>NC_134107.1:69665596-69968626 GCF_040939455.1 Microcebus murinus | reverse complement strand
CTCAGAAACATATAAAAAGAATTATATAGCATGACCAAGTGGAGTTTATTCCAGTGTTATAAAGCTAGATCAATATTCAAAAACCAATCAATATAATCCACTATTTTAACAAGATAAAGAAGAAAAACCATACGATCATATCAAATAAGATAAAATCTACACAAAACATACAACTAACATACTTAACGTTGAAAGACTGAATGACAAGTCAAAAATGTCATTAACACTGCTATTCAACATAGGACTGAAAGCTCACCAATGCAAAAAGAGAAGAGAAGAGAGAAGAAAAGAGAAAAGAAAAGGCATACCTATCAGAAAGGAAGAAATAAAACTATCCCTATTTGCAAATGACATGATGGTCTACACAGAAAATTGCCAAGTAATTTACAAAAAAACCCCTTCAAGAATAAGTAGTTTAGTTAGGTTGCAGGATTCAAAATCAATATGCAAAGATCAACTGTATTTCTACATATTGGTTATGAACACATAAAAATAGAAATCTAAAAAATTATGTATCATTTACAATTGTTCAAAAAAACCTTTAGGTATAAATCTAACAAAGCACAAACATTTATATGCTAAAACTTCAAAATGCTAATGATAAAAATCAAAGAAGATCTAAATAAAAGACTCATACCATAGCTGTGGATTAGGAAACTTGGCCTAAAGACATTATTTCCCCTCAAAATGATATATAGGTTTAACACAATTTAACACAATGCCAATCAAAATCTCTCTCCCTGCAAAAAAAAAAAAAAAAAAAAAAAAAAAAAAGGCCAGTAAGATTTTTTATAAATATAGACAAGATTATTCTAAAATTTATGTGGAAAAGCAAAGGAACTATATAATGGCTAAAAACAATCTTGAAAAAAAAGAATGAAGTGGGAGAAATCTATCTGATTCCAAGAATAATATAGAGCTAATATAATGAAGACCGTGTGTGTAATACTAGTAGAGAGACAGAAAGCGAAACAGAACAGAAAAACCAGAAACAGCCTCACATAAGGATGGCCAGACAATTTTTGACAAAGGCGCAAAAGTAATTCAATGGAGGAAGAATAATCTTTCAATAAATGCTGCTGAAACAACTGAATATCCACAGAGGGAGAAAAAAAAGGACTTCAACTAAACCTCGTACCTTATACAAAAATCAACTCAAAATGGATCGTCCATTTAATGTAAAACACAGCAGTCTAAAACTTTTAAAAGAAGCCACAGGAGAACATGTTTAAGGTCTAGGGCTTGGTGAAGAGTCTTTAGATACAACATCAACAACATGATCCATAAAATGTTTTTAAAAACCCAATAAATTGGATTTCATAAAAATTAAAAACATATGCTCTGTGAAAGACCCTAGTAAGAAGATGAAAAGATGAACTACCAACTGAAAGAAAATATTTGCAAACCACATATCTGACATAGGATTCATATTTGGAATATATTCAGAATTCTCAAAACTCAACAGTTAAAAAAAAAAATAACAAAAACCAATCTAATTAGAAATGAGCAAAAGAGATACGAAGAGATATCACCAAAAAGGATATGTGGATGATAAATAAGCACATGAAAAAGATGTTCAACATCACTAGCCATCAGGGAAATGCAAATTAAGACCAGGAGGAGATATCACTACACACCTATCAGAACAGCTAAAATAAAAAATAATGACAATACCAAATGCTGGCGAAGATTCGGAGAAACTGGATCTCTCATACATTGCTGGTGAGAATGTAAAATGGCACGGCCACTCTGGAAAATAGTTTGGCAGTTTCTTAAAAAACTAAACAAACTTAACCATGACCCAGCAATTGCCCTCCTAGGCATTTACCCAGAGAAATGAAAACTTTTAAGTCCACACAAAAACCTGTACACAACTGTTCATTAGCAGCTTTATTTGTAATAGCCCCAAACTGGAAACAGCCAAAACATCCTACAATAGATAGTTAAATAAACTGTGGTACATCCATACCATGGAATACTACTCAGCAATAAAAAAGGGAACTACTGATAGAGGCAACAAGTTGGATGAATCTCAAGGGCATTATACTGAGTGGAAAAAAACAATCTTAAAAGGTCCCAAAATGTAACAGTGTTGAAATGACAAAATTCACTATGATAAAATGACAAAACCATACACACACATTGTACTGATGTTAATTTCCTAGATTTGATATTGTATTATAATTACATAAGATATAACTATTAAGGGAAATTGGGTAAAGGTCAAATGGGACCTCTCTGAACTATCTTTGAAACTTCCTGTGAATCTCATTATTTCAAGATCAAAAGTTTAAGGAAAAATATAAACCACTAAAACTATAGACATTAAAGCCAAGAAAAAAATTAATCAGGCTCTGCTTAAGAAAATGTGAAGTGGCCTGAAATCCACATCAAGAAAAGAAACTGGACAGCAATTTCTCCAAATTTGACAATCCTAAATGTTCATATAACATCATGAGTAATTTCTCTAAATTATCAGCTAAAAAAAAAATACATATATACACATACACACAGATGGTTCCTGATTTATGATGGTTTAACTTATGATTTCTTGACTTTATGATGGTATGAAACCATCATAATTTTGACATACTTCAAATTTTGAATTTTGATCTTTTCTTGGGCTAGCTATATGCAGTACATGAGCTATTCAACACTATTATAATATAGGCTTTGTGTTAGATGATTTTGCCCAATTGTAGAGTAATGTTAAGTGTTTTGAGCACGTTTAAGGTAGGCTAGGCTAAGCTATGATATCTGGTAGGTTAGGGGTATTAAATGCATTTTCCTCATGAAATTTTTAATTTATGATGGCCTTATCAGGATGTAATTCCATCATAAATCGAAGAGCAGGTCTATCAATATGCTAGAGCAGAGGTTGGCAAACTACAGCCCATGAGCCAACTCCAGCCACCTGATTTTGTAAATAAAATTTTACTGAAATAGTGACAAACACAGAAAACAAACCACTGGCTTGAGATACTGGTTACCTGCAATAACATCGAATATCAGAGAACACTATCACCTTGCAAGCTACATTTCTCATCTTACTGGAGCACAAAGAATTTTAATTCACTAGGATGTTTTATCCCTAAAACAAGTTTCCAAATATATAAAAATAATGAGACTTCAGAAAAAAAAGGCAGTTTCCCATCTGCCATTCATCTTAACAAACTACACAAAAACCTCCCTGCAAAGTTCCAACACACACATACATACATACATACATACATACATACATACACACATACATACACACACACACACACACACAATGGAAGTATATCTTAACTGCAGTTACCATACCTTAGAAAGTATCAAATCGCCTAACCATCGCACACAATCAACATAATTCCTATGTATGTCTCTGGTAGAAAAATCAGGAAAATGGATTTTCTGAGAAATAAATGGCCTGAAGGAAGAATGGAAATGTAAAAAGTTAAAAGAAAAAATTATTGTAGAATCACACTTTTTCATATTTGGATTTATAAAACTTTGAAAAAAATGTATGACTATTAATTCCTCTGTGTACCTATATAACGAATACCTTATTAGTTTATTGAGAGCTAAAGTCTCACTCCACTTCTTTTTCCTATAATATTTCATTTATTAAAATTGCAGCTCCTGCCTTTTACTATATATAACCCCAAATAAAACACTTCAATTCTGGCTATCCTAACCAATGATAAAGACCTGAATGTGGAGATCACTAAGTTTATCATAGAAAACATACTAAGCCACCTACTCAATCCTGTAAAATTTAGCATTCATGGTTTATGAAAGTCAACATATCTACAATACTGCAAAAGATCGTCATCTTTTTAGGAACAATGAAACATCATTCCAAAGTCTGCTAAAGGTAAGTTTAGATGACGAGAGTGCTGCCTTGAGCATTACTTTCTGAAAATGACACCTTACAGGAATTTCACATCTAATTAGGAATTTTCCAAATAATTTCTGTACTTAGGAAACCAAATCATGGCATCATTTTTCCCTTAAATATATTTGTCAGAAGACAATAAGCAAGACAAGCTGCCACTAATTTTGGAGTGTTTTAATACTATACCTGACATGTCTACTCTAGTAAGTGATTCTGTTTTTAATCAGAAATAACTATAGAATATAATATGCCATTAATTAGTTGTTTTAGGAAATTCATATGTTCTCTCTTTATGTTTTCCTCACATTTGTAAAAAGCACACTGGGCTGCATCATCTCAAACAACCCCTCTAATTCAAATTCTGGGATCTTGTTTGTTAAAACATTAAAATGTTATTAATGATCTAATATAAATTCCTAAATCTAATATAATTATGTTACTTGCTTTTTAGCCAAGTAAATATAATCTTATGACTAAACCTCTCTCAGGGAGAAGACTAACACAACTCAATGTTATTTTTTGTAAACTGTGAAATATAACTTGTCTTTATTCCAGAGGCCTAGAAAATAATTTAAAAATATAAATTTAACATTGTAGTAGCCACTGGTGTTTTAAAGGAAAAATCTTAAAGTTGTAATAATCCTTAGAGGCCATGGAGGTCTAATGAATGTTAGTGCAATGAAGTATTTACTGATGCTTACAAAGTTAACTAACAATCTATTAATAATCTAGCTTGATAATCTAAACTCTAGCTCTTTGCTAAAACAAAAGTGGCAACAAAGTTAACATATGCAGACAAACGATGTTTATAGTGAAAGTGTTAATGACAGCTTCATAAGATTCTAAAGAGTTACTGCACTAATTGAGACATTCCAAAAATATATAAGGAAAACTGAAAAATTCTCCACCCTATAGTACCATAAAGCAAGGCTCCTGCATGTGAATTTTCTCCATTTATTATGAAGTGAGCATCATTTAGAGGAATGCATTAATATTATCATGAATGAGATAAGAACCCCTCCCCCTTTTTTGAGAGGAGGTGTTGTTCTATCACCTAAACTAGAGTAGAGTGGCACAATCACAGTTCATTGCAGCCTCGATAGAACCCCTGGGCTCAAGCAATCCTGCTGCCTAAGTAATAAGAACATGCCACCATGCCCAGCTTATTATTTACTTCTTTTGTAGAGACGGGATCTCATTGTGTTGCTCAGGATGGTCCCAAACTCTTGGCCTCAAGTGATCCTCCTGCCTCAGCCTCCCAAAGTGCTGGGACTACAGGTGTGGACCACTTTGCCTGGCCAAGAACCCCAGTTATTGAAATTGTGGCTTACCATCTTAAATTAGAATTTACACTGTTTATAACATGACTCTATTGTGTCCTTTACTTTCTTTATTTCATAAGTTTAAGTGATTTAACATTATTCCTCAGTACAACATAGCAAATTATTTTGAATACTACAATTGTTACCTGTTAGTTTTATTTGGGTTATAATCATAAGATTCCTTAATTGCATTCATCATTCTCTTTGAATTGATCCTCCAAAGTTTAAGAGAGTGATCCATACCACAAGACATTATTTTTTCACCCAAAAGATCATAATCCTGTATATAAAACAGAAAATTTTAAGTATATAAATTACAGCCCCAAATTATATTTATCCAATTTTCATCTGATGTAATATAGTGAAAATTGTATTTTAAACCACAATACTAACTACACTTTGGGTTTTATCTATAAAAGCCATAAATCAGAGTTAACTACCTTCAAGAATTTACGGTTTTAATTGATTTGTCACCACAGTATGAGCTTTTACAATACAGAAGGCAAGAAAATAAATTACTTGAACTTAGTGTTACCTATTCAATTATCTTTAAATATTTATTTTGCTTTATTTTGAAGGTAAAGTGAACACTAAGGTATAATAATTATTCGATGACACAAGAAGCTGAATAGTTATATTACTCTTCCTGTCTAATCCTGATCAAGCAATGAAAATGACATCTATATGTGAAAACACATGAACCTAAAACAGCTGAAATTTAACTTTATCTGTACTTCTAAGTCAAAACATTTACATTGGTTTTAGAGATCACTTGTGGACACTGAGGCCCAGAGATGCTACTTAATTTAGCATAAGGCACACAATAAGTTAATGAAAAACTCACACATCTATCCTCCTAGCAGCGAACTCCTGTGTTAAGTAGAAGAGATATATATTGTCTCCTGTTTTCATTCTAAGAAATAACAGTAAAGAGTACTATTAAAGGATATTTTCCCTATTAACCTAGGTATTATGTGTTTATCCAACCCTCCAGTTAATTATGAGCAGTGTTTTATAAGAGTCTGAGAACTTTTAGGTTTGTGTTTATTGAATTCACAAGTACACTATTTCTAATTACCTCACTGTCAACAGCAACAAGACATCCTCAGACTCGGTAGTTCTAATTTAGAGTTCTTAATAAAGGATAGTACACTTGGCTTTTACACACATAAAGCCAAATATAGAATGCTATTGCAACTTTTAGAAAATCCAAGTTGACAGGGTATCCCAAGTTAGGTATGATTCTCAAAAATGCATACAAACCCCATCTACAGGAATATTTTGGTGCTTCCAATTAATATGCTACATGCTTCAAAATATGCACCCTTTACATAGTTAAATAAAAAACAAAAACCAAAGAGGTAGAAAATTTCTAAAGGAATCAAGGGAGCTATACATGGAACATAAATAAAGCTAAAATAATGTAAAAATCTGAAATCTTAGTGAAAACACTTGTATCATATTATAGTAGATCAAAGGATTATAATACAAGCAATAGAAAGACAGTATTTAAACCAACTATTGGTCTTTTATAATACCACGCCACCCAAGGAGAAAAGTTGGAAACAAGTTACATAAAACTCAGTATTAGCACAATAAACCACTTCCTAAAAGTGAGTAACTTATGTTTCAACTTCAAAGAAAAGATGAAAAGTTGTTAATGGCTAAGTAGTTTAATGTTTTCCTTTAACAACTGAGAAAAAGTAAAACAAAGATTAACTTAGTGGTTTTATATTAACAGAAAAGGAACAAGTTCATAGTATTTGTGCAGGTAATTAAAAAAACATACAAAAATAGCCTTTACTCGCTTTATTCCTTCATATGTAAGATCAAAATCTTGTCTGTCAAACATAAATGAAATGTCTGCCTGACAGGCTTTATAAAACAAACATATGCTTTCTTATATGGAGTTCCATGGGAATGTTCATAGCTATGTAAACTTAAGTCACTGCCCTGCAGCTTTCAACTTACAGCACTTAGAACTTCATCTCTGTGCCCTTCTACGCCTCCAAATATTGCCACCAGAGTGTCCGTTTGGATATTCCATAATCGTAAAGCATGATCTAGTATAAACATACAAAAAATTCAGATGAACTTTTATCATTCATTTACTATGAACTTCCAACATCTTGTTAAAAATAAAAAAACTACAGAAGTTTGCACTTAAGTTATGCACAGTAAAGCCTAAAAATGGTATCTGTATTATATAGCAACTTAAAATATTTACATCACATGTAGAATTAACTAGGTGCTAAGGTTTGAATGTGTCCTCCAAAAAGCATGTGTTGAGAACTTAATCCCTAATATAACAGTGTTGTGATGTGGGGTCTAATATGAGTTATTGAGGTCATGGGGCTCCACCTCCAAGAATGGATTAATACCAATTATATTTAATAAAAAGACCTAAGACTACAAATTCAATCGCTTTTTCCCTCACACATTCTCTTTCTCTTCTGGCCTTCCACTATGGGAATGATGCAACACCTGGCCCTCACCAGATGTTGGTGGCATGCTCTTGGACTTCCAAGCCTCTCAAACTGTAAGTCAAATAAATTTTTGTTCATTATAAATTACCCAGTGTGTGGCATTCTGTTATGGCAGCATAAAACAGACTAAGGTTGGTACCAAGAAACTGAACTGTTCCTATAAATATCAGAAAATGTGGAAACAGTTTGAAACTGGGTAACATGTTGTGGCTGGAAGAATTTGGAGAAGCAAGCTAGAAAAAGCCTGTTTTGCCACGAATGGAATGTTGAGGTCAATTCTGGTGAGGGCTCAGAAGAAGACAACAACTGCAAGGAGAGCCTAAATCATATTAGAGATTACTTAAGTGGTCCTGATCAGAATGTTGATAAAACTATACATAGTAAAGACCATTCTGATGAGATCTCAGATAGAAATGAGAAAGTACTGGAAACTGGAGTAAAGATCATCCTTGCTATACAGTTGTAAAGAACTTTGCAGAATTGTGTCCATAACCTAAGGACTTTGTAGAAGGCAGAGCATAAGAGCAATGAACTAGGATATTTGGAAGAAATATCTAAGCATCAAAGCATTCACACTGCTGCATGGCTTCTTTTGGCTGCTTACAGTAAAATGAGAGGAGAAGGATTTAAAGATGGAATTTATAATTAAAAGGGAAGCAAAACAAAAAGATCTGGACAATGCTCAGCCTGGCTGCACAAATAAAAAACTGTGTTCGGGAGAGAATAGGAAGAATGTGGCCAAGCGGCCAATTGCTAAACAGATTAATAGGGATAGAAGGAAGCCAGATTCTATTCATCGAGATAATAGGAAAATGACCTCCAAGGCATTTCAGAGACTTCTGAGGCAAAATTAGGACCCTGAGGACAAGGCTTCCAGACAGGCACTCACAAGTTCTCTACATTCACTTCCCAGAGCCTTTGGAGACTCTGCTCCCTGCCTATGCAGCACTCCTTGGTTGCCCCAGGTGTAGCTCAAGAGGGCTCAGGCCACAGCTTCAGAAGGTGCAAGCAGCAAATCTTGGTAGCATCCATGAAGTGTCAAGTCTGTAGGTGCACACAATGCAAGAGCTGTGGAGGCATGGCTTTCTCCACCTAGATTTTAAAGGATGTCACAAACAACCTGGGACCCAGGCAGAAACTTGTCACAAGGGCACAGCTATCACAGAGAGTCCCCACTAAGGCAATGCCTAGCCAAACTATAAGGACAGAGCCACTGCAAAGTTCCCCACTATGAAAATGCCTAATGGAGCTACCGGGGCTCCACTAGGATCTTGAGATCCCCAAGATCCCAGAACTGCAGAGCTACCAGCATGCAACAACAGCCTGGAAGAGCTACAAGACACCTGACTCCAACCTATGAGAGATGCTGTGTGGGCTATACCTAGTAAAGCCATGGGGCAGGCTGCTAAGGCCTTCGGGGCACAACTCCTGCCCCAATGTGCAGGAGATGATATGGAGTAAAGGAAGATTATTCTGGTACCTTAGATTTCCTGTTGTTTGCTGTTGGATTTTGGACTTACTTGGGACTATTTCTCCCTTTTGGAATGGGAATATGTATCCTATGCCTATTCTACCACTATACTTTAGAAGTAGATAGATAACTTGATTTAACAGGATCACAGCTGGAGGAGAATTTACCTCAGGATGAATTCTGCCTTGAGTCTCATTCATATCTGGTACAGATGAAACCCTGGACTTTGGACTTTTGAGTTGATACTAGAACAAATTAAGACTTTTGGAGTTACTGGATGGAATCAATGTATTTTGTATCTGAGGGTGTGAATTTTGGGGGCTAGGAGAAGAATGCTATAGTTTGAATGTGTCCTCCAAAATGCATGTGTTGGAAATTTAATCCCCAATACAGAACTTTTAAGATGTACTGGCTAATGGGAAGTATTTAAGTCATGAGGGCTCCACTTTTTTTTTTTTTATTTCAGCATATAATGGGGGTACAGATTTTAAGGTTTCAATAAAGGGCTCCACTTTTAAGAATGG
Organism: Microcebus murinus; assembly: GCF_040939455.1. Lineage (NCBI taxonomy): Eukaryota > Metazoa > Chordata > Mammalia > Primates > Cheirogaleidae > Microcebus > Microcebus murinus. The sequence continues at coordinate 69,958,943 of NC_134107.1, read as the reverse complement.
ATTATAAAAGGGCTTGAGACTGCAAGTTCAATCTCTTGCTTACTCTTAGCCTCTCATGGCAAACTAACATGGAAAAACACAGTAAGATCAGTAAATAAGAAATATGTGTCATCTTAAAAATACTCTTAAGCTTATTTACCTAAAATAATTTTCTTTAAATAACAACCTAATTTGATGGAAATATATTTTTGAGGTAAGAAAATAAATACTTAGGGATTTGACATAATTTTATACTATGCCACAGAACAATACAAACTTTTGCCTTTACCACACTCACATTAACAAATTGAAGGAGACTGAAAGATTTATAAGATTTCTACAGTAAGATCAAAATATGAAAACTACATATCATGACACAATTTTATAGGACAATCTTTTATAAAAATTATATAACTATAATTTGAGCAATCTTTTCTATTAAATATTAATAGAATGTACAGCAAAAGAAATGTCATGTAGAGCTTGAAGTACGACAATGTTCATACTGTATGTGAATGTTAACATACTACATAAATAACACCAAGAGGCAGTAATATATGTGTCAATAGTAGAAATTAAGATTGCTGTAAAAATAGTTTCTTGATTCCAACTGTGTACAAGTTTCTGTGTGGACATGTTTTTGTTTCTCTTGGAGATAGACACACACACCCCCCTAGGAATTAAATATATGTGTATATATATACACCTAGGATTGGTAATTCTATATTTAGCATTTGAGGAACTGCACAGTTTTTCAAAATAGTTATGTTTTACATTTCCACCAGCAATGTTTGAGGGGGGTTCCAATTTCTCCACATCCTAGTCAACACTGTCTGATCTGGCTCTATAACCCAGTCAACAGTGCAGTGGCATGATCAATGCAACCTCATCTCATGGGCTCAAGTGATCCTCCTGGCTCAGCCTCCTGAGTAGCTAGGACTACAGGTATGCACCACCATGCCAGTTAATTTTTCAATACTTTTTGTAGAGCTGAGGTCTCACTATGTTGCTTAGGCTGGTCTTGAGTTCCTGGCCTCTAGCAATCCTCCCAGCTAGGCCTCCCAAAGTGCTGGGATTACAGGTGTGAACCAGTGTACCTGGCCCTGTCTGAATTTTTTATTAGCAGCCATCGTAAGTAAGTGTGAAGTGGTATCTCACTGTGATTTTGATTTGTATTTTTCTTATAATTAATATGTTGAACATCTTTTCATGGGCTCATCAGCCATGTATCTTCTTTGGAGAAATGTCGATTCAGAATATTTGCCCATTTTTTTAATTGGGCTGTCTTTATTATTGAGCTGAAGAGTTCTTTATACAAGTCTTTTATTAGATATATGATTTATGAATGTTTTTCCTCCTATTCTGTAACTCGTCTTTTTACTTTCTTGATGGTATCATCTGTAGCAAAATTCTTATTCATGTTGAAAAGCTGTTTGATATTTTTTTAAAAAATGCCCTGTTGACACAATAGGAGAAGACCAGGGTTAAAAGTTGTGATATTAGAACAAGTGAGGCATTATGACCTATTCACTTGTGCAGAAATATCTGAGCCAAAACACTGTTATCAAGAGACAAGAAAAAGTATTAGGTTCTTTCTAGAGGTGGAGATTTTCAAACTTAAGCCTGATAGTTACAGAAAAATGACAATGAAACATTTTCATGTAAGAGTTTCCATTTGAGGACATCCTTTGAGTAGATTGCAGGGGAGGTTATAGGTTTGACAAGCCTAAGAAAAGGATAAACTTCACTACGTTAATACAGTAGAAATGCAAAGAGAAAAGGCAATCAAGAACAGAATGCAGAAGTAAGAACCTAACTCATTTCAGATAGCTCAGAAATGATTAAGAACGACTAAGAGATCCATCTAAACTCAGAATACATTTATAATGCCAGCAAAGGCATAAAGAGCAACGCAATGCCTTCTCTTTATGAGAAATATTCCAAAGGGCTTATGCTAGAGAACTTAGCATTTTAACAAATTTTATAGGAAATCTTTTTAAACTTTTTTTTTTTAATTAAAAAGCAACATGGATTTTCATATGCAGTATCTTTTATTACATGATTGGAACAGGGTGATGGTAAGCAGTACAATTATTTTCAAAATTGTCTTAAAAAACTTTAAAACAATTATTCAGTTGAGCATAAAGTACTAAAACTATCACAATACAACATGGCAAATAAGAAGTGTAACCCATACTTAATTCTCAGCACCTATTATTTTACTTGGGTCTGCTGTTAACAGACATAAGTATATTTCATGGTCCCTTTCCCCAATTCTTGTTTTGAAGATGCTAATACAGCCTGACATTTTTCTGCTAAAATTTACTGCTATTAATTTTTTTTTTAATTTGGCTTTTTTCCTTAGAACACTAGTTGTTCCTTAAAGAATTATTCCCAAATAAAAAGGACTTGCTGATCTAAATAACAGAGAGGCTCTGAAAAGATATTATTTGGGAATAAAGCATTGCTATGGGAATATGCATTCTAGAGTCAACTATGTGTGTATTTACAGAGGTAAAGGAAAACAAAGGTTCTTAAAGAAAGAAAATGAAGATTACATAATTGTTTTGAAATAATTATCTGTGGCTACAAAGATCAGTAACATGGGGATGCTGGTCCAAGACTGAACAAGCAAGTTATGAGGCAGATGTCCTTAAGGAAGTATTTTTTGTGTGTAAGGTTATAATGGCTTTTGTGCAAGGTTGTGGTTTTTGTAGTCTTCTGTGATAGTTTTTCTTTTTAGGCATACAAGTATGAGAACTCTCTCTTCATGGCTTTTCCTCATTCTACTTTTCAGAATTTGCCTAATATCAGTGACTCCATTTTAATTCTGACAACTTCCGCAAACTAAAGAAACATTTGCTTCTCTTACCTTTACTTACTGACAGGAGAAGATTTGGATCTCTTGGGTGGAATTTCAGCTCATTGATAGCATTTCCATGGCCAACATAGTGCTACAATAAATTTAGAACACTTCAAGTTTCATACCTCAAAATCAATTGTTTCATAAATCTTTGGAGAATGAATATTTCCACTTAAAGCAGTGACTCTCAACCTTGGCTGCATATATCACCCAACAAACTTGAAGTAAAAAGAAATAAAAGATGCTAAAGTCCACTGCAGCTATTCTGAATGGATTGGATTAGTACAGGCTCAGCTATATGTAGGGCTTAAAAGATCATCAGGTGATGCTACTGTGTCCCCAGGGCTAAAACCAGCCAATTAAAGTGATTTGTAAAATTTTGTCTTCATATCAATTTCCTAGGCTTTCCCTTATGTTCCCTTGACTGTACAGCCTCTACCCCAAGGTCTGGGTATCTTGGAAAAACAGACTCACTCTTCTGTTATTTTTCATTGAGATTCTCTCAAAGCAAGGCAAGGGAGAAGGAGGGAAATGATTTTAAAAGAAAACATTGCAAACATTAACATTTTCCCATTTTTCCTTAATTTACATTACCCAAATGTGACAAAGGTCTCCAAAATCTTGTCTAAAGAAAGCAACAAGCAAACTACAAGTCAAATCACACATTTTACAGTCATTGATTCCATTAAAGTTTAAGATGACATGTTTTCACAGGTGTGCATTCAAAAGAAGCAGATCTATAATTTAATGAGAAAACCCACCTTTATACACTGCATTGTTATAGGATTAATTATCCTAATTATGCCTCTGGATCCAGCTACAGCCAGCAGAGGATGGCTTGTATTGCTATCATAGGTCCAAGCACAAGTGTAAAAGTTTTCATCAGCCTAATAAATGCCAGTTAAGGAAATATAATTTATTTTTGAAAAATAAACATGATTACAACACACATTCCAAGCTGTCCCTGGATCTAAGGAAAAATTTCTTAAAACTTTTTAAAAATGACATTACAAGGAAACCTACAAACAATCACTAAATTTTTTTTTTTTATTATTAATTTTTTTTGAGACAGAGTCTCACTCTGCTGCTCGAGGCTGGAGTGCCATGGCATCCGCCTAGCTCACAGCAACCTCAAACTCCTGGGCTCAAGCGATCCTCCTGCCTCAGCCTCCTGAGTAGCTGGGACTATAGGCATGCGCCACCATGCCCAGCTAATTTTTTCTATATATTTTCAGTTGTCCAGCTAATTTCTTTCTATTTTTAGTAGAGAGAGGGTCTCACTCTTGCTCAGGCTGGTCTTGAACTCCGGACCTTGAGCGATCCTCCCACCTTGGCCTCCCAGAGAGCTAGGGTTACAGGTGTGAGTCACCGCGCCCAGCAGCTGAATTTTTTGATGTAAAAAGTTCTCATTTTTCTTTATACAACCAATTATACAATTTTAGGTTTTTCTAAAATCCATACCAAATGATCAAACAATATCATAGTCCCTACACTCAAATTTTGTTTACTATTTTGCTGTTTGTACAACTACTCAACTCTGTCACAGGCAATATATAAACATATGATAAAACTTTATTTACAAAACAGGTGGCCAGCCCTGTAGGCAGTAGTTAGCTGTCCTCTGCTTTATCCTGATACTTCTCACTATGAATATCTAAATAAAAATGAATAACCATTTAATTTTCCATCTTTTCCTGTGGGAGCTCACATCTTTCCTTATCTTCTAAAGAAGACCGAGCTGAACGTCCTTGCCTTGTCCTGTTTGCTAGGTTTTTCGAACAGATCTGGAAGAAACATCGCCTAGCTTTTTTACTGTTAGCAAAGGTAACCCTTTGGCTTTTCAAATTTTTCCTTTTCTTTATGAACCCACATTTTGTAATATTTTACTTCATAAGCTGCACACTTATTTTTCTCTCCCTAAACTTTGTTGATCAAAAATACTTGGAATGATTGTCAGTCACAGCTTCTGATCAATCCAAGTTCATCATTATATAAAATAACTACACAGAAATGATAACTTCTAGACAAGGTCAAAGAAACAGAGGGTTTTAGCTAATCTCTACTACTATTTTTTATTATTGGATTTCTAATGCTCCTATCTCCAGCCATCTGCACCTACTCAACACACCCACCCCACAATGAATTTCTAAGGATCAGGAAAACTAAATCCCAGGATTCTCTTAGGTAATAGTGACAGTAATAGTGAAGATCTTAGGTGACAGTGATAGTGAAAAAACAGCACTGGTTAAAGTGTAAGAAGGACAATAATCTTAGGAAATTAATTTAGGAAAGTTTTAGGGTACTTATTGAAAATACATTTCTTTGACCAAAGATATTAAAAATCCAGGAAAGGATACATCAGCATCCACATAAGATTGCAACAACCGGATTTCACCTTGTGAATGACATTCATATAAGGTAACCTAACGAAAACAAAAATACAGTACATTTCATTAAGTAGAGAAACATACCTTCTTCAACTTTTAAACATATTTTAGTCACAATTATATCTTAAATATACTACAGAAACTATTGCCTTTAAAGTTCCTTTAAGCTTAAGAAAGCCATTACAAAGCCAAATGTTTTACATAATATCCAGAGTATATTAAATAATGTAATAATAATTGTTTTTGCTTCTAATCTTTTAAATTTACATTTCATCCACATAATTGGACCAACTCTTCAAAGTGAATAAAGCTGAATACCCCAAAGTAATTGTGGTTTATCGTCCTTTAAATTCACAATAAAATTCTCTGGGTAGTTTTAGAGCATTTACATATTAGTTACCTATAAGAAAGCCTACAATTTGCCTAATAATGAATTTTTTTCATAGGTACAATTACTCAAATATTAACTTTCTAAGTATGGTGGCCTTTTTCATTTGTCACATATTATAAAATTTAAAATATACACACTATATGAAATTTTGTAATACTAAACTTTTATAAATTTCTTTCTATTTTTCTGATAGCTTAGTCACATTAGAAACACCTATTAATATTTTATAACAGTATATAAGAACTCTATGAGGATCTTGTATATCATCACAGTCTATTAATTCATAATATAATCTCTACATTAATGTTTTAAAAGATATTCTTGGCCGCGTGCAGTGACTCACGCCTGTAATCCTAACACTCTGGGAGGCCGAGGCGGGTGGATTGCTCAAGGTCAGGAGTTCGAAACCAGCCTAAGCAAGAGCGAGATCTCGTCTCTACTATAAATAGAAAGAAATTAATTGGCCAGCTAATATATAGAAAAAAAATTAGCCAGGCATGGTGGCGCATGCCTGTAGTCCCAGCTACTTGGGAGGCTGAGGCAGTAGGATTGCTTAAGCCCAAGAGTTTGAGGTTGCTGTGAGCTAGACTGATGCCATGGAACTCACTCTAGCCTGGGCAACAAAGCGAGACTCTGTCTCAAAAAAAAAAATTAAAATAAAAAAAATAAAAGATATTCTTTATATCACTGCTAACTAGGTTATGTCTTAGGAGACAATTACGTTTCCCCTTTCTTCTTTTTAAAAAAAGCCTAAAAGTAGGACTATTTATAATTCAATAAACTATATAACAGCCTTTAATGTCCTCTTGTTTTTTTATTTTTGAGACACAGTCTCACTCTGTTGTCTGGGCTAGAGTGCCGTGGCATCAGCCTAGCTCATAGCAACCTCAAACTCCTGGACTCAAGAAATCTTTCTGCCTCAGCCTCCTGAGTAGCTGGGACTACAGGCATACACCACCATGCTCGGCTAATTTTTTCTATATATTTTTAGTTGTCCAGCTAATTTCTTTATATCTTTAGTAGAGATGGGTCTCGCTCTTGCTCAGGCTGGTTTCGAACTCCTGAACTAGAGCGATCCTCCCGCCTTGGCCTCCCAGAGTGCTAGGATATACAGGTGTGAGCCACCGCACCCAGCCATAATGTCATCTTAAATGAGAATGAGGAAATTTTTTTTGAAAGCCTAGAACACTGCAATAAGCATACTGAAGCACAAAATATACCAATTCTGGTACTATTAATATTATAGCCAAGTATTATAATCTTAGGCTTATATGATTATAATGGTTTATGTAAAATTAAATCTTAAGCTTTCTGCAGACTGAGAAAGTAAAAAAAGGAAATTTTAAATAGATATATAAAAGGCAAATTTTGTCCAGGCCCAGGAGTTTGAGGTTGCTGTGAGCTAGGCTGACACCATGGCACTCACTCTAGCCTGGGCAACAAAGTGAGACTCTGCCTCAAAAAAATAAATAAATAAATGACAATTTTTTTTTTAAAGAATATAAAAATTAAGTTAACTCTTATAAAGTTCATAAGATTATAAGATGTCTTAAAAGTGGATTCAAATTTAATTAATGGGCTATGTAACCAACTAGGAAAAAAATAACTATAATCTTTTCTTGAAACCACATAACTTCTCCTCTGAATTGTTTTTAAAGAATTTAGGAACTAAACAACTATATGCAGGCTAGTTATCGCACAACTTACATTTGGCTGAACACTAACAAAAAAGCTGTTATCCCATGTTATCAACTTCTAGTGGTAACTTTCAAATATTTAGAATTTCAATGACTTTCTCAAATAGTAAAAGCACCAGAGATTTAAATGCCATCAAAACATTCTTTAAGGAGTGCTCAGGAAAAAACTACCGAAAGCCAAATTTTACATTTTAGAAAACATGAATAAGGAAGTATCTAGCCCAGAACAGATGGGTATGTGTTACAATGATTCTCAAACTTTAGAAAACTGGGGGGGAAAAAATCCTTGAAAATATGCTGACATTTGAAAAATACTAAATTGACAACTACCCTGCTATCCAGTTAATTTTGATTGAGAATGGAAGAATACCAATACTAAGAAACAGAAACAAATATAGGAAACAAGTAGTGAGCATTAAAAAACCATGCTGTTTTATTTCTCTAAGAATCTTACCACAATTACTAAAGAAGCATAAAATTGTATTTTACTCAATTAAAATCACTTATGGAACATCTCTCAGATTCACCTCTCTTCCCTCTTTGGGCTAAGGACAGAGAAAGTGACTTTTGTGGTCAACCCACATCCAATTAATCTATTTGCTTCATATTTTTTTTCTGAGTACACCAACCTATTTCTATGCTATCCCTCCTAATTCCTAGTACAGCATTTTTTTCCTACAGTATCCAGCCATTCCAACCTAGTACCGTATTAAAAAATAACCAGGTATTAGCTTACAAAGACTTAAGAGGACAATTTTTTCCAGAGATGATTTCAACTTTAGCAGAAAACTCTTGAAAACTCCCTGGAAAGCACTAGGAAATCTTCCTGTTCTCCACACATTTAGAAGTGAATGGAACGAATAAATAAATCTTAGCAATCCTCCAGTTCAGCCTCAGGTTTAACAAAAAGTTAAATAATCGTTTATGTGAAAATGTGCCAGCATGACTCCTTCTACCCATCACTCTTGATTCAAAATAGTTTTTGGCTTCCTTAAAAAACAAACTCAAATGCTTATTGCAAATAATTAAAACATTTCTAATAATGTTGTTTTTAAAAATCAGACTTCTTATCCTACTTGAACAAATAACAAAATCATTTCAAAAAAAGAGGAAAGTCAATTCTTTCAACCACTCAAAATATTTATGAAGACAAACACAAGTATAAAACCTGTTTCATGAGTTGGAAATAATATATTAAGATGTATTTTCAGTCATAATACTTGTTTTAACTTGTCAATTTCTAGAAAGCTTCACTCTTACACAATCATATTGTTAAATCAGCTATACCAAAATCTACTGTGAAATCATTCCATTTCAATATTACATTAACACAAGATCCAATAATCAAGCCAAATACCAAACAGACCCCTTAACACTCACTCTGTTGCTTCCAACAGTTGCAAATACTAATGGATCTCCTTCTTTACTGTGCCAGTTAAACTGAACTCCAAACAATGGTTGGTTATGATCTTCCTATAAAATAATCATGAAATAAGAAAAATTAAAGTATCTTAGAAACTAAAAAGTGGTAGTAAACTAACTTTGCTCCTTCTAATTTTTTCCAAAAAGTAATTCATTATTTTGTGTATCACTAGGGTTAACATTTTATAATATTGTGTATGATAAAGTTTGAAAACAATTAGAAGTTTAAATCACAGGTTAGATTAACTACTTACCTATGAAAATACTTTGATATTTGCCTTTTATACTCAAACTCAATAATATTCTTCTAAATCATAATAAACTGGATAATTCTGGTAGACACCTTTAACCTCTTGGGCCATAAGAACACAATTTATTTTTCTGAAATAGGAAACTAACAAATGGCCTTAAAGAGGTCATTTTATTGGGCTCAGTTTTTCCCTTGTAAAGTGATGTATATCAGATGCCACTCAAATCATTGCTTTCTGTTAGTCCTATATAAACAATTTTAAATAACCTTAAATTTGGGTCTTAAAAGAAAAATATCCCAAGAAATTATATAGTAAACAAGAACACTTGAATAGTGGTGGTAGGGGTGGTAGAGAATGGACTGTAACCTCACAATAACTGGAGACTATAAGGAGATACATGCAAAAAAATTATTTACTTTTGCTCACAAAGTTATTTTTCAGCTTTAGGATTTTACTGGCAATCTCCTGGCATTTAACACTAACTTTTCACTTTAAGACACTGTATTCACTTTTAAAGTAACAACTTTCATTTTCTTATCACTTGAAAAGCCACAGATTCAAGCTTTTGACATACTAAGATGGCACTTAAAAACATCTATTAATACCTAAAAGTAGCAGGTTAATACAAATAAACAATAACATCAAACTATAATGGACACCACATTTTTTTAATATGCTGAGATTCATTTCTCTCCTTTCATAGGGATATAATTTGACACATTGAGCACTGCATTTTGGCTATATTGGAAAATGTCATATAGTCATGACTTCTTATACTTTCCCAAGACTTTACCAAAAAGCATATTTAGATATTTAGAAAATATTTTAACTTACATATATATGAGATAATGTAATATATGTTTTCCCTTATATAGAAAAAATAACCCCGAATTTAAAAAACAAGGCAGAGAAGAAAACATCTTGAACATCAATAATCCTTTGTATAAAGTAAATAGAAATACTACTAAGGATACAGTAATTTAAATAAATAAACAATAAACCCCTTTTCCCAAATACTGAATATTCAAAAGTTTTTAAAATTTTATACCTTTTTCTTCAAAAACAATTACAAATAAAATAAAGGATAAAAGTTAAATTTTAAAAACTGTACAAAGTAAGACATCTGTTTCAGTTTATACTGACTCAAAAGTCAACAGGTGACACTCAGTTCTTTTTAATAACTGGTGCCAGAAGTGGCTTAAGAAGAGTAACATTTCCTAAAACCTTTTACTTGAATACAAACAATAAAGTAAAAACAGTCTGTAATACTCAGTGTCACACATTTAAATTAAAACAAAAATCAAAACCGAAAAAACTAAACATAGATGGACTATACTAAATACAGTCTGAACTACCAAAAAAAAAAAAAAACCCTTCAGAACACTGTAACTTTAAAATAAAACTTGACAGAGTATCTTGACTATAAAATGTGTGCCACTGAGAAAGAAGCCCACAGGATCTTTCTGCACATACCTTGAGACTATTTACACATTTGAAAGAATATTTGCATTTCTTTGACTTCCATTTTCCCTTTCCCCAACTTTTCCTTCCAGGTGCATTTGGCGTGTTTGTAGGTGTATCAGGGCGTTCAGTGTTTGTACCACTTTCTATACTGACAGCATCATCCTGTAAGCAGTAAATTAGGGAAAATTACATGAAACAGCAATACTGTATTCAGCAGCAAATTAACTTTGTACTGGGAAGATGTGGAATGACCTAAAACAATTTCTGCAAGAAATGGAAAAACTATTTTTTGCCTCCAAATAAGGATAAAAAGTAATCCAGCTACGAATTAGAATTTTTGTAGATATTTTATATTTCAGCAAAAATGAAAACAAAATACTAATGGGAATGATAATAGAAGAGTAATATTGTCTTAATAAGGCCTTGGTCTGTGCCAGTCACTTTAATACACTGGATCATTTAATCTTTACAGCTTTTCACAGAAGGTATTGTTAAATAACGGAGTATTGTTGAGATAGCCTAACTGGTTGCTGGCAGAGGTTGCTAGAATTCAAACTCAAAGCTGTGACTTCTATATGTGACTGATGTACATGTCTTCATAATTTATTTGACTATTGCTCAGCCTGAAGCACAAGGAGTTAGGCAGGTAGCCATTTGAAGCAGGAGTGTTAATGTTTCCTCCTTTAGATACAGTTTTTAAAAATCCTGTTATTCAAATTCTGCTTATTTATAACACAAACCATTTAGAATTTTTTTAAAGTTTTAAAAGCATATTCTATGCTATTTACAAGTGAAATCTGCCTCACAGTTCTAAAGGAATAATAATACTCATATATTAGAACTCTAGAGACACTCCATAGTTAAATACTTTCAAATACAGAGATGACTGCAAGAAACCTTGAAAATTCTCCTTATACCTTATCTCCAGTCCAGAAGGCATATTAATGGCCCTCTAATCTCAGAAGATTTCACTGCCTCCTTTGATTACAGATTCCAATGTCTTCTTTGGAATAAAAGATTTATTTAAATCTATGATCTTAGGGCAGTAGTTCTGAAATTCATTCCAGAGGAAGCCTTTTTTTCATGAAATACCTAATAACATGTGTTAGAACACAGTGTAGGAAACACTGCTTTAGGGGCTATTTCTAAATTACTGCTTCCTAAAATTGGTTTTATATTACAGAAAGGTAAAAATTAACTAGAGTGTCAAAATAAGTATAAAAAGTCATATTAATTCACTTAAAAACAATATGGCATTACACAATTCTGGGTGTTTTCAAAACTTCAAATGTTTCCAAATGAAATGCTTTTTTTTTTTAAAGTACACTATCCAAAACATACTGATTATGAAGTATCAAAAATATGAAGTGGATAGGCTGCACAAAGCAGGTATTCAACAAATATTTGAATTGCAATTTAATGTAAATGTAATTATCTTTATAGAAATAGAAAATGTGAAATTTTTATCTCTCTCTCTCCCCCCCCTTTCAGTCATACTTATATTATCTATAGGACACCCTTCCAAGTATTCAGATTATAGGGCTTTATTTATTTATTGAGACAGTCTTACTCTGTTACCCAGGCTAGAGTGCTGTGGCATCAGCCTAGCTCACAGCAACCTCAAACTCCTGGGCTCAAGCAATCCTCTTGCCTCAGCCTCCCGAGTAGCTGGGACTACAAGCATGCGCCACTATGCCCAGCTAATTTTTTCTATATATGTTTTAGTTTGCCAATTAATTTCTTTCTATTTATAGTAGAGACGGGGTCTCGCTCTTGCTCAGCTGGTTTCGAACTCCTGAGCTTGAGCGATCCTCCCACCTCGGCCTCCCAGAGTGCTAGGATTATGGGCATGAGCCACCGCGGGGTCCTTAAGTCTTTAAATTCTAGGTAACTGATAGACTGCACAGATTTTGTCTCCACAGTAGAGGTTCAAAATGTCTTCCTTCCCACTCAATGGAAAAAAAAGTTTTTGTCTCCGTTTGCAATTCATTTCTATATTCCTTTATTCCATATAAATTTGTACTGTTTTGACTTTTCTGGTTAACAAGTTACTATGTAACATTTGCCTAGTTTCCTCAGATGAGTAAAACAAAAATTTTAACACGTGGTCACTTACCTTTTTCTGAAAAATTATCTTTTGACACTAGAGAAATGAAATAATGAAACTATGAGACATTTCTATACCAGCTTCTTTACATTCTGGCTAAACAATGAGCTGCCAATCAACAGGCCACACAAAACACTGTCAATAGGGCACACTGCATATTTTACTTCTGACTACTTAATTTACCCATGTCTTCCAAAGGCAAATCAAGATGGAATCAAATGGAAATGTAATACAGTCACAATGTTTTCATTTTATCTTTAAATCAAAATCAAGTCCTTGCTAAGTGTCTAATGTATGTACAGACTGACTTCCACTCTACCCCCCTCCTCAAAGTACAAAATGATACTGTGCAACAAATACGGCACTACCTCTTAATTTGCTCAACAAAGAAACAGATACAAAGACAGAAATTTGTCCTTAATCTTGCCACAGATTACTTAAGCAAAAAGAAGTCTCCAGATTCAGCCCTCTCATCTTACTACCAACCCAACCATTACTACTCTTCCACGAAGTTTGATAAAATGGCAGACAACATATACAATAAATTTAAAATGTGTCCTTTTAATTCTTTTACTTACTTTAACAATAGTAAATGTTCAGGTTACCTTAAGTCCAACTAGAAAACACATTCTTCCTCCTGTCTGCTTTTGGCCTTTTGTCAATATTCAGCTCTCTCAAGAGCAAAACTATTGCCCTTGTTTGTTTTTTCTGAACTCATTTTTATACAATGTTCTCTATTCCCTTTCCCTACTGCCTCTCCTGACCTAAGTCCTAGATCAAGGATACTTGGACGGAATTTAGAGGGCCTGCCAACTCCAATGGGGGGTGGGGGGGTGGGGGGGTGATACCTACATCTTAATTTTCACCACCTTTAACTGAAATTTAGTACTTCCTTCTATTATAATTCAGGTAACTATAATTCATGCTAATATTACAGGAGTTGTAACTTTGTCACCAATGGAAATCAGGTACTTTCACATTATATTGTAGTTGCCCCAAATCTCGAAAAACTGTATGTCCAAAAAATATACACAATTTTATGATTGATTTTGTTTGTAACCTTATATTCTGTATTTCATACATTTAAAAATGTTATTCTGAGAAGCCTCCACAGGATTAAGGCTTCCAAGGCACGCACACAATTAACCAAAACAAAGACTAATCCAAACATTTGGTTCTGAATAGCTTTAAAATTGCACCAAAGAATATATTCCCTTTTAAGGATCTGCAAAAAGAAAATGATCTTTCAATTTATTTTGTCCCCTTAAATTTTCCTCATCGAAACAGGTTTGACATTTTCATTATCCCTGATTATTAAGTATGTAGGTGCCAGAAACATAACTATATTCTATGTAATCGAAAAATAAGTAGTTATTATAAATAATTAACTTGTGTACAGTATTGTATGGGGCAGATACTCTTCTAAGCATTTTACCTATATTCACTCATATATTCATCACAAATACCCCATGAAGTAAATACCGCTATCTGTGCTCTTAATTAATACTCTAATCTGCCTAGAGAAATTTAAGAAAATGCAAAAATAAAGCCTCCAAGGACTGGAATGAAGAGGGCCCCAAAATGTTAGGTCCCAATATATAGTGAGATTGGGGAGCACAAACAGGAAAAAGATAAGGTTAAAGTAACATTAACACCCACGATTTCCTGAAATTTCAAGTCTGAGATCCCACAAACTGATAATCCCCAAAATACCTTTCTTCTCTCTGCAAAAAGAATCATTTCCCATCTTTTCAGTGAAAATCTTGATTATGACACCATGCTATATATATGCTTCAGTGTTCATGATGTAGAATTTAGGAAGATATAGCATTTATTCCTAAAACTAGCCAAATTGAGAAAATGAAACTTCACCACTCTTCTAAAAGATTTTAAGAAGATGTTCAGAAGTTGTTGCCATTTATCATGTGAAGCGGGTTCACGTTTTGGTGTAATATCTTTGAAAAAATTGTCAAGACATTTCGCTGACCTTACTGGATTATCAATAAAACGCGAAACTGAAAAGTTATTCGGCTATTGCGAACGGGTCACTTAAACACAACTGGGTTAACTGTTGGGGCGAAATGATTACCAATATCCATTTCAGAGCTTTAAAAAAAAAATCTGATTCCAAAACACCTTACACTTGCCAAAGCCACGAGCCCACACTTACTATATATATATGCCTTTACCACCGTTGCCTGAAATCCTCCAGGCCATCCCCCTTTACCTTAAGCAAAAACTTTCAAACGAGAAACCGTCCTCTCTCATTCCTCCCTTAAAGGTGGCTCCCCTCCAAATCAGAACACGACCCTCTCAATTCTGCTGCTCCCGTAGAAAAGGCAATCTCCACTGATAACAACGGAAGCACACACAAACCCCCTTTAATAAAGTCTCCCAAACTCCGCAAATCTAAGATCTACGCTTTCGATCCTGAAGATTCCCTAGGGGTCTAAGAATGACACAACCACTAAACTCTTTCAATAGGGTCCCTAACAAACTCTGCCCAACTTTCTTAGAAAAATCTCTAACATGCCTTTTAAACTACTGGAATCTAAGATCCGCTAAATGTCCCAAAGGCTCGAACGCTCGCCCATCACATGCAAAAGGATTTCAGAGCAGACCTCCCAGACCCACGCAACCACCTAACCCACTCTCCTTCGCCAAGTTTCTACTTGCTCTCGGCCCCTGCTCAACATCCCCCAAACGACAAGTTCGATTTTCTCCCGCACGCCCGCGTTTTCCCCGAGCAGAGAGTGACACCTCTCCCTCCCCCATAGCCGCCCGCCCGCCCCCGCGCCTGCAGTTTCAAAAGCACCTAAAAGTTCCACTCCAGAGTCCCGCGGCTGTTAGGAACTGCACTCACATTCTCGTCTCCAGAGAGGTCCGGGTTGCTGTTCTCGTCGCTGCTCAGCTTCTGCTTCTTGGCTGCAGGCATGTCTGTTCCCGCCGGCGCTGTCGACACTTCCCTCTCGGACATATTCCTCCGCCTCCCTCCAGGTTCCTGCCGCCTCGGGCGGGGCCTCCGCCACACCGCCGTCAAGCAAGCCCGGCCAGAGCTTGCCGCAAAGTTGCCGCTGCCGCCGCCACCTCC
This sequence comes from Microcebus murinus, assembly GCF_040939455.1. Taxonomy (NCBI): domain Eukaryota; kingdom Metazoa; phylum Chordata; class Mammalia; order Primates; family Cheirogaleidae; genus Microcebus; species Microcebus murinus. The sequence goes on along the minus strand of NC_134107.1, from coordinate 69,943,291 downwards.
GCCGCTCCCCCCACTGTCGCAAATTGCGCCCAGCCGCCGAGGCGGGCGTGCGTGCGACCCCGCCACACTGCTGAAAAAGGGGCGCGCACGCGCGCCCTTCCGCGCGGCTTCCTGGCTCCTTCCCTTTCCCTGCTCCCGTCTTGCCCTTTTCCCGCCGCCCTCCCGGCAGTTTGCTGCGAGTTGTACGATCCGCGGGCTTAAGAGGGCAGTATTTCGTTTGTCTCCCTTCCCCACCACCGCCTCCAAAAGAAGAGGCGGAACTCAAAGGGATGCTCCCTCACCCCCTTTCTCCTTCCAAAGACGTTTCAGCCGCAATTGGCCCAATCCTTCGATCTCCGACCCGCTGCTAGGGAGCGAAAGTCTGTGGAATGGACTAGACCACCCATGTCCCAGGGGCCGGGGGAAGATACGAGAAGTCACTTCTTGCTTTAACTGTTTATGCCAGATGTTCTTAATCTTGAACTTGGTGGATAATGCTCTCAATTATCCAGGGAACTACTCATAACCTAACTCTTGTTTGAGGATGGAGATCCAAAAAATGTACACTGCGTTCCACTTGCCTCCCCCATCTAGCAAATGGAAAGTACCCAGCAGGAGATGCGCATGCGCCGAGGCGTATTCTCGCGCAGGGTAGTCGGGACCCGCCTCCTCCAAGCTCCTCCTCTTTCCAAATTCTTGTTTGCTGAACCGGGTAGTCTTAGACTGGGTTTTGGTAACCCGGGATGGATTTCAAAGCGCTACGAAATTATAGTCTCTGATCCCGCCCTAAATTCTTGTCGAATATTTATTCTGTTGAATATCTATTTAAATGAGTGATTATCTAGTTGGTGCCAATATTTAAGGTTTAAATAGAAATATCCTAAAATTATATGATTCTAGACTCCAATGAGTTTCAGCAGAAGTGCTCTTTTTAACCGCTGAAGGAGTATTAAGGCCCTGAACACTACCAAGGCCTATAAATCATGTTCATCTCCAACTATGAATGAGGCTGTGAGACTTAACCGGAGGACAATTTTTTTTGCACATCTGTTACAACGACAATTTTAGGAGAGGACAACAAAACACTTCACCAAAATAATTTTCTGTGTTATTATATCTGTGCTCTTGATAGGTAACAAATGCATTGGTGATCCATGTGGACTTGGATGGGTCATTAAACCATATATTTGAATGAGCAGCAAGAAAAGGCAAATGATGGCAAAAAATAAAATGCAATACCCTCCCGCTCCTTTTATTAAGAACAGAGTTGTGACTCCTTAGCTTTCTGGGTCTCAGTGTCCACATCTGTAAAAATCAGGAGGTAAGAAGGGAATTACCATTTCTTGAGCAACTATATTTTATCTTTTAGACCTCATTGCATTACCCAGTGGATAACTTGTCTAGAGCGCACCATCCATAAAATTCTAATATGCTTGAATTACTTCTGCATGATGCCTTTACAGCCAGAACATCAGTTTCATTATCTGCAGATTGCAAGTCACTCTTCCTTTTGGAGATAAGGAGAGAACTCAGTTGAGAATGAGAAAGGGAAAGGAAAGCAAAGGCAGGGCAGAATAAGAGGTTTTTGCAATGAAGACTCAGGAAAAATAAGGAAGCTGAAAAAAGATAAATTCAGGTCTTAATAATTGCAATTATTTGTTCAATACTTCTAATATGCCAGTCACTACTAAGCACTCCTCAGTTGCTGAGAGAGAGATGAGACTGCTATAGAGTCAGCTACTGAGGAAGTAAGCTATGCTTTGGACCAGCTGCAGTGACTTGCACCTATAATACCACCTACTTGGGAGGATCCCAAGAGTCCAAGAGTTGAGGCCACAGTGAGCTATGATCATGCCACTGCACTGCAGCCTGCGCAACAGAGCAAGACCCCATCTGTAAAAAATACAAAGATGTCCTTTGGTATGACGATTTTATTGGCAGAGACAGACATACTCTCCTTTGTTGGAAAGGATGTTTCTGAAATATAACTCTACAAGTAAAGGATAATTAACTGAAGCATTTTAAATTAAAATTACTCTGTGTGTGTGGGATCAGTGGGAGCTGGGAAGTGGGAGTCAATTTCTAGTCATAAAATTAGACAAGTGCTGAACATTTGGATAAAGGACACATATGGGAGGAAAATGCCTTACAGCACTCATTGTAATAAAGCAAAAATATTTTTAAAGAGTCTTATTAAAACTTGGAGGGATTATTTTTAAATTTTTCTGATGAGTCAAGGATGATAAATGGAAATTAGTTCATATTCATTATTACTATGTTAAAGAAAAAAGAAAAAATTATTCTGACACTTGTTAAAACAGTAAGGAAGATTTCATTCAGGACTATTTTAATAGATGTCAAGACTATCACAATAGAGAAAAGAGATCTGGCTCAGCTCTGAATACAAGGAGTGGGGCTTTATAGTCAGAGAGCAGAGTTGGAGGGTCAGTAGTTGGAAAATTACAGTGAGGGCTATCAAGAGTAGGGAATTCTTGCTAAACCAACTTAACAGGATTTGTGCTAAAGGAAAGGCATGGTGATCAGATATCAAGGGTGTGGGATTCTCTCTAAACTAACAGCATAATTCTTGCTAAAACTGAATCAGGCAAGCTGAAGACAAGACCCAAGGGCAAAACCTAGTTAAGAACAGGGTTCAGAGGCACCTGACTAAAGTTTGATCAAAAAGAGAGTCTTTGTCATTAATTTAAGATTCGTAAAATATCACAGGTATTCTATTTAGAGTACTACTTTTATAGTATCAATGTAATAAATATAAAAGTCCAATTACCTATTAAAAATCATAAGTTTTGTCGAATGCAATGATGCATGCATATAGACCCAGCTACTCGAGAGGCTGAGGCAGGAAGGATTGTTTGAGCCCAGGAGTTCAAGGCCAGCCTGGGCAACATGTGAGACCCCATCTCTAAAAAAATAAATAAACAAATTATAAGTTTCTCAACACTGAATTCTCCTGTGAGGGATTTCGGCCATCACAGTTGGAGCAGTCTTATCACCCACGTTTTATAAATGAAGAAACTGAGGCTTAGGGTAATTAAACAATTTGTCCAAAGAGACACAGCTCTTCAAGTTGCAAAGCTAAGGATTGTATGCAAGTGCTTAGAAACCCAAAGCCTTTTACTTCAAGATGAAGAACCCAGGCAGCTCTAGATTTATGTAATTGTATTCGCAGAGCTTGGTCTTTAGACTACACAATCTTTTATACAATATCACAGAACATCAAAAAGCTATCTCTCTTGAAACAGAAAGAGTATATAACTGGAGAAATCCAAAAGAAATCTAGAGTATAATTAATAGTGATGCGTGTATTTCAGTTTCTTCATTTTGACCAATGTTCCATGGTAATGTAAGACGTTAACAATGAGGGAAACTGGATGAGGAGAATATGGGAAATTTCTGTGCTCTCTTTGCAAATTTCCTGTAAAATTATTCCAAAATAAAAATCTTATTTAAAAAAAATATATCTCCTATTAGACTGGTTGAGAACTCAGTTAAGAAATACTTCTTAGACTATAAATAAGTGGTTGATCTCTCTCAGAAAACTTTCTAAGATCATTTAGTTAGATAGAAAAAGAAAATTCACAGCCTTCCTTGGCATTGTGCTCTAGTATCTTGTAAGCTTCATGTCAGGAAATGAGTTTCAAAAGCTAAATTAAATCCTTCCCATTTCAACTGAAGTCTATTTCTCATTCATTCAACATTTTTGTCTCTTCTGTTTCATAAATAGCAGCTGTTCATCATCACTCATGCAATGTGTAATCATATGCTTGCATATCTAGTTTTCTATGAGCAGAACATCATATGGCTTCTTTGAACATTTTAAAATCAATCAGGAAGAATTTACTAAATGCCATTTATGTGCAAAGCTGTATGGTAATTCCAGGGGGCGGTGGCGGTGGCTACGGGATTGGAAGGGAAAATAAGACATAGTCCCTACCTTCAAAAAGCCTCATATTCTTCCAGTGTTAAAAAATATCTCATGCATTTAATAAATATTTACTGAGTAACCACCATGTGCCCAACACTATTTCAGGTGCTGAGGAGACTTGATAGCAAGCAACACCAGACAGGTTCCTGCTGTCTTAGAGCTTATTGACTAGTAGGCAAAACAAACATCAATGGAATAATCACCAAATAAATGTAAAATTACAACTGTGGTAAGTGGTATGAAAGGGAAGCACAAGGTCAGGATTGCTGCTAGCCCGTATGGTATCTTCGTGCTATTTTTAAAAAGACACCTCCATAAGCAGAAACAGCCCAGAGTAGATACAGCATGGCAAGCAGACTACACCTTTGGTGAATTAGAAAAAGGCACCGCTTATTTCAGGTTGATACAGCCGGGCTCCAAGGCAAAGGCTTTGTGAATGGAGCACGAAATGGATTTCAGCTCTAGTTATCACCTTAGCTGGTAACATTTGTTTAGATGAACCATCTGCACAAGAGTACACAGCAGTCCTACAAAAGTTCCACAGACATATGTAATAAAGTGAGGCTCGGGAAGGTTTCCCTGAGGAACAGACGAAAAGAGTGAAACTAAAAAAAGAATAGGAGTTAACCAGGTGAAAGAGGAAAAGAAGAAACATTCCAGGGATGAGTTATAGCATGTACAAAGGTCCTGGGGCAGGAATGTGGGTAGGGGACAAATGCCATTGAAAGATCAGTGCTGGTAAACAACTGAAAAAGCAACAGGAGCATGATAATAGATAAAGCTAGAAAAGGAAGTCAGGGATCAGATCAGGTAGAACCTTGTAGACCATCTTAAGATTGCTATGTTAAAATATATCTCCTGCTGATAAGACTTATATAGAAGGAACTAGAATAGCATTACTTTATTTCATTTTAATTTTTGTTGGTATTTCATTTATATGCAGTGAAATGCATAGGTCTTAAGTATAGAGTTCAATGAGTTTGGACATAGGCATACACCCATAATCCACACACCATCAAGCTATAGATGAAACTTTCCAACACTTCAGAAAGTTCCTCATGCCTTTATCACATCAAACCTCTCCTTTCTTCCTCCCCAGGCAACCACTATTCTATTTTGCCTATATTAGTATATCAGTTTTGCCTGTTCTAGAACTTCCTATAAATACAATAAATCAGTGTGTGCTCTTTTGTGTCTGGCCTCTTTTGCGCAGCATAATATTTTTGAGATTTATAATTTGGCACTAACTTTTATTTTTATTTTTGAGACAGAGTCTTGCTTTGTTGCCCAGGCTAGAGTGAGTGTCATGGCGTCAGCCTAGCTCACAGCAACCTCAATCTCCTGGGCTCAAGCAATCCTTCTGCCTCAGCCTCCCGAGTAGCTGGGACTACAGGCATGTGCCACCATGCCTGGCTAATTTTTTCCATATATATTAGTTGGCCAATTAATTTCTTTCTATTTTTAGTAGAGACGGGATCTTGCTCTTGCTCAGGCTGGTTTCGAACTCCTGACCTTGAGCAATCCTCCTGCCTCGATCTCCCAGAGTGCTAGGATTACAGGCGTGAGCCACTGCGCCCGGCCTGGCACTAACTTTTAAAGAAAAATCCTGTCTAGATTAGTGGTCCTCAAATTGTAACAGGCATTAAAATCATCTGGATAGCTTGTTAAATCATAGCTGCCTGGGCCTCATCTCCAGAGACTCTGATACGCTAGGTTGGGACACCGCCCTTCAATGTGCGTGTCTATCGAACTCACAGGTGATGCCAGCACTGCTCATTCAAGGACCACACTTTGAGAACCACTGATCTACATGATAAAATCAGAAATGTCTTATAAACAGTTTCAAGATATGTATTCATTCAATAAACATTTTCTTAAGTACCTGCTGTGTGCCAGGAACTTTCTAGGGGCTGGAATTACAAAAATAACTAAAACATGATGCCTCTCCTCCAGCGATTCGCAGTATGGTAAGGAAAGACAGAAGAAGTAAACCAAATGAGTATTTCTAGCTATCTTAGAAAGTCTGTTCACTACATAACAGACAAAATCTTAAAAGAGAGAAAGTATTTTTGCTTTCCAAAGTTGATAAAACTGCTAAGAATAAAAGCAAGACTGCATAATGGGTCCTTTCCTGGACACAGGCTTTCTCACAGCCAAGCTAACTGCAAAGATAATCAGTAAGACCTACTTTATTGAGTGTTTTCGTGCATCTGGTACTATGCAAAGTGCTTTCCATGCAGCAAGTAATTTAATCCTCTCAATAACTACGAAGCTGGTACTATATAATCCATGTTTTATGGATGAGGGAACTGTAGCTCAGAGAGGTTAAGGATTTAGATAAAGGCCTTTCAGCAAGTAAGTGGGAAAATCAGAATTCAAACCTAGATCTGGTTTCAAACCTAGCGCTGCTCCTTTTAAACACTAACACTTGCAGCTCTCTGGAAGAAAACAACCTTCACAAATAATCTTAGTGCTAGATAATTTTAGTGCTGCTGACTACTGTAATTGAACCATTCAACACAGAATGCAGTCCCATGACAGGGTGGGTAGGGAGTAGCTAGTTTTAACTGGGTAGAAATATGGGAAGGCCTCACGAAGAGGTAAGAATTAGCTTGGAAAGTAAAGTTTTGTCAGTGTTATCTTAATAGGGTCTAACAAAGATAATCCAGCAAATGCAAACGCCACATTCCAAACACTAAAAAAGTACACTCTATTGTGGATAAAGAAAAGTTTATCAGGATCAAGTATAGCTTGAATGAAATCTCCCTTGCGATTGTGCAGTGCCTTGTTTACCACATGTCATCATGCGCTGCAAATTGACATTTCAATCAACAACAGACCACATAGACGGTGGTCCCATGAGATTATCACGGAGCTGAAAAATTCCTGTTGCCTAGTGACGTCATAGCTATAGTATAGCAGCAGCACAACGCATTACTCATGTGTTTGTGGTGATGATGCTGGTGTGAACAGACCTACTGCCACTGCCAGTCACATAGAAGTCTAGCACATTTAACTATGTACAGTACATGATACTTGATAATGATAGCAAATAACTGTTACTGCCTTATGTATTTACTATACTATATGTTTTATCATTATTTTAGAGTGTACTCTAAAATGTGTGTGTATATATATATACACACACACACACAGTTAACTCTAAAACAGCCTCAGGCAGGTCCTTCAGGAGGTGTCCCAGGAGAAGGCATTGCTGTCATAGGAGTTGACAGCTGTATGCATGTTATTGGCCCTGAAGACCTTCCAGTGGGGCAAGATGTGCAGATGGAAGACAGTGACATTGATGATACTGGCCCTGTGTAGGCCTAGGCTAATACGTGTGCTTGTGTCTTTGTTTTTAACAAAAAAAGTTTAAAAAATTTAAAAATAGGAAAAAGCTTATAGAATAAGGATGTAAGGAAAGAAAATATTTTCATACAATTATAAGATGTGTTTGTGTTTTAAGCTATGTTATTGTAAGAGGCAAAAAGTTTAAAAAATTAAAAGCTTATAAATTTAAAATGTTATAGTAAGCTAAAATTAATTTATTGTTGAAGACATTTTTTATTGTTTTGAGACAGAGTCTCACTTTGTTTTCCAGGCTAGAAGAGTGCTGTGGCATCAGCCTAGCTCACAGCAACCTTAAACTCCTGGGCTCAAGCAATCCTCCTGCCTCAGCCTCCCGAGTAGCTGGGACTACAGGCATGTGACACCATGCCCGGCTAATTTTATATATATATTAGTTGGGCAATTAATTTCTTTCTATTTATGGTAGAGACGGGGGTCTCACTCTTGCTCAGGCTGGTTTCGAACTCCTGACCTTGAGCAATCCGCCCGCCTCAGCCTCCCAGAGTGCTAGGATTACAGGCGTGAGCCACCACGCCCCAGCCTGAAGAAATTTAAAAAAAAATTAATTTAGTATAGCCTAAGTGTGCAGTGTTTATAAAGCCTATAGGAGTGGACAGTAATGTCCCAGGCCTTCACATTCACTCAATACTCACTGACCCACCCAGAGCAACTTCCAGTCCTGGTAAGTGCCCTATATCGGTGTATCATTTTTATCTTTTATACTGTGTATTTCTACTCTACCTTTTTTGTTTAGATATTTTTAGATACATAAATACTTACTATTGTGCTACAATTGCCTACAGTATTCAGCACAGTAACATGCTGTACAGGTTCTTAGCCTAGGGGCAATAGGCTGTATATACCATATAGCCTAGGTGTCTAGTAAGCTACATCATCTAGGTTTGTGTAGGCACTCTCTGTGATATGCGCACACAACAAAATCGCCTAAAAACACATTTCTCAGATGCATTTCTCAGAATGTATGCCAGTCATTAAGAGAAGCATGACTGTACTGTTTTATGATTGTGAATTCAGTTTTCTGGTTTCCTTGATAACAGAAAGAAAGTGCACTAATGAGTGGGCATTCGTATTCCAGTCACTGGATAGGTATATTTTGCAGCACAACTTTAATACTTTGGCATATGGTTCATAAATAGTTGTCTTGTTAGTTTGGGAGGGGCCGCATCATGAAAATCCTTATGTCATTGGTCTGTAAAGTAATGTAACCAAAGAAGAGTCTACACTTTGGCAGAGGGCGGGGATAAAAGTGGAAGCAGAGAGGTGAGCTATTCAGTACTGCAGACCTGAACTAAGACAGTGCCAATGAAGATGGAAAGCAAGGGCTTGTTTCCCAAGATATTTAAGAAATATAATCAACAAGACTCAGTAATTCATGGAATGTGAGGGGCATAGGATAACTCAGGTTTATAGTTTCATTGACTTCCTGGATGGTGATATCTCTAACTAAAATAGGGAAAATAGAAGGAAAAGTAAATGAAATTTTTAACTTTTAGTGTTGAGAAGGTAGAATTGATGTAATTTAACTTTTCTTCAAGCCCAAATATAGGCTTTTATTTTTTATTTTTTATTTTTTTGAGATAGAGTCTCGCTCTTGTCACCTGCGCTAGAGTGCAATGGCATCATCATAACTCACTGCAACCTCAAACTCCTGGGCTCAAGCCTTTCTCCTGCCTTGCTGGCTAATTTTCTATTTTTAGTAGAGATGGGTTTAGATGTTGCTCAGGCTAGTCTTGAACTCCTGACCTCAGACGATCTTCTTGCCTCAGCCTTCCAGAGTACTAGCATTATAAGTCTGAGCCACCACTCCTGGCCACAAATATAGTCTTAAAGGGCACAAGCAAATAACAATACTCTCTCACTAATTTAAGGGAAGACTTAGCTCAAAAAATGGATAGAATTTCATTTTCTTGTTCTTTCAAAAGATATTTGTATGAGCCTTATATGAGACAATATGTGTGAAATAGCTTAAAATATTTATTATTACAGCAAAAAATCATTGAATTTTTGAAGCAAAGGTTTGCTCCTGCTGTAACATTACCAACCTGGATTTTAGGAATGATAAGATTCTACAATTCTCCCCTTATACAGTAAAAAAAGTCAGAAGAAAAATACATTTTAATTGTAAGTGACTATCTTCTGAGATTCAAAGTGCTCTTTTCAAATGTAAATCAAAACCAGCAATGCTCCTATTTTAAAACACTAAGACAGAAAGGACACAGAAAGTTGTACTAAGAGGTAACATTCAATGATGGCTTGCTATATACCAGGTAAGTATCTCATTTAATTTATCTCATTTAATCCTCACAACATTCTTGCATTTGTATTTACAAATGAGGAAACTGAGACAGTGAAGTTAAATTACTAACTCAAAGTCAGAGGGGGTAAGTGGTGGAGCTAAGTTGGAATCCACACAGCCTAACTTGGGACCTGAGTTCATAGAATTCATTATCTTCAATATCCCTGCACCATATGGCATGCCACTGAGTTGTCAACATGTTCATCTCTGAATGGCTTTTCTTTCTTTCTTCTTCTTTTTCTTCTTCAGTCTCGCCCTCTTTGCTTCTCTGTATTTTTAGTAATAAGCATCTATTACTTTTGGATTAAGATAAAAGGTTATTTTAATTTAAAAAGCAGTCTAATAAATGAATGTATTTTAAATAGCCCAATCCTCATTTATTCCCTGAAAAGAACACTTCTCTACCCAATTTTGATTTTAAGCATTAATTACATCGCTGTTTGTAATTCTTTGTAGTGCCTGGTGTGTGGTATATCTTGTTCATAATTCTCTAATAAATAGACTATAATTACTGCCTGGTTAATTAGCTGTCATTATCTTAGAGTCTGGACTATTCCAGATAAATGCCTGATTCTGAAATAAAACCTTAGGAAATAAATCCAGATAAATAGGAGTTCTGTTGTTTTAACGTTTGTAATCTTTATATTGTCTGAAAGCTTGTTACTCAGCCATAAGACATTCATTACTAAAGTCAAAGCAAGTGCCCAAACAGTCCTGAGATCTGAAATTTAACTTAGAACTTTGAGGTTAGCCCCTTAGAAGTGCAAAACTGTATTTCTAATTTCTTTGTAAATATTCAAGTTTCCTTCTTTTCATGTTCATGTTGGTTTGTTATTATATGATATCTCAGGAGAATTAGCTTGTTGGATCAGGTAGTGCTATTTGTGTTGGAATAAGGCAACATCAGGAAAGCTTTTGTGTTGAAAGAGTAATTACATAGATTAAATTACACAGACTTTGCAAAACAACATGAGACACTTAAATTTAAAAAAAAAAACCCAAAAAACAAAAAACAACCTCTAAAATAGGTTGCATTTGAATTCACTGACCTTGACACTAATCCATCATCTGTACATATAACCAAAGCAAGAAAAGAAATATAAAATGTATTTTATGCAAAAATTACTTGCTGCTTTTGGTTTGAAAATATGTGTACATTTAAAAATATGTCTGGGAAAGAAACGTGAATAGGGTTAAAACAACAGAGTTTTTCCAAGTGAAGATATGATAAGTAAAAATATATATGCTTCAAAAAAAGGGGTAGAGAGCTAAATTAGAAATTACACATTTTTAATTTACTCCAACGTGAGTTCTTACTTTATTTCATTTCTTTGAGGAAACAAAGGTGACTTCTGCGTCTTAGAACAAAGACTTGGTAAAGCTAGTTCAAACATTCAGAAAGTGCAGAGTCTCAAATAACTGTGAATAGAGATTTTGATGAGTAAGTGTAAATGAATCAGAAACATATGGATTACACAACTCAAAGTGCCCATGAGTTAAAAGTGCAAAGGAAAAACATGCTCAGTAAAATGCTCAGGGGCATTCTGAAGCCCAAATACTTGAAATGTTGCATTTCAACATTTGAGGTGTGCACTAAATGAGACCATGGCTATCCATATCCAAGGTAAACAGTGGAAATAATTTGTATTAACATCATTTTTCTTTCTCGCATACTCTAAATCTTTTTTTTTTTTTTTTTTTTTACAGCATAGTAAATCTTTTATTAAGACCATTCACCACATACTCATTCTTTTGAGACGCTAAGGCTCCTCCTCCTCCTACCTCTTCAAGGTTTGGCTAGGCTCATTCTTCTGGGCAATGGTTTACAAAACATGCATTCTCAATCTGATGCCCAGGAATAAGGATGCTGCATTAGTTAGGGTTCTCCAGAGAAAAACAACCAGCAGCGCGCGCGTGTGTGTGTGTGTGTGTGTGTGTGTGTGTGTGTAGAGAGAGAGAGAGAGATGGATTTATTTTAAAGAATTGGCTCATGCAATTATAGAGGCCGAAAAGTCCAAAATCTGCAGTTCTAGTCCAAAGGCCATCTGCTGGCAGAATTCCCTCTTGCTCAGGTCAGTCTTTTGTTCTATTCAGGTCTTCAACCGGTTGGCTGAGGCCCACCCACGTTAAGGAGGGCAATCTGCTTTACTCAGAGTCTACTGTTTAAATATCAACCTCATTCAATCAGCCTCACAGAAACATGCAGAGTAATGTTTGACCAAATGACTGGGTACAGTGGCCCAGCCAGGTTGACACACAAAATTAACCATCATAGATCCTAGTTGATTAATATTGTCTGCTTATTAAATTTGACATTTAGAATACTAAAGCAATGCCAATTCAAATGGATGAATGGAATCAACTAACAAACTTTCAGAGCTGTAAAGGTCACTGGAGACCTGCTCATGGCATTTCTCAAAAGCGATGTTATTAGCATTTGGAGCAGAACAGCTTTTGGATGTGGGGAATTGTCCTGAGCATTGCAGGACATTTAGCAACTCTGGCCCCAGCCCCTGCATGCTAATAATAGCTCTTCCAATCATTGTGACAACCAAACAAAACCATCCCCAGACTTCCAAACGCCCTAGGGTGGGTGGTAACACTCTTCATTAAGAACTATACTCACCCCTTTTAGAGGAGGAAACAGATTTAATAAGATCAGTTTACTATATCTTCTATATAGGCTATTCCTTTCTCTTTTTTTCTGATTTATCAATATAATTATTTATACCAGACTATTTTGCAGTAAAGGGTGAATCTAGAATTATACTGCCTAAAATAAACTTTAAAATGTAAACTTTGAGTGTCATAAAAAGCTATAATGTACAAAGTTGGGTAAAGGTTTTAGTCATAAAACTACCAGGGTTTCAGTTGACACACATAGCTAATTTTGGGGATTAAACTAGAAGCATGGATAAATTACCTCCTATTTTGAAATATTTTGGAAAATTGATTAGTTGGGGAAGCATTAATCCAAAACAGTATCTATGAACATATTGGATGCCACTGTCCATACTGAAAAGAAACATTTCCAGGGTGAAAATTAGCTTTGTTTTATCTAACAAAAACTCACACTCTAGATAGGAGCTCAGATGTTTCTTGCTTGGAGAAGCCTTAGCCAGCCTAGCAAATATACTTCATTGACATCCTATACTCTCCCTATAACAGAAGTCATTATCCTAGGTTATAGTTGACATTACTATATCCTCCTTCTAGGCTCTGTGAGGTCTGTGAAGGTTATTTGTCTGCCTTTGTATGGCTAAAATAGAGCCAAATACCTGGCATGTAATAAATTCAATAAATGTTTGTTGGATAGGTGAATTAGAAGAGGGGGGCAGAAAGAAAACAAACTTCTATCTTTATTGAAACCTATGTGTAGAAGAGAAAAAGTGATATCTTTTCCTCACCCATTGCATGGTTCATGGCTGAGACCGCTATAACAAAAGACAGATTAACAAGAGAAATGCATATAAATTTATTTAGTATAAATTTTATATGACACGAGGACCTTCAGAAATGAAGACCCCAAAACCCAGGTAGAACTGTATATTTTTATGAACAGTCATGCAGAAGGGTGATTGGAGAACAAAAGGATATAATCTAATGGTAATAAACTGGGGGACATTTAGCAAATCCTGTTTGTTCAGATTCTTCTTGGCCTCTGGGTATAAGGGCCCCCTGGAATGTCGATCTTATGACCTACTTGCAGTGCAGGAAGTTCAAAGAATTCTTTTTGACCCACTATGAGAGAGAAAGGTAGAAGAAAGCCAGAGAGCGACCTTCCTGCTTTGGAAGTTTTTCAATTTCACTTTGGACTAAAATATTCGGTAAGCCAAGGTGCCATATTTTGGGTTTGCATTTTCCACATCCTGTCATATGTTTATATTGCTTTTAAATGTGAAGTCTAAAGGACAGGAACTGTGTTTTGTCATCCACGTGTTTCCCAAGCCCTTACCATTGTACCAATATACCTAGCATTTCTTATACTTTATTGAGGTATAATTTGTATGCAATAAACATCATTCAGTTCAGAGTTTTGACACCAGTTAACCACCACCACAATCAAGAACAGAACATTTCCATTATCCCAAAAATTCCCTTATGTCCATTTGCAGTCCTCTTCCCCCCTGCACCCCAGACCCAGGCAACAACCTGTCACTATAGATTAGTTTGCAGTTTCTAGAATTTTATATAAATGAATCACACAATATGTAGTCTTTCTTTCTTTCTTTTTTTTTTTTGAGACAGGGTCTCACTTTGTTGCCCAGGCTAGAGTGAGTGCCATGGTGTCAGCCTAGCTCACAGCAACCTCAAACTCCCGGGCTCAAGCGATCCTCCTGCCTCAGCCTCCCGAGTAGCTGGGACTACAGGCATGTGCCACTATGCCCGGCTAATTTTTTCTATATATATTAGTTGGCCAATTAATTTCTTTCTATTTATAGTAGAGACGGGGTCTTGGTCAGGCTGGTTTTGAACTCCTGACCTTGAGCAATCCGCCTGCCTCAGCCTCCCAGAAAATGTACTCTTTTATACATACAGATTTCTTGAGATTTGTCTGTGCCATTGTACACATACATAATTTGTTCCTTTTTATTGCTGGGCTGCATTTTCATTGTATGGGTATAGGATAATTTGTTTACCCATTTACCTAATGGGCAATCAGATTGTTCACCCATTTACCTAATGGGCAATCAGGTTGTTAACAGTTTGAGGCTATTATGAATGAAACTGGACACTCATGGATAGGTCTTTGTGTGGAAGTATGTTTTCATTTCTCTCAGGGAATATCTAGTCCAATGTCCAAGTCTTCAGTCGATTTTTTCTTATTGGATTGTTTGCCTTTCTTTTATTGAATTTTAAGAGTTCTATACACACTCTGGACACAAGTCTTTTAGCTAATATATGTCTCTTAAATAGGAAAATTTTTGGATTTTGATTGAGTCCAAATTACTGATTTAAAAAAAAAATTTGATGTGTGAAGACAAAGATTTTTCTTCTATGCTTTCTTCTAAAAATTTTATAGTTTTAGCTTTGACATTTAGATCTATATGACATTTTGAGTTAACCTTTATGTATGATGTGAGATAAAAATTGAGGTTTAATTTTTTTTCCTTATGTGTATCCAGTGGTTCCAACACCATTTATTTGAAAGACTTTTCTTTCCCCTTTGAATGTCTTGGCACCTTTGTCAAAAATCAATTGACTATATATGTGTGGTTCTACTTCTGAGCTTTCTAGCCTATTCCATCGATCTATGTCTAGCCTTTCACCAATACAACATTGTCTTTTTTTTTTTTTCTTTTGAGACAAAGTCTCACTTTGTTGCCCAGGCTAGAGTGAGTGCCATGGCGTCAGCCTAGCTCACAGCAACCTCTAACTCCTGGGCTCAAGCAATCCTCCTGCCTCAGCCTCCCAAGTAGCTGTGATTACAGGCATGTGCCACCATGCCCAGCTAATTTTTTCTATATATATATTAGTTGGCCAATTAATTTCTTTCTATTTATAGTAGAGATGGGGTCTCACTCTTGCTCAGGCTGGTTTCAAACTCCTGACCTCGAGCGATCTGCCTGCCTCAGCCTCCCAAAGTGCTAGGATTACAGGCGTGAGCCACCGTGCCCGGCCACAACATTGTCTTGATTGCTGTGGCTTTATAGTAATTTTTTTTTTTTTTGGAGATGGAGTGTAACTCTGACCTCTGGCTGGAGTACAGTGGCATCATCACGGCTCACTGCAACTTCGAACTCCTGGGCTCAAGTGATTCTCCTATCTCAACCTCCTGAGTAGCTGAGATGACAGGTGCAGTGACTATGCCTAGCTGGTTTTTCTATTTTTTGCAGAGATGGGTCTTATTTTCACTCAGCCTGGTCTCAAACTCCTGACCTCAAGCAATCCTCCTACTTCAGCCTCTTAGAGTGATAGGATTACAGGTAATTGCAGAATTACACTACACCCTGCCTTTGTAGTAAATCTTGAAATCAGGTAGTATAAATCCTGAACTTTTGTTCTTTTCTGTATGTTTTGTTTGTTTGTTTTTTGAGACAGAGTCTCGCTTTGTTGCCCAGGCTAGAGTGAGTTCCGTGGCATCAGCCTAGCTCACAGCAACCTCAAACTCCTGGGCTCAAGCAATCCTGCTGCCTCAGCCTCCTGAGTAGCTGGGACTACAGGCATGTGCCACCATGCCTGGCTAATTTTTTCTATATATATATATTAGTTGGCCAATTAATTTCTTTCTATTTATAGTAGAGACAGGGTCTTGCTCTTGCTCAGGCTGGTTTTGAACTCCTGACCTCGAGCAATCCGCCTGCCTTGGCCTCCCAGAGTGCTGGGATTACAGGCGTGAGCCACACCACCCGGCCCTTTTCTGTATGTTTTTCATGTCATTTAAATATTTATCTCAGAGATGATCCTGCTTATCAGGACCAGGCACAACCTTCCCATACATCTCTCCATATTCCCTGATGCCTCTGTAAAAAGGGAGGGATCGTGCTTTCCTTACTTTGTTATTTTTAGTTTCTTCCCCTGCCCCAGGAAACTACCTCATGCTCTGGGCAAGAGAATCTTTGACTTACCAATCACTAAAACTTGTTTTTAACTAGTAAATGCAGAGGGTGTGCAGATGAAGAGGACACTTCTACACATGCTCAGGTGAACTGCGAAAAGAGAGTCCTGCGTGATATTACAAAATTTGTCTGGGGATGAAAATTATAACAAATAGATGAAACATCTATTAACTCACCCATAAGCTAAATTTAACTTACTCATAAACTAACTTAAATTTCTTTACCTGGCATTTTTTTTTTTTTTTTTTTTTGAGACAGAGTCTCGCTTTGTTGTCCAGGCTAGAGTGAGTGCCATGACGTCAGCCTAGCTCACAGCAACCTCAAACTCCTGGGCTCAAGCAATCCTGCTGCCTCAGCCTCCCGAGTAGCTGGGACTACAGGCATGTGCCACCATGCCCGGCTAATTTTTTTATGTATATATCATTTGGCCAATTAATTTCTTTCTATTTATAGTAGAGACAGGGTCTCGCTCTTGCTCAGGCTGGTTTTGAACTCCTGACCTCGAACAATCTGCCCGCCTCGGCCTCCCAGAGAACTAGGCTTACAGGCGTGAGCCACGGCGCCCGGCCTACCTGGCATTCTTGTCTTCTCACAGACTTCTTCATATATGTGATGCTCCATGAAAACTACACAACACATATGTTCTATAACTTTCCTGCCTCTATCCTCTAATGTTACCATCACCTGAAATGCCTTTTCCCTCATCTTAGAATATCTGAATTTTCTCCTTCTACAAATCCTTTTGTCATCTTTTCAACCAGGACTAATTATGTCTTTTCTTGATCTCCCACGACACTTATTTTTATCACTCTTATGTTACTTATTATAGTAATATAATAGCTTTCATTCATTGTTACTTACTAAATGCAAGACAGTTTGCTAAGTATTTAACATGCATTATACCTTTTAGTCATATAGAAACATTATAAGTAGATATTATGTTCTAATTGACAGATGAGGAAATTGAGACACAAAAAGATTAAATAATGTATCCAAAGTCACACAATTAGTAAATTTCAGAGTTAGGATTCTAAGGTCTGTTTGACCACAGACTCTGTGTCCTTAACAGTTATGCTGTTCTATCTCCAAATAGGGGCTATTTTGCCTGCCTCTTTCAGAGACTCTGGAATATTACTCAAGGCCATCAATAATACTATTTGCACGTGGCCACCTGGTAGACTGAGAGAGATGGTAAAGACCTTGACATTGCTTGTGAGGCTCCAGGGGTAAACCAGAATTAAAAATGCTTGAACACCTAGCACTCTGGGAGGCCGAGGCGGGAGGATTGCTCAAGGTCAGGAGTTCAAAACCAGCCCGAGCAAGAGTGAGACCCAGTCTCTACTAAAAATAGAAAGAAATTAATTGGCCAACTAAAAATATATAGAAAAAATTAGCTGGGCATGGTGGCGTATGCCTGTAGTCCCAGTTACTCAGGAGGCTGAGGCAGAAGGATTGCTTGAGCCCAGGAGTTTGAGGTTGCTGTGAGCTAGGCTGACACCACAGCACGCACTCTGCACACTAGCCTGGGCAACAAAGTGAGACTCTGTCTCAAAAAAAACAAAAAAAACTCTTGAACAAAAAGAGGTTTTTGAAAACTCCCTGCAGCTCGAGATGAGTATGCCTCAGACAGCATGGGAAGTGATGATTTTCTTTGCCTCCAGATACAAGTTCTCTGAGTAATGTTTTGAGTTGGCACAGTTGGCATCACTAAAATAGCCTTCCGTTCCAGCCCTTGGGGAATTTGGTGAAACTTCTTTATCAAAGAAAGCTACAAAATAGGAAGAGCTAGACTACTTTTTAGTTCTTTTTCTTAAAAATATAATTGATTTCAAATAATGAAAGTAACTTATACATGTACATTTTGGATAATTTGGAAAATACAAGAAACATATAAAGAAGAAAATTCTCATATAATTCTACAACTCAGAGATAGCCACTATTAATATTGGCATCTTCTATTCTTTTAGTCCTTTCTCTGTTCCCACACAAATATAAATATACACATATTTGGAAAATATAATTGATACCATGTTATAGTTTTGTAAGCAATTTTTACAACAGCATATGGTGAATATTTTCCTTTGTTTTCCTATGACATCATTTTAATGGCTGCATAGTAT
The DNA here is from genome assembly GCF_040939455.1 of Microcebus murinus. Lineage (NCBI taxonomy): Eukaryota > Metazoa > Chordata > Mammalia > Primates > Cheirogaleidae > Microcebus > Microcebus murinus. Next base: position 69,925,021 of record NC_134107.1, on the reverse strand, counting down.
TATATCATAAAGGTAGCCACAATTTATTTGATTACACCCCTATTGTCTGGCATTTAAGTGGTTTCTGAGCTTTCTGATTTTTTTTTTTTTTTTGAGACAGAGTCTCACTCTCTTGCCTGGGCTAGAGTGCCATGGCATCAGCCTAGCTCACAGCAACCTCAAACTCCTGGGCTCAAGCAATCCTCCTGCCTCAGTCTCCCAAGTAGCTGGGACTACAGGCACATGCCACTGTGCCCTGCTAATTATTTTCTATTTTTAGTTGTTTGGCTAATTTCTTTCTATTTATAGTAGAGGCAGGGTCTTGCTCTTGCTCAGGCTGGTCTCGAACTCCTGAGCTCAAGCAATCCTCCCGCCTAGGCCTCCCAGAGTGCTAGGATTACAGGCGTGAGCCACTGCACCCGTCCGAAGCTTTCTATATATTATATATTCATATACTTGTGCTGCCACCCAGCAGGTCAGGTTTATTCTGCTGCCCGAGAGGAAGCAATACACTAAGACAGAAGCAGATGTTACAGCAGAGAAAGGTTTAATTCCACAGAGTGCTAAGCAGGGAGACAGGAGGAATTCCTCAAATCCACCTCCCTGAGAATGTGGGAGACAGGGTTTTTAAGGATAGATAGTGTGGCAGGCAAAGGATTAGGCAATCAGGTTTGCTAATTGGCTAGATTTGGGGTAAAATTATAAGGGTGTATAAATTATTTTCTTGTATTGCTTCAGCCCCTGGGGTCACAATTCCAGTTGAGTCAGTTCCTTGGTATGGGCTGCTGGTCTGGGTGGGTCAGCCAGCCCACTTGAATGTGGGACCTGTAAGACGTCTCAGAAACTACCTTTAGGTTTCGAATAGGTGACATTATCTACAAAGAAGGTTAAAAATCTTTATGACCACCAGTTATATGACTCCAGACTAGCAATTATAAAAAAACCAACAGGGAGACAGTGACTAATTATTATCAAGCGAACTAGGGGACAGTGGATTATTGCCATTATTTTTAGCTAGGCCTGTGCCTTCACAGAGTTTTTAGGCATTACCCCAGTTCTTGCCTTGCACCCTTTTATTGAAAAGGGCGGTTTGGCCGGCGCGGTGGCTCACGCCTGTAATCCTAGCTCTCTGGGAGGCCGAGGCGGGCGGATTGCTCGAGGTCAGGAGTTCGAAACCAGCCTGAGCAAGAGCGAGACCCCCGTCTCTACTATAAATAGAAAGAAATTAATTGGCCAACTAATATATACAAAAAATTAGCCAGGGATGGTGGCAAATGCCTGTAGTCCCAGCTACTTGGGAGGCTGAGGCAGGAGGATTGCTTGAGCCAGGAGTTTGAGGTTGCTATGAGCTAGGCTGACGCCATGGCACTCACTCTAGCCTGGGCAACAAAGCGAGACTCTGTCTCAAAAAAAAAGAAAAGAAAAGAAAAGAAAAGGGCGGTTCCACTCGCATGTGCATGTTTATATGGTCTCTGATTATTTCCTTAGGAGGGAAGCCAAATGGCTAGTTCAAAGTTACATTTCATTATGGTAAAGTAGTACCAGTTAACACTCTGTGGAGCCTAGTCGCCATATGATGACTAAAAGATGTGTAATCTTTTAGGGGCCAGATCCTGAAAGGGCTGCCAGAATTGCAGAGAAAATTCCTCTACTGGGAGCAGGAAGAATAGTGGCTCCAGGCAACAAAGAGAAAACCAAGCAAGCTTTTCAACATTCACACCAGAATGCTAGCTTTGTCCAAGCCACATTTATGGATGTATACTCCCAAGTCCATGGATCAACAACAAAATACCTGTACTTCAAGTTCTTTAGGGAAATGTCAGCCTTAACCCAGCTGATTAGCTGTGCCACACCCCCGCCCCAGGCTAAATTGTCTGTGGGTGGAATCCATTTCAGATTTATCTGGATATCCGCCATAGTGTCTTCACATTTAAAACATGTTTTCTGAATGAATGAAATCAATATTATCTTTCTGCTTACTACCTTGTTTTATATATATATATATATATATATATTTTTTTTTTTTGAGACAGAGTCTCACTCTGTTGTCCAGGCTAGAGTGCCATGGCATCAGCGTAGCTCACAGCAACCTCAAACTCCTGGGCTCAAGCAATCCTTCTGCCTCAGCCTTCCCAGTGGCTGGGACTACAGGCATGTGCCACCATGCCCAGCTAATTTTTCTATATATTTTTAGTTGGCCAATTAATTTCTTTCTATTTTTAGTAGAAATGGGGGTCTTGCTCTTGCTCAGGCTGGTTTCGAACTCCTGAGCATGAGTGATCCTCCCTCCTCAGCCTTCCAGAATGCTAGGATTACAGGCGTGAGCCACCTCGCCTGGCCTACCCTGTTTTATATTGACTTCTTTTTTTTTTTTGAGACAGAGTCTCACTTTGTTGCCCAGGCTAGAGTGAGTGCTATGAGTGTCATTGCATCAGCCTAGCTCACAGCAACCTTAAACTCCTGGGCTCAACCAATCCGCAATCCTACTGCCTCAGCTTCCCAAGTAGCTGGGACTACAGGCATGCGCCACCATGCCCAGCTAATTTTTTTCTATATATATTAGTTGGCCAATTAATTTTTTTCTATTTATAGTAGAGACAGGGTCTCGCTCTTGCTCAGGCTGGTTTCGAACTCCTGACCTCGAGCAATCCACTGGGCTCGGCCTCCCAGAGTGCTAGGATTACAGGCGTGAGCCACCGTGCCCGGCCTATATTGACTTCTTTAGAGGACTTAAGAGAGGTGAGCTCCTGGATTTGTTATCACAAGGACTGAAAGACTTTTACCCACGGTGAGTCTAGAGTTGATCAGCTGAAACCACTTTTACAGGTTGGAGCTTCTGGCCAGAGACCTCTTCTTCCACAGGCTCACTAATCCACATAACTAAAAAGTTAGATTTTGCCCATTTAATCACACCCCTGTCCAATCCGTCAAAAGTCTGTAGATTTTTTTTCCCCATTGTAGTTTTCTAATATCATATCCCCTCCTCTCCATTTCCACTGCCATCACCTCAGCTAAAATCTTCCTAAGTTACTTCCTGGATGTCTTGAGTAGCCTGCACTCTCCCTCTTTTCTGATTCCCCTCTAATCTATTCTCATTGTAGTTACAGCAAGCTTTCTAAAACATAATTATAATCCTGCCATTCTGCTTACAACCAGCCAGTGGCTCTGGAAGGTCAAATTTCTTAGGTTACCCTGTGAAGCCCTTTATGACCTTGCTAATTTTTAATTTAGTTTTCTCTCTGGGCATTCTGCCACGTTTACCGTCTCTCCACAGAGATTCTTCTCTACTAATGAGCAAGTTCATTTCCAAATGGCTGCTTCTAGGTTTATCTGTTCCCAAAACCAAAAGGACCCAGGTGTTTAAGCTTGCAGGCCCTGGATAAAGTTCCACCAAATAGGTTCTTTGACGATTTCAAACCAGGAATGCTCATTGTTTATAATAGCAAAAGACTATAGTATAGATCCATCAATGAGGTATTGATTATATAAGTTATAGTATATCTTTATATATAGTTTTAAAAATAAATAATGTATATCTATATGAATTGATATAGAATGATCTCCAAAATATATTATTACATGGAAAAAGAATTGCAGAATAGTGTGTATAATATGCACTTATTTGTATGAAAGGAAATGTAAGAAAATCCTAATAGGGTCACCTCTAGGCAGGGCCCTGGGGTTCTGCGGTGAAAGGAAGACTTTTTTTTTTTTTTTTTTTTACTGTATATCTTTTTTATAGTACTTAAATTTTTAAGCATTTATAATTATTGCTTTAAAAGTTGGTTTGGGCCGGGCGCTGTGGCTCACGCCTGTAATCCTAGCTCTTGGGAGGCCGAGGCGGGCGGATTGCTCAAGGTCAGGAGTTCAAAACCAGCCTGAGCAAGAGCGAGACCCCGTCTCTACTATAAATAGAAAGAAATTAATTGCCCAACTGATATATATATAAAAAATTAGCCGGGCATGGTGGCACATGCCTGTAGTCCCAGCTACGTGGGAGGCTGAGGCAGGAGGATTGCTTGAGCCCAGGAGTTTGAGGTTGCTGTGAGCTAGGCTGACGCCACGGCACTCACTCTAGCCTGGATAACAAAGCGAGACTCTGTCTCAAAAAAAAAAAAAAAAAAAAAAAAAGTTGGTTTGTTTTTAACATCACAACTCAGATATGCTCTTCTCTCCTACCTTCTATACAATTTCTCAGCTATCTTTTCCTATAGGCCAGTTTCTGCTACATTGAACATATGTTAAGTAAGTAACCTCTCTCCTTGGTGTGATGGCTGCAAGTGTAGAAAACTCTTTTGCAGCTATAATGTCCTTAAACTATGGAACATAACTATGACTATATCGAAAGTTCCAGCAGTAGCATTTTTATCATGTTCAGCATTTTAATTACCAAACAAATACTGTCTTTATCCAGAAGTAACTTGATTTAGGCATCTGATATTAATCTCTTTCTCTAGTTGAATACTCTTTTTTAAAATATTTTTTTTAGATTTTTACCCCAATTTCACCTATAGCTGCAAGGTTGAATGCCCTTAAAGCCTTTCCTTGTGACAATTACTTTTTTTGTTTTGTTCACTATTGTTGCTAGCATAGGCATATGCATGATTGCATGATCAGATCTTTGTTCTTCAGAATTGTCATTATTCCTGAACAGTTTATCCCATAAGTACATACATTTGCCATTTTCAATTTTTTTTACTACATCTATTTTTGTTTTCAAACTAATTTTGTTAATACCCTAGCTATGTTTGTTCTTACTGAACATGAACGGTTAATAACATTTGTAATTTCTGTAAAACATGGAAAACTAAGAACAAACATATCAAATATATAAAGATCAAAGGCCACAAGGTGGTGCTCAGCAGGCTGAATTCAGCCTGTGCAAGTTTTCTGTTTGTCCTGCATAACATTTTAAAGTTTTGAATGAGGTATCTGTTAAACCTGCTCAGGGTAGGAACCCGGAAAGTGTATATAGGATGGAATGTGGTTAATGGAAAACTTAGATAGTGATCATAAGGCCTGTGAAACAATAGAGGCAGAAATCTGGAGAGTCCGGAGGTTGAAAATCTAACTCTGACCACAGACGGTTGCAGTGACGCCAGCAGGAACCGGTTACTGTTCAGAAAAAAAATCACCCTCCCCAAAGTTCCATCCAAACCTACAAAACCCACTGCTCTCCCCTTCCTGGTGTGGACACTCTTTTCGGCCTCCACCCATCTACGCCCAGAGGCTCAAATAAACAGCATTTTGCTACACCTGAGGCTTTGTGTGTCTCCCTCTGGCTTTAACCTAATATTATCAACATCTCCAAATTACAGGAGGTTTTTGGTTTGTCTTGAGAAAGAAAGGCTTGCAGCACTCAGGCCACCTCCCCTCAAGGCAAAATCAGCTGGCGCTGCGGCCGCCTAACGCTGTAGATGGCACACACAGTTCGCCTCCCGTCTCACACTCCAGCTTGCCTCAGTCCTTGCCCTGCCAACTTCACTCACAGGCATTTGAGTTTGCCACCGTGCCACATATTGAGGAATAGCCCAATGGTCTAGGACTAAAATGACCTCTCAGGAACACTAGCTCCTTCTGGCATCTGAAAGAGTTGATGTACCTTTGCTCTGGAGCAGAGATTTGCATTTCTTTTCTTTTTTCTTTTCTTTTTTTTTTTTGAGACAGAGTCTCACTCTGTTGCCCGGTGGGTTAGAGTGCCAGTGGCATCAGCCTAGCTCACAGCAACCTCAAACTCCTGGGCTCAAGCGATCCTACTGCCTCAGCCCCTGAGTAGCTGGGACTACAGGCATGTGCCACCATGCCTGGCTAATTTTTTCTATATATCTTTAGTTGGCCAATTAATTTCTTTCTATTTTTAGTAAAGAAGGGGTCTCGCTCTTGCTCAAGCTGGTTTTGAACTCCTGACCTTGGGCGATCCTTCTGCCTTGGTCTCCCAGAGTGCAGGATTACAGGTGTGAGCCACCATTCTCGGCTGAGCCTTGCCTTTCTGAATGTTCATGAATTGAAAGTTTTTAAGTGGAAGATTTGTAGTGAATTACTTATAGCTTACTGATTGAATTGTGATCTCTCTCATCTATGTTTCCTTTTGCTTAAAATACCCTTCCCTTCCAATCTCATCCTTCTCATTCAGCTTATCTGTCAAAACTTAGCTTGCCAGGCAATCTTTCCCAACCACTCCAATCTGATTTGATTACCTTTACCCACACTTAATTAAAATCTTTTCTTATATCTTAGCATTAAGTATGGATTTTGTTCTTTCCACAACAAGATTGGATGTTTCATGAAGGCAGGTTATATGTTGAATTCGCTTTGCATCCTATTGCAGGAGCTCAGGAAATTTCACCCCAAAATATAACTCCTGATATAAAGAATATTTTGAATTAAAGACCCTTGAAGATCAAAAAGCACTGGAAGGGGCTTTACCTATATCTGCATAAATCAGACTGACAAAAGAACAATTGACTTCCCTTGCCCTCTCTGTTACCTCAGTATATTGCAGGAGAAAATGATCAAGAATGCAACCATACCTGGCCCAAATCATTTCAAATATAATACCTATCTCTCAGGTTAATTTAATTTGCTAAGAGATTCATTTATAAGGCAATCTGTTTCCCCATCCATTTATCCTCCCTAGCAACCATTTATTGCTCCTAAACAGAATTACTGTATTCATCTCCCCCTACCCTCCAAAAAGACAGGTATAAAAATATCTGAACTTCCTTGGGATACTGAGTAATCACTCTGTGATTCTCCCTGGTGTGCATGGTAAATAACCTCTCTCTCTTATGAATCTGCCTTAGTTGTGAGTTGATTTTTCAGTGAAGATCCATCTCCTATTTCATTTTATCATTTGGGACTCCTATATGTCTAGTGTCAGGCATCTAGGAGACCTTCAACAAATACTTGTTGAGAGAATGAATTACAATGTCTCAATCTATACATTGTATATGATTTGCTTTCTTTTTTTTCTTGAGACAGAGTCTCACTTTGTTGCCCAGGCTAGAGTGAGTGCCTAGGTGTCAGCCTAGCTCACAGCAACCTCAGACTCCTGGGCTCAAGCAATCCTGCTGCCTCAGCCTCCCGAGTAGCTGGGACTACAGGCATGTGCCACCATGCCCGGCTAATTTTTTCTATGTATATTAGTTGGCCAATTAATTTCTTTCTATTTATAGTAGAGACAGGGTCTTGCTCTTGCTCAGGCTGGTTTTGAACTCCGGCCTCCCAGAGTGCTAGGATTACAGCTGTGAGCCACCTCGCCTGGCCATGATTTGCTTTCTATTACCCTGTCAGTAACAATTTTGAGCAGCAGGGTATAGGTTGATATGGTCTGATTTATTCCTTTAAATTATCAGCTCATTTATAATTTGTACCAGAAAGCATGTTTTCCTATGTTAAGTATTGGAAAATAGAAGAAGCAATAAAGTTCAGATCTAAACTCTTAAGTCCTGTGAAGAGGTCATGGTTGTTAAAAGGCATCTGTCTCTGCTGTCTTAGAAAAGCCGTCAGGAACGAAGCATCAGAATATTTTATTCAGCTGCATATTCTCATGGGTGTCTGTAACATCTAATTATCAAATAAATGACTCAGAATAAGATGGTATTGAAGCTAGATGCAGTGGGGAGGGGAGGGTTGTAATTACTGAGTGAAGACATGCTGATGTCATTAATTTGCCTATTTAAGAAGTTAGTGGGACATAAATTGCAATGAAATACAAGTGCAACCTAATGATTTATCATTACCTTTGGAACTTTGGTTAACCACATTGCTGGCATCATCATTACAAACTATTATTAACTTGTATATACCTTTAAATTTATACTCCTTATTTCATTGCCCCCCTGTGGTATTATAGAAAGGTATTTGGTCTTTGTCCTGATTTCTGGCAGAGAGTTCTTGGAATTTCCTGAGCAATCAGGGTGATAGGAGCATCTTTTGTACCATACAAGCAACTCTTGGCCCCTAGATAGCTTCAGGATGGGGACTGGTAGCCAGAAAGCCAAAGCCTTGATTAGAAGCTTGGAATTTTAGCCCCAACCCTCAGGCTCCAGGGAGAGGAGAGGGACTGCAGATTGAATTCGTTTACTACTGGCCAATGATTGAGTCAATCCTGCCTACATAATGAAACTTCCATAAAAACCCTTAAATAGGCCAGACGCGGTAGCTCACGCCTGTAATCCCAGCAACTCAGGAAGCTGAGGCAGAAGGGTTGCTTGAGCCCGGGAATTCAAGGTTACAGTGAGCTGTGATCATGCCACTGCACTCTAGCCTGGGCAACAGGCTCTCTTAAAAACAAAATGAACAAACAAACAAAACTCCTAAACAATGAGGTTCGTGGAGCTTCCAGATTGGCGAACACCTCGAGGTGCGGGGAGGGTGGCACACGCAACACCACGGGCATAGAAGCTCCTGCACTTGGGACCCTTCTGGACCTCATCTATGTACTTCTTCACCTGGCCGCTCATTTGTATCCTTCATAATAAGCTGGCAAGTATAAGTAAAATGCCTTCCTAAGTTCTGTGAGCCATTCTAGCACATTGTCAAACATGAAGAGGGGGTCAAGGGAACCCCGATTTATAGCTGGTTGGTCAGAAGTACTGGTGGCCTGGGGCTTGTGAATGGCATCTAAAGTAGAGGTCGTCTTATAGACTGAGCCCTTTAACTTGTGGGATCTGACAGTAACTCCACATAGATAGTATCAGAATGGAATTGAATTGTTGGAGACCCACTTGGTATCAGAGAATTGGAGAGTGGTGTTGGAAAAGATCCTGCATGTTTGGTGCCAGGAGGAGAAAAAACCTCTCATGGCCTCTTACCAAGTCCTCATACCTATATGATTGTGACATTGATCATCAGCAATATTGTTAAGTTACTTTAAGCAGTCCCTTTAAATCTATGCTTCAATTCCCTTCACCTAATTATTGCCTTTCATGCAACAATATTAATTTGCTCTACAAATATTGAAATCCCATTATGTGCGATGATTGTTCTTATCAGAAAGATAATGAGACATCTTCCGCGGAAGCAGAAATATGAAGAACTGTAAGAGGTTAACTAGGTGAAGATATGGGAGCAGGTAAACTGAGACCTTGCTTCTTGCAAAGACTTCTAAGACTGGAGTTTCTTATCTTTGCCCTCCTAACTCAATACCCTCCTTCTATTGATTTTTCCCCCAATTTCACTTCTATTAAGAGCCTCTCAGAATATACTTAGAATTGCATCAGAAGAAAACATTTCATAAGGTTTTTACTAGGTTATAGTATTAGTTACTCAATAAACAAAGGCCCCTGGCTTCTTATAATTGAGTACTGCTTTCCTAATCAGTTCCCTCCTCACATCCCACGCTGATCCCCAACTGGGTGCACTTGGCGTTCGCCCAGCCAGGGACCCAGTGATTATGAAAATAATTGAGCTATGAGCCAAGACTGTTGGGCCACAATGGAGTGACTTACTTCGCTGACTGGAGTATAGGATGTCTTCACAGAGATGTAAACAGGGTTTTGAAGGGTAGGATAGGAGGGAACGGTACCCACAACGGCACAGAGGAGTGATAGAATACCATATTTTTGTAGGGGCAGCAGATAGTTTAGGCTTCTCTTAAATAAGTCAGGAAAACATGATAAAATAGTGAGATTCAGTCAGCTTTTTAAAAATGCAAAAACTAAACTTTAGTATGCTCAAAAAGTCCCATAAATAGGACTCCTCATGCCTTTAAAATCCCTGATAAATGAGTTGTTACCACACATATTAATCTGAACATCTGCAATTGTCATAGGTTTCAGAAACTTTAGTTTAATTCCCTGGGATCTCCTTATTTTCCTGACATACCTTATTTAAATTCTTTTCTTTCTTTTCCTTTTCTTTTCTTTTCTTTCCTCTTCTCTTCTCTTCTCTTCTCTTCTCTTCTCTTCTCTTCTCTTCTCTTCTCTTCTCTTCTCTTCTCTTCTCTTCTCTTCTCTTTTCTTTTCTTTTCTTTTCTTTTCTTTTCTTTTCTTTTCTGACAGAGTCTCGATTTGTTGCCCAGGCTAGAGTGAGTGCCATGGCGTCAGCCTAGCTCACAGCAACCTCAAACTCCTGGGCTCAAGCAATCCTGCTGCCTCAGCCTCCCGAGTAGCTGGGACTACAAGCATGTGCCACCATGCCCGGCTAATTTTTTCTATATATATTAGTTAGCCAATTAATTTCTTTCTATTTTTAGTAGAGAAGGGGTCTCACTCTTGCTCAGGCTGGTTTTGAACTCCTGACCTTGAGCCATCCTCCCGCCTTGGCCTCCTGGAGTGCTAGGATTACAGGCATGAGCCAGTGTGCCCAGCCATTGCCTAGCATTTTGAACAATCTCTGCCAAATGATTTTTGTATCTTCCCAGGCCATGATGTGATTTGACTAAGAATTTGTTTAAGCATTGCTCTTTTTCAGTTATTCATTTGACTAAAAAAGTGGTTTGCATTTTGGAATAGAAGTTTCCACTTAAAATAGCATATAGCAAGACCTGGTGAAAAAAAATGTTCAGCTAATGAAAGACTCAACCACTGAGAAATTCTTCTATACAGTGCATATCCATAGAGGAAAACAAATATTTCCACAATATTTTTATTTATTTTTTTCCACAATATTTTTGGATTAAACAAGTTGTACAATTCTCTATTACCATATTATCAGGCAAATATTCCTGCATGCCTCCATCCTCAATGGATAAAGGCAAAGTTGTACCTTTCTTAAAATTGAGAATGCTGCAGAATGTTTCCATTATGTATGAAGAAAAGAGAAACTAACATTTATTAGCATATTTATTATGTCAGGCTCTGTGACAGGTGCAATCTGAATGCTATCTTCTTTAATCAGCTACCAGTATGCCTGAATGGGGAGATGGTCATATAGTTTCAGCATGGCAATCAACTTCAGAGTTCATACAACCCACTGCTTTGTTTGTATAGAGAAGAAGCTGAGGCCTAGAGAGTAGTTTAGTTGTCATTTAGCTCATTAACAACCAGTGGGACTTGTGCCCAGTTTCCTGACCCTTAACCCAATACTCTTTCTACAACAACATCTGCAGTTCTCATGACATTTGTCATGAGATATATAGTAACTATTCTTCTCTTCTTTCTCTCTGCCCCCTCCCTTTCTCTCTTTCTTTCTTTTTTTCCCTTCTTTGACAGTGAGGTTACCTCTGTTCTTAGAAAATTAGGTGTTTGAAATAATCCTTCAACAACTTAATTCAAGATCTATCTAATGATTATCAACCGCATACTAGACCTCAGAGACCATGCTGGGCATTTGTTTGGATACAGAAAGATAATATATACAGAGATAACTAAAATACAAAGTAGCATATTATAACGGCTTTTGTAAACAAGTTCTATAGGATTTCAGCAGTGAGTGTGAAGAAGATGGCCTGTGAATTGGGCTTTTAAAGGATGGAAAAGATTTTCATAAGGAGATAAGGGCTGAGGGTAGGAAAAGAATTCTGTGCAAAATGAAGAGCAATAATAAGGATACAGGGGAAGGGAGGAATCCAAGTTGGAGAGATGTCAAGTAGAATTGCACGACTAACAAACTGTATTAGAGGAGAAAATGGAAGGCAAAACTGGGAACAGGCTGTGTTATTTATGCAGCAGGGCAAGGGATCCTTCCTATTATCGAAACTAGAATAGCCAAAATACGAAGGAGGGAGCCCTAGTAAGATGCCATGGAAGTTGCAGACAGGCCACCTAGAGGCAGCACAGGAAATGGGCAAAAATCAGCAGTTCGGTTGACAAGGTTGACGCTAAGATGAACTGGGCGGAGTCAAAACCACAGTCCACGGAGACGCTAATAATAGTAGCGCACTCCTACCTCCAGGGGGAGCTCAAGGTTCCCATCCCTCAATCCAAAGCAAAAGGATCTCTGAAGCGAATCCAGGACAAAATGGAGATTTTAGAGAAAAAATTCTGTAGAAGATTCTTTTGGAGGAATAAAGTGGTTATAAATGAAAATGGGCGGAGAGAATATTTTCCCTGTCAATAATTTCTGGGGACTCTTGGCTTTTGTAATGCTTTTATCTTTTCACCTCTTCCCTGCCTTGTGATTAGTGTCTGGGACATTCTAAAGTCAGAAGGGCACAAGAGGCCTGAGAGGGTTTGGGGCCCCATGTGAGCTGGCAGTGACGAATGGGCTTGTGCTCAGAGCACCCCTTGCGCACGTGCTGGGTGATAAGCTCACACAGCCACAAGCAGGATTCAGGAGCCTGGCCAGATTGTTTCCACCTCCTAAATGTACAAGATTGGCATCTGGTGTGGTCGCATAGGCGGCTAGGATTCAGGAAGCAGGAAGTTTATGGGCAGGATTCTTGCCCAGGAGGAATCTTACTCCAAGCTTTAGTTAGTGATTACCAACAGGCAGAGAAGGAGACCTATTTCTAGCAACAGGAAAAGGGAGGTTGAGACCACAAGGCCTGCATATTTGTGACTGTACATTTGTCAGGTTCCATTCCTTATAGTGGGAACAGAATCCAGAACAAAGTCAGGATTCACTTTTGGGACTGAAAAATGCCACCAGCAGGAGTCTGGAGTTTGAAGGAATGCAAAGCCAAATGAGAGGCAGGTATCTTTTCTACAAAATAAAGAGTATGTTTTTGGACAGAGACACACCTCACCTAATTTAGGAGTGAGGAGCTAGAAATGTTAGGAGCTAAGGCATGAATCTAGATCCCTGGAAAGGTATTTAATCTGTAGGAATGAAGGAGACTTGCGAATAACATAGGGAAGTAAGATGCCAATGTTGTAAATACATAGTTTTGCTAGTCCACAGTGATGTTTAGGTGCAACTCCCTGCGATGGCAGGCAGCCCGCACAGGTGTTGAACTTCCCCTAGCATGTGGGTGTCAGAATGCCACAATTTTAACCTTACTTTTTCTTCATACATTCAGAGAACATTTAAAAAACTCTCTTCTATGTTCCAATTATAGGAGCTACATTGTTGTTCTAGCATGCCTTCTGATATTTTGACATGAAGGCCTACGGGTTCTGACACAAATGATTTCTTATTCTATCATTTATGTACTTCGATAATAATTTATCTTACTTATTTAATACTTATCTTTTATCTCATTATAAAATTCATAAATGATTAATGCAGAAAATTTGAAAACACAAAAAATACAATGTAAAACAAAAGTTAGCCACAATTCTACCACTCAAAGGTAAGAACTATTAACACTTTGATGTATGTACTTTCACTGTTTTTTACTGTATGTGTGTACATTTTAAAGCAAAAATCATCAAAACTTCATATTCTGGATGGGGACAATAACTCACTCTTGTAATCCTAGCACTCTGGGAGGCTGAGGCAGATGGATGTTTGAGCTCAGGAGTTCAAGACCAGCCTGAGCAAGAGTGAGACCCCATCTTTACTAAAAATAGAAAGAAATTAGCTGGACAACTAAAAATATATAGAAAAAATTTGCCAGGCATGGTGGCGCATGCCTGTAGTCCCAGCTACTCAGGAGGCTGAGGCAGAAGGATTGCTTGAGTCCAGGAGTTTGAGGTTGATATGAGCGAGGCTGATGCCACGGCATTCTAGCCTAGGCAACAGAGTGAGACTCTGTCTTAAAAACAAACAAACAAAAACCTTCATATTCTGTTTTGTAGCTTTTTTCTTTTTTCTTCACTTTGTAATCTATATGTGGAACTACTTCAATGTCGATAAATGATCTACAATATTTTTCTTTTTCTTTTTCTTTTTCTTTTTTTTTTTTTTGAGACAGAGTCTCACTTTGTTGCCCAGGCTAGAGTGAGTGCCGTGGCGTCCTAGCTCACAGCAACCTCAAACTCCTGGGCTCGAGTGATCCTTCTGCCTCAGCCTCCCGGGTAGCTGGGACTACAGGCATGTGCCACCATGCCCGGCTAATTTTTTCTATATATATCAGTTGGCCAATTAATTTCTTTCTATTTATAGTAGAGACGGGGTCTCGCTCTTGCTCAGGCTGGTTTTGAACTCCTGACCTTGAGCAATCCGCCCGCCGCCTCGGCCTCCCAAGAGCTAGGATTACAGGCGTGAGCCACAGCGCCCGGCCTCTTTTTTTTTTTTTTTTTTTTTTTTTTTTTTGAGACAGAGTCTCACTTTGTTGCCCAGGCTAGAGTGAGTGCCATGGCGTCAGCCTAGCTCACAGCAACCTCAAACTCCTGGGCTCAAGCAATCCCTCTGCCTCAGCCTCCCGAGTAGCTGGGACTACAGGCATGCGCCACCATGCCCGGCTAAATTTTTCTATATATATTAGTTGGCCAATTAATTTCTTTCTATTTTTAGTAGAGACGGGATCTCACTCTTGCTCAGGCTGGTTTCGAACTCCTGACCTTGAGCAAAATTCTCCCTCGGCCTCCCAGAGTGCTAGGATTACAGACGTGAGCCACCACGCCCAGCCAATATTTTTCTTTATAATACTTTTTATTATACAAGTATTACCTATTATTGTGAGCTTAGAAAATGGAGAAAAATCGTACAGAAAGAAATAAGTCATCTAGAATCCTAACATCCAGAGGTTAATTCCTTTTTGTATTTTAGGATATTTCTTAGCAGTCTGTTTTAAGAATTGTATAAGCATTAATAGTAAATAAATGTATCCTCACTATAAAATTTAAAATAATATGGAAGTATTTTACTCTCTTTTCTTGGTATGTAATAAATAAACTTTTTTTTTTTTTTTTTTTTTTTGCTGCAAAAAGCTTTATTTCCATTTGGTCCAAGGCTTGGGATATTTTGTTGTTTATTTAAGTAAAAATTACTATGTTTGCATATATTTTTAGTTAAATTTAGAAAATTGTAAAAGAGGGCATAAATCACCCCCAAACCTACCATTCAATGGCAACCATTATTAAAATTTTAGTAATTTTTCAGACAATTTTTTTTGCCATAATTCATAACTTTGCTTAAGTGCTTTTATTTAATTTGCACAATATCCTCAAGGGGTAGATACTGTTATTATCCTGAATTTGCAAATGAGAAACTATGGCTTAGGGGAGCTACCTAATGTACCCAAGTTTCCACATCCAATAAGCACCTGAGCCCAGAGCTCTGCTTATAGGTCTGTCTGATGCTGTCTGTCAAGCCTTGGCCTTGACTCACTATATAATGTTGCCACTCATAAATGTATACATAAGCTATCTGACACAGGTTGCCTTTTAACTTTTTATGATTTGACAATATATTGTAGAGGTCTTTTTGTGTCAATGAATTACAAAATATTTAATTACAATTTTGATCACTTTATACTGCTTCATTGTATGGTGTCCTAACATTTATTTAATCAATCTCCTACATTTAGGTTATTTCCAGTTTTTCCTGTTATAATAAAGACTGTACTATATTATAAATTGCTATACACTGCCAATTCCTCTGGTTATTTCCTAAGTATAAATTTCTGGGAGTAGGACTGGTAAAGAGTATGCATATTTTAATTTCATAGTATGTATACTGTGAAATTGCCCAGTGACAGGTCATAGTCATGTATATTATACATTGATGAACAGTGTAAAAGAGTGCTCAATTCCTCCACACCCTCTAGACAACTGAATATTGGCATTCTTTTTCATTTCTTTGAGTATTATTTCAGTCTGATTATTAATTGGCCATTTATATTTCTTTTTTTGTGAACCCTCTGTTCACATTTATTGCTTATTTTTCTTATTTATCTATTTATTTATTTTTTGAGACAGTCTCGCTTTGTTGCCCAGGTTAGAGTACGTGCCGTGGCGTCAGCCTAGCTCACAGCAACCTCAAACTCCTGGGCTCAAGCAGTCCTACTGCCTCAGCTTCCTGAGTGGCTGGGACTACAGGCATGCGCCACCATGCCCGGCTAATTTTTTCTCTATATATTAGTTGGCCAATTAATTTCTTTGTATTTATAGTAGAAACGGGGTCTCGCTCTTGCTTAGGCTGGTTTCGAACTCCTGACCTTGACTCCCACCTCGGCCTCCCAGAGTGCTGGGATTACAGGCGTGAGCCACCGCTCCTGGCCTGTTGCCTATTTTTCTATTCAAATGTTTTCTTGCTGTTTACTTATAATTCTTTTCTTTAAAAAACATTTAACGTATTGATACTGTTTCACTTTTAACACACTGCAATAATATTTTCATAAGTATATTTTACCATTTTAGAGATAATTCTATTGTAAGATCCTTAGACTTATGTTTAATATTCTGTTGGGGAAAACTGGCATCTGATTTTATCACGAACCAACGAACTCCACATTTGAGGGTTGGAGTATATTATTGGTTTTTTTTTTTTTTAATTAATAGACTTTATTTTTTGAGCAATTTTAGATTTACAGAACAGTTTAGCTGAAAGCACAGAGAGTTCCTATATACCACCTCACCTCCACCCTCACCCCAGTTTCACCTGTTTTTAACATCTTGCATCATTGTGGTACATTTGTTATGATTGATCAGTCAATATTGATACCTTGTTATTAACTAAAGCCCATAGTTTACATTAGGGTTCACTCCTTGTGTTGTATATTCTATGGGTTTTGACAAATTCATAATGCCATGTATACACAATTCCAGTATTATACAGAGTAGTTTCACTACCCTAAAAAATATCCTGTGTTCCACCTATTCATCCCTCCCTCCCCATAACCCCTAGCAAACACTGATCTTTTGGATGTCTTCATAGTTTTGGTTTGTCATCACCTTATGTAAGCTACTCCAGTTCTCCCTTAGGATTTTGACGTCACTCACAATAGCTTCAACCCTAAACTCCTGAGTCTCCCTTTCCATTCCAACTCTTTCATTCCTCTGCTTTAACTATTACCTCACTTAAGATCTCCAGTTCCTTAATCCTTCCATTTCTCCTCAATCTACCAGCCTTCTGGCTTCACAACTCTATGTTGCCTAAACATAGTCCAAGGATCCAAACTGATTACATGGCTATCACTTTTTCTGAGGATATAGAGAAACTGGTAAATTTAACCTTTCTTTAAGTTTCTTAGAAAACTCTTCAGGATTTTGCAAAGTCGTAAGGGCATGATGATGAAGACCATCGTTGTACTGAAGATCACAGCAGTATTGGCTATGGAACAGAGAGTTTTGGTTGAGAGAGTATAAACTATACTAGCTTTCAAAATACTTTCTTCTCCTTTAATTACTGAGAAAGAGTAAAAGAAAAGGGAGAAGAAAAAGATATATGCCAGAAGCCTAAGACTACTAAAGAACTTTTAAAAAGTGTCATATGCTGCTGTCAGCAAAATGGCTTCCTTTCCTGGAAAAGAGAGGAAAGTGGGGGATGGTCAATAGAGTTACTTGAAATTAATGCTTGAAATTAAAGTGAGCTACTATAAATAGGAAGAAATCAATTGGCCAACTAATATATATAGAAAAAAAAATTAACTGGGCATGGTGGCGCATGCCTGTAGTCCCAGCTACTCGGGAGGCTGAGGCAGCTGGATCTCTTAAGCCCAGGAGTTTGAGGTTGCTGTGAGCTAGGCTGAGGCCCCGGCACTCACTGTAGCCTGGGCAACAAAGCGAGACTCTGTCTCAAAAAAAAAAAAAGAAAAATTAAAGTGAGCATGCAACAGTGAGTGAAAGGTAGTAGAAAACTGTTTTGGGTATGGCTGCTGTATTAATGTCCTGTGGCTACCATAACAAATTACCACAAACTGGAAATGTATTCTGTCACAGTTCTGGTGGCCAGAAGTCCAAAATCAACATCACTGGTTTGAAATGAAAGTGCCAGCAGGGCTGCACTCCCGCTGGAGGCTCTGGGTGAGAATCCGTTCCTTGCCTCTTCCAGCTCCTGGTGGCTTCCAGAATTCCTGGGCTTGGGGCTGTGTCACTCCAATCTTCAAGGCCAGCGCCTTCAAATCTCTCTGCCCCACCTTTACATTGCCTTCTCCTCTGTGTGTCAGATTTCCTCTGCCTCTCTCTTATGAGGACCCTTCTGATTGCATTTAGGGTCCACCGAGGTAATCCAGGACAGTCTCCACATCTCAAGATCCTTAAACCTAATCACAACTGCAAAGACCCTTTTTCCAAATAAGGCAACATTTGCAGGTTCCAGGGATATCTTTGGGTGGCCATTATTCAGCTTATACAGCTACTATCATTGGCCCAGGCAGAGGTTTCATGGATTAATAGTAAGTGATGGGGGAGAATCTTCCAAAGGTGCCAACCCTAAAGTTGGTTCCATTTCCTGGAAAAAAGAAAACCACATGAAAGTCAGGGTCAATATATTGGATTGGAAGAAGAAAAAGACAACTACACTGAGGGTACTCAAGTAGAGATTTTGGACTTTGTGTAGGTTAAGAGTTCAAGTGTTCTGCATGAAGGCTGTCGGTTTCAAAATTTTCAAGTTGCTGACTGAGAATGTGTCTGAGATTGCACAACTGGAAGTGGAACCCACAGCTGAGGTTCGAGGCAAGAGCCAGAGGCCCAATTGGATCAGAGGAAGCTGGTGGAGGCTGTAGACAGAAGCCTTAGCAGAAAGGCTCCTGACCTCATCGTCAGCCATGAGCAAGGTGAAGGGCATTCAAAAGATAGGGACTCCAGTGGCACAGGGCATTTTCAGTTTTCACAGTCCACCTGCTGATTTAATGCTGGTTATTAATGATAGTCTACTAATTAAGCTCTTTGATAACCTTGTTTTAAGTGGCCTATAAAGGAGTTGAACCAGATCTGCCTGTCTTTTCATGTGCTATTCTCAGGAGTGCAGAGAGGAAGTAAGTTGGTAGGGATGGTAATGTTTAATAGATGACGAGTGACTAGAGAACCTCATGGAAAGAGTGTGCCACACATAACCGCTCCATGTGTACAGCTTTCTGAAGTCTGAATTTGTCATTTTGAGTAATTTTGGGGAAGACAGAACATTGTGGAGGTTTTGAGTAGATGAGCATGAAATGTTGGGTGTGGGTGGGGACAGTTACTTCAGCCCTCTCTACCCACCCAGAGCAACCAGAGCAGAAGATCAAGCTCTTAGTTCAAAGGTCTTCAGAGATGAAGGAGCTGGAGTTCCCCAGCCACACCACAAGAGAAGCCCCGAGTAGGAAGAAAGGGGGAAACACTGTGGGTGACATTGAGGCTTTTCATCCAGTCCTCCTACCGCACTGGGCATTTCCTCCAGAGGCACCACATAGACAGTGAGCACTGTGGGCTGTGCTCTTGCTGCCCTCAAGGGTTTCAGCTATATTCTGATTAAGATGGAGAAAGGTTCAATGACTAAGTGAGGCATAGAGGGGGTTGGCTGAAGCAGTGACGGGCCTCATGTCGGGACATTCCAACCACGAAGTTAAGGGGAAGGGAAGCTAAAAGCCAGTGGGAGGGAAAAAGAGGAGAGTACATGAGACCCAGGGTGGTAGGATGATTTAGGAACTTGATCTAACATTAGATCCCAGAGTAAGGGGGGAGGAACGGATCTCTCCCTCACCAGGCTTTCTCTTCCCTTACCAATCTACTTTTGCACCCCTAACTTGTATCGTAGGTCAAGAATAAATAATAATGAGAAAATACATATGCTAGTGCTTTGTGAACTTAAATCCTTAACAATAATAACAATAAAGAATAGCATTTATTGAGAGTTACTATATGCAAACATTGATCTAAGCACTTTACATCCATCTTGTTTAATCCTCATAACAATTTTGTGATGTAGGTTTTATTATTACCATTTTACTGATGAGAAAATTGAGGCTTAGGGAAATTAAGGTTAAGGAATATGCCCAAGGATATATAGATAGTAAGTTGCAGAGTCAGAATTTGAAGTTTTCTAGCTCCAGAGCCCAAACTGTTAACCATTTTGCTATACTGCCTTGCCAAACACATACCCATTAAAGTATTTGTTTTCAACTTCACTAAATAACAGGGTGACACCAGAAGAATTCAAATTTGATAAACAACAACAATAACAACCAAATGAGAACAAATCAATGGAAAGTCACTTTAAAGAAGCAAAAGTACCCATGCTGAAAGCAGGAATCCTGGACCCTCAAGTGCCTCCTTCCCAGGCAGGTTTCTAGGTGGCCTTACTCATCCAGAATCTACATGAAATGCCCGGAAGTTGGGAGCGCCCATCTCTCAGTTCCACTGCCTCACAGGCTCCGCTCTGTTTTCCTACTGTTGCTCCCAGAGACACTCTCTGGCCTTGGGGTTTAACCCCGCTCAACTGAGTTCAGGCTTCCTTTCTTCAAGCACATGGCCCTGCTTGCAGAGGCCGCTCACCCAGAAGGAGTGGGGAGTACTCGGCAGGCAGAGTTATAACTAATATTTTCCCAAATGTGCTAACTATGCTCCTGAGCTTTCCTAGCCTCCCCACAGTTACATTTTTATTAGGCCCATTTTCTCAGTTTCTTAAAGAACTTTGTCAAGGCTCTCGGAAGACCTTCCCTCCAGCCTGAGTTGGGAACATGTGAGCTGTGCTACTCAATGTCTGACTAAAGAGAATTCCTGTCGGTTAATGGCCAGCTACTGTCCCAGGACTGAGCTAGAGCATCTGAGGCCTTTCCTATCTCCAGGAGAGTCCTTCTATCTGGGTCGTTAACCTACAGGTTAGGGACAGAGTCTCTGCCTGGCCTCCCACGGTGTCCAACATGTCCTGCCACTGACTCCCCAAGACGGACAGTCAAGATTTCATTACACACAGAACTCTGGCACCTGTCTCCAACATGCTCACAGATAGGAGACTGATCTGAGAGAAAGGCTAAAGAGCAGGCTCTAAGGAAGAGGAGTCCAAAGAAATCATTCCACATGGACTCGGGAGTTTCACATCTGTCCGTGTGAATCATCTTTCTGGCACTATGGACCAGTTACAGGCCTTGACCCAGCCAGTGCTGGGGAATGGGGGTGCCCTCGGGAGAAGACCTGCATATCTCGTACAGAATGGGGTGTATATCATTCAATCCCTTCATCCCTGAGATGGGTACACTAACTAGTTCTCTATCCCAGCCTTCTCTTCCACTTCCATATCTACTCATGATTGTGAACTACTTGGATAAATTTCTCAAGACTTTTGGCCTAGTTGTAGTATGAGCTAATGATCTTGAAATCTAATTTTGAATTTGACCCAGGTTTCCTTTCTGGTTGTCAGTTCAGTATTATTTTTACCCAAGCTGGATGTTCACACCGGCCAAATTAACCAGATAATTGCTAACACTCTAGGTTATGCTGTTTAGAAGTAACAGGAGATTGAGGAAACAGCCTAAAAACAATTAATCAGACAAAACTAGTCCAAAAAAAATTTTTTTTTTTTTTGAGACAGAGTCTCATTCTGTTGCCCAGGCTAGAGTGCCATGGCATTAGCCTACCTAACAACAACCTCAAACTCCTGGGCTCAAGCGATCCTCCTGCTTCAGCCTCCCGAGTAGCTGGGACTACAGGCATGCACCACTATGCCCAGCTAATTTTTTCTTTATTCTTTTAGTTTGCCAATTTTCTTTCTATTTTTAGTATAGATGAGGTCTCGCTCTTCCTCAGGCTGGTCTCAAACTCCTGACCTCGAGCGATCCTCCTGCCTCAGTCTTCCAGAGTGCTAGGATTACAGACATGAGCCACCACGCCTAGCCCCCCCAATTTTTTTTCAGTACTGCCTCTATGGAAAACCCAAAAAAATTTTTTAAAGGCCAACACGAGTTATTCAATTTTATTTAAAAACTGACAAACCTACACTTCCCTTCATGCTCATAGACTGCATCATAAATTGTATTTTCAAGACCACCGAATTAGTGGTGAGAGGCTGATCAGGATATTGCAATTATCTTCAGGATAATCTACTAGTTTAAAGTGAGCATTGTGATGCTGTGTGCCACAGGGACTCAATTTGTGGAATGGTTGGTTTTTAGCCATTCCGACCCGGCCTCGCTCATGGATTCAGTAGGTATTTCCTTATAACCTGCTTAGCCTTAATAAGAGTTCTTTAGGCTAACCCAAGAGAAAGTATAGTATGAGGAAAGGGGCCTGGGCTTTAAAGGAAGACAAAGCTAGGTCCAAATCTTGGGGCTTCTACCCATGAGCCACATGATCTTGGACCTTGCACCATCTTAGTGTCACCTTCTTTATCTGTAAAAATTGTGGTGGGAGGAGGAAGCTTATTTTCAAAATCAATGTGAGGACTGAAAATTTAATGATATTGTATAGATCAGACATGTAGTTATATAAAGTACCAAGCATATGGTTGGCAGTCAGAACCAGTGCCAACTTCCCTTCCCTAATATTAACTTATAAATACTTTTTTTAAAAAAACAAGAAATTATTTCATATCACTTTGAGAATAAATATATAAATAGAGCAGCTAGTATATAATAGAAACTCAATAAATCCTTGTCAAATAATGGATAAATTTGGGATATTTCAAACCAGGATCACAAAACATAGAAAAGCACAGATGAAGGCCGGGCGCGGTGGCTCATGCCTGTAATCCTAGCACTTTGGGAGGCCGAGGCGGGCGGATCGCTCAAGGTCAGGAGTTCAAAACCAGCCTGAGCGAGACCCCGTCTCTACCAAAAATAGAAAGAAACTAATTGACCAACTAAAAATATATATACAAAAAATTAGCCGGGCATGGTGGCGCATGCCTGTAGTCCCAGCTACTCGGGAGGCTGAGGCAGTAGGATCGCTGAGCCCAGGAGTTTGAGGTTGCTGTGAGCCAGGCTGACGCCACGGCACTCACTCTAGCCTGGGCAACAAAGTGAGACTCTGTCTCAAAAAAAAAAAAAAAAAAAAAGCACAGATGATCACTTACATGCTTCACAAGTAGAATTGAGAGGCTAACTCACCTCCAGATACCTCCTCTCTCACGTGGCTTAAAATTCCCATTACCAAGGTTATGACATAGAGACCTTCATTCATTCATTCAACACGCATGGGTTGAAAATCCTACCGTGCATCAGTTGTGGGGTTACAAACACTAAGTCACATGTCCCTCTTCTGTGAAGGTTCGTGATTTATAGAGAAACTAAACTTGAAAACAAAATGGTTACTATAGTGTTTGTTAACTACATTGATCAACAAAAGTAAGGGCATTTACCCCAGAAATTTATAGTTATGGTGTATAAATGTTATTCATAAAGGAGTCTTATAACCCTCTTCTACTCATGTATTAGTAAAAATTATGCTGATAAATTTAAAGGCATTAGGTTTTGGCTTTATGCTTTACCTTTCCCTAGAATGCTCTTCTCTCCCTGGAAATCCACTCATCCTTCAACATGCAGTTTAATGTTCCAACGTGAAACTCACTCAACACTTCCAGATCCCTATCTTCTTTCTACACATCTTGTGATTCTTAACCCTGGCTATTCAGTCACATCCTTGAGGAAGGCTTAGAAATTTTCTATATTTGAGTCTCATCCAGATTTACTAAATTAAGTGGGATATAAGCATTTGTAGTTTTACAAACTTCACAGGTGGTTCTAACTCTGGGGATGAGCATCACTGATTATAGCACTAATTGTATTATAGGGTCAACAAAATATGGATTACTGGAGTGTCAAGACTGTAGCTCTTTTATTTTGCTCCCCAGTTTGTAGCATGTTGTAAGCACTCAGCAGAAGTTTGTTGAAGACATTAAATGAGTTAGCAAGCAGATAAAGCTGAAAAGTATATGATATGGCAGAGTAAATTTTAATAAAGGACTCATTCTAGCTGGGCAGGAGAGGAGTGGTGGGGTGGGTGACATTGAATGAAGTGTGAGTCCAGAAGGGAAGCCTAAAGTAACCCTAGTTTAGAGTCTTGGGGCATTTTAAGGAAAGAAGTGGATGATAAAGGCCAACTTGGCCTAGTCTACATTCCTTTGACATAAGGTTGCCCCATAGCTCGGATGGAATGACATTTGAGTAACCTTCTAGTCAGGACCATATCAGGTCAGTCTTAGATTAGAAGGACTGGATCTAGTTAGACATTGTATCAAATGCACTTAATGCAAAATAAAAGAGAAAGAGTCTGACCAGAAGGAATTTAAAATCCAGTTAAGACCCATGAAACAAATGAAAAGCATTCACAGAACAACACAGCAAATGACTTAATTGTTACTATTTTGCTCTCTATATGGTAGTCTTTAAGCACTTCACAAACATGACAATCAAAAATGATTACTATTATCCTTGATGAAGAAATGTAGGCTTGGAAAAAGTAAGTAATTTGTTCAACATTACATAGCCAATAAGTTTTGGAAACTAGATTTGGATCCAGGTTTGGCTGACTCTAGAAACTGCTTTTGTGCACTACTTAACAGATAGCCTCAAATCTCTTCTATACAGCCCTGGCCTAAGTGATTAGCTAAGATCACATGGTAAATTTTACTGTGTCTTCAAGGCTTACAACCTTTCCACAGCTCTTTGCTATCCTACAGAACATGTTAAAAAAATGAGGTATCTGGCAGAACCAAGTACAGGGGTAACTGAGTTAAGTGAGGTTGATATTGGTTTCCAAGAATAGTGAGTTTACTTGAAGCTTTCTTGAAGGAAGTAAGGAATATAGAGGAGAAAGAACAAGGCAACTACTAAATCTAGATCTGGAATGCTTGAGAGGAAAAAACTCAGATTTACTTCTGTATCTACCAGAGCCATTATTTCCAGTTTCCAACTTCTCATGAGTGCAAATAGACACACACAATCAGAGAAACTGTGAGATTCTAAACACTAATTTTTCACCAAATAGTATAGTAAAATTAGAATGATACATTTAACCAAACGTAAGTAGTTTTTACTCAGAACACTTCTGACACCAAATATGTGAGTTTTTTTCCTCACATCAACCAATTCTCCAACTCTCTGGAAACCAACTGGGTGCCCAACAATTTAATTCCATTCTGACACTTGTCAGAGTTAGTGTCAGACTCCACAAGCTTAAGGGCTCAGTGCCACAAGACTGCCCTCCCTTCAAATGCCAGGCATAATATCAGTCAGATCAGATGTACTTCTCCACCCTCCCCAGCTTTATTAAGGTTTAACTGACAAATAAAATTATATATGTTTATAATGTGCAATGTGAGGTTTTGAAATAGGTGTATATTGTGAAGCAATTAAATCAAAGCAATTTAACATATCTGTACATACAGTATTTTTTTGCAATGAGATTTAAGGTCTACTCTCTTAGCAATTTTCAAGTATACAATACAGTTATTATTAATTATAGTCATCATGCTGTACAATAGATCTCCAGAATTTAGTTATCCTCTCTAACTGAAAGTTCTATTTGTACCCTTTGACCAACATCTCCTCCTCCCCTTCCTCCTCACCCACAGCCCCTGGAAACCACCATTTTATATGTACTTCTATGAGTTCACTTTTTTAGGTTCCACATATAAGTGAGATCACGTAGCATTCATCTTTCTGTGCCTGGCTTATTTCACTTAGCTTGACATCCTCAAACTTTATCCATATTGACACAAGTGGTAGGATTTTCTTCTTTTTTAAGGCTGAATAATATCACACACGCACACACACAAACACGCCAAGTTTTCTTTATCCATTCATCTGTCACTGGACACTTAGGTTGATTCCATATCTTGGCTGTTGTTTAGTGTCATAATGAACACGGGAGGCAGTGGGATTGCTGGATCATATGGTAGTTCTATTTTTAATTTTTGAGAAACCTCCTTATTGTTTTCCACAATGGCTGTACCAATTTACATTCCTACCAATAGTGTGCAAGGATTCCCTTTGCTCCACTTCCTCACCAACGCTTATTGTCATTTGTCTTTTTGATAATAGCTAAAACAGGTGTGAGGTGATATCTCATTGTGGTTTTAATTTACATTTTCCTGATAATTAGTGATGTTGACTATTTTTCATATACCTGTGGGCCATTTTTACGTCTGCCTTTGAGAAATGTCTATTCAGGTATTCTGCCCATTTTTTAATTGGGTTATTTGTTTTTCTTCTATTGAGTTCTTTATATATTTTGAATATTAACCCCTTGTCAGATATATGGTCTGCAAATATTTTACCCTATTCCATAGGTGATTTCTTATCTCGTCTTCTGCTTGTAAGTTGTCTTCCTTAGATCATTTTCTTTACCATGAAGAAGACTTTTAGTTTGCTGCAATCTCATTTGTTTATTTTTGCTTTTGTTGCCTGTGCTTTTGGGGTCATATCCAAAAAATTCATTGCCCAGGACAATGTCAAGAAGCCTTTTTCCTATGTTTTATTTTTTTAGTTTTATAGTTTCACATCTTATGTTAAGTCTTTAATCCATTTTGAGTTGATTTTTTTTTTTCTGTATATGGTGTGAGATAAAGGTTCACCTTCATTCTTATGTGTGTATACCCAGTTGTCCCAATACCACTTATTGAAGAGATTGTCCTTTCCACATTGTGTGCTCTTGACAAGATCAATGGACCATAAATGCATGGATTTATTTCTGGGCTCTCTATTCTGTTCCATTGGTCTGTGTGTCTATTTTTATGCCAGCACCATGCTGTCTTGTACTTCTGTAGGATCATCTATAAATCAGGGATTCCCACAACACTCTCCTCAGGTTTGATAATTTGCTAGAATGGCTCACAGAACTCAGAAAGGCACTTACATTTGCCAGTTTATTATAAAAGATACAAATAAACAGCCCCAGGTGAGAGGTACATAGGGGGAGGTCCAAAAGAGTCCCAAGCAGAAGAATTTCTGTCCCATGGAGTTGCAGGGTGCCACCCTCCTGGTACGTGGATATGTTTGCCACCAGGGAAGCTCTCTGAACTCTATTGTTTACGGGTTTCTATGAAAGGTTCATTAAGTAGACATGATTGATTAGATTATTGGCCATTGGCGATTGAATTCAATCTCCAGTCCCTCTCCCCTCCTCAACCATCAGTCATGTCATTAGCACATAAAAATACTCTTAGTTTTATCAATCCCAGAGACTCCAAGAGTTTTCGGAGCTCTGTGTCAGGAACTGGGGTCAAAGACTAAATATTTATTTATTTATTTTTTTTTTTTTTGAGACAGAGTCTCGCTTTGTTGTCCAGGCTAGAGTGAGTGCTGTGGCGTCAGCCTAGCTCACAGCAACCTCAAACTCCTGGGCTCAAGCGATCCTCCTGCCTCAGCCTCCCGAGTAGCTGGGACTACAGGCATGCGCCACTATGCCCGGCTAATTTTATATATATATATCAGTTGGCCAATTAATTTCTTTCTATTTATAGTAGAGACGGGGTCTCGCTCTTGCTCAGGCTGGTTTTGAACTCCTGACCTTGAGCAATCCTCCCGCCTCGGCCTCCCAAGAGCTAGGATTACAGGCGTGAGCCACAGCGCCCGGCCTAAATATTTATTTTTTATAATACCACAAAGGGTATCTTTACAGAGAAAGAATGCTGCTTTTTGTTTTCTGGTGATGTTGTTAAGCATGAGGAAATCATTCTAAAATCTGAGACAGAAAGTCCACATAAACAACTGAAACAGTACAGGTTTAAATGTGTGTTTACTTCAACTTATGATGCACATCCATTCAGATGTCACATTTGCACGTTCACAAGGTACGTTCGATGCCTATGCTGTGAATAAAGAGTAGTCTGGGAGGCTCTGCAGCTCTTAGCTGTTTTTCTTCACTTGGAGTTTGTATTTCCTTCCTCACTTTTTATATTACGTGGACTTGTCTCATGATGGCACCATTGTGACACGTGTATAGGCTGGTCACATTCTACTCAGCTGTTGTCTGCCTAAAGCCTATGATGGACTAGACCCAAAGCTTACCTGTTCCCCCACCCCCAGTTTTTAGAGAGGCAGGCAAATGATGAGGCTTCACCACAGGAAATTCAAACTTTATTATTACTGCCATTGCTTCAGTTATGATTGGCAACCTACACATAGAAGACCGGTGAGCAGCTTTGTATTGTTTAACTCTATGTTTTACAATCATCTCAGCCGCTGTTTCTGTATTATTGTTGTTGTAGAAACTTTTACTACTTTATTGCTAACTACTTCTTTTTTTAAAAAATTTTAGTTGGATTTTCTTTTTTGAGTTCCTTTTCTACTATCTTATTTCTTGATGCCTATGATTTAAATGTGTATGCCTGAAACACTGTTGCAAAAAAGGTTAGTTTTACATTCGAATGGCTGGTGAATAACATAATTTTAGTTGACATTTATTAAAACAAATATCAGAGAAGAGCGTGTTCTTGTAGGTTTATATGAAATCGGTTTTCTTGAGGCATTATACTCACATAACGTATGAATAGACTAAACAAAAGCATTCCTGAGCTTAAAAATTTGCAGCAAGTCCATGTCACTCACTAAATATTTATTGAGGACTTACTCTGGGCCAGATACATATGGGGTAGAGCTCACAGGACATGACAAGATGTTGTGTGCCTAGAGTTAAGAAGAGAACAACAATAGGCCCTACCACTATTCTGCTTAAAATATGTGGAGGTCCTTGGATCCAAATCGGTAATATTTCTTTCTCACCCAGATATAGGCTGAAGGAATCCCAAAAGGGGAAAAGAGACTTTTAAAAGACTGGGCTGTGCCTTTGACCCTCCATTTTATCTCTTTGCTCTTAGTACTTTCAGTTCATGTTTCATATTATTTATTCCTGGATTTTCCTCTCAGCTTTGAATTAATCCTGGCTTTGTCCTTGGGCCTTCACTTTCAGATCCTTTCAGTTCCATTCTATGCACCTTGTGGGGAAGTCTAACTCTACCCATAACCAGACCCAGCTTCTGGAAATACAATCCCAGAATTGCATCCCAGACCTCACTTGCCTAGGAGAAGAGTTTGGATATGTTCCTTAGCTTTGAAGTTAAAATTCCTTACTAGAGCACACAAGCTCCTGTTAGATATGATACCCACTCATTCTTCTAGCTTCATCTCTTGCCATTCCCCAACTTGTATATTATGTTCCAGTCCTACTGAATTTCTTGAGCAGTTTCTGGAGCAAGTGATTTTATTTCCCATCTCAGTGTCATTACACATGGCATGTTTCATCTCATAAAGAGCCCTCATTCCACCCCCAATTCTCCAGCTACCCCCTTCTCTTCTCCTCAAGACTAGTTTCAGGGGCCCCATTCCCAAGAAGTACCAGTCTGACTTAGATGCTTCTCCTCTAAGCCATAGCAGTTACTACACTATAGCAATTGCTTTACTTATCTGTCACCTGCTTGCTCCCACATTTTGAAAGAGAGTATCATATATTATTAGACTTTCTATCCTACCTCCAGCCCATAATAGGGACTCATTAAGTGACTATTGAGTAAATCAGTGAATTAATGAATGAAAGAAGGTGTGGTATGAATTGTAAACAAACAATAGTCCTATACTACAATCTAACAGGGCAGATGAGAAGTGGAAAGATTAACAGAAAAATAACATATTTTTCTATTTATGTATATATTTTTCCCTACATATGAGCAGAAGTCTAATAAGTGCCAATTGCTGAATCAAGATCTATCCAAAACCAATGGCCAAGTCAGTCAAATAAAGAATTCATCAGTGGATTAATAATTATTGCTTATCTATTAGGTGAAAATCACTGATTAATTTATAAAAGTGTCATAATTTAGTGAGAGGTCATATACAAAAATAACCCTCAGAGAGAGCAGATTGTGATAATCATATTAGAGATCCAGACAACATTCTGTGAGAGTCTGATGGATACAAAGACTAATTCTGATCAGAATTAATCAAGTCAACAATATGTAGAATGGACACAGGCTATGAAAATCAAGGCAACCAGCTAATTAATGTCAGAGTAAACAATGGATTGAGTAATATCTCTTACTTTTCAGCTGGTTATTTTGCTTTGCAATGTCCTTGAGCTCTGAGTGACAGGAAGTGAGAAAGTAGAAGGAAGTGTAGTAGGACCCAGAGGAAAGGAATTTTTTTCTTGCTAAAGAAGCAAGTGAAGTGGAACCATGGGGAGGAAAGAGTTAAAGATTGTTTTGCTTATGGGTGTATCATTTTCTTGAGTCTCCAGTTCCAAGAATAGAGAAAGGAAAAAAGAAAAGAGAACCAACCATGGAATCAAAGGAAAACTGAACATCAAAATAAGGAAAAAAACAAAGAGCGAGGAAGCAGAAATGACTTGTTTATGTAGATACGATGTTATCACAGGTTATAAAATGTTCATACTTGGAACACTTTAGTGATGATACAAATAAAAATGTGGAGAAGGCATGGTTGTAGATAGAAATCCAGTGGTAAAAAGTCTGTTATTATAGTTTTTGTTAGAAATTTTCACAAATTGTCCCACTGTCTCTATTAATATACAGTGGGGAATTGAAAGCTCACCTCATTTGAAGATTAATGTGGCTGTGTAGCTTGCTTTGGCCAATAAAATGTGAGGGGAAGTGGCAGGTAGAGTGAACGAGAAGGACCTTTCAGCCACTGAGATTTCAGTGTCAGTATAAGCTAACCCGTCTATACTAATACAATTACCCAGGAAAGAAAAGAGAGCTAACATTTCTTTAAAAAAAAAAAAACAAAAATTGTGGGACAGGTCAAAGGAGTACTATAAGAGCTGGATTAAGGTTAGGAATAATAAAATGTAAAGCTAAAATAGAATAGCTGAGAATTATAAAAAGACTTAGGATTTTTTTATTCCAGTAATTTATCTGTACATCTTTCTCTTATAATATTCTCCTTCATACACAGCATCTGCTTTTATGGTTTCAACTACTGCCTCAATGTGAATGATTAAAAACTCTATATAGCTGGCCAGGCCCAGTGGCTCACACCTGTAATCCTGGCACTCTGGAAGGCCCAGGGTGAGAAGATTGCTTGAGCTCAGGAGTTTGAGACCAGCCTGAGTAAGAGCAAGACCCTATCTCTACTAAAAATTGACAAATTAGCCAGGTATCTTGGCATGCACCTGTAGTGCCAGGTACCTGGGAGGCTGAGGCAGGAGGATAGCTTGAGCCCAAGAGTTTGAGGTTGCTGTGAGCTGCGATGATGCCAGTGTACTCTACCCAGGGCGACAGAGCAAGACTCTGTCTCAAAACAAATTCTACCTATCTATTAATATTCATAATTCCTAACTGCCAACAAAATATTGCTCCTTTTAAAAGTCTCCCAGTGAAACTGTTCAGACATGTTCATGTCTAAAGATGACACTGTGGAACTCCCAAAACACCAAACCTGCTCTGACTCGAGGGGGGAGGGAGCATGGGCAATATAGGTAACCTTAACATTTGTACCCCTATAATATGCTGAAATTAAAACAATAATAATAATAAAAAAGACCAAACCTCTCTCTCCCCAAAAAATTCCTTTTCCCTTTCTGGTGTATTTTTTTTTTTTTTTTTTTTGAGACAGAGTCTCGCTTTGTTGCCCAGGCTAGAGTGAATGCCTAGGCGTCAGCCTAGCTCGCAGCAACCTCAAACTCCTGGGCTCAAGCAATCCTGCTGCCTCAGCCTCCCAAGTAGCTGGGACTACAGGCATGCGCCACCATCCCCAGCTAGTTTTTTCTATATATATTAGTTGGCCAATTAATTTCTTTCTATTTATGGTAGAGACGGGGTCTTGCTCTTGCTCAGACTGGTTTCGAACTCCTAACCTCGAGCAATCCACCTGCCTCGGCTTCCCAGAGTGCTAGGATTACAGGCGTGAGCCACCACACCCAGCCTCCCCTTTCTGTTAAAAATGTCCCCTCAAGCCTTGGTGTTTAACTTAAATCACTTCCTCTTCTTATTCCTCTTTATTTAATCCCTTCAAAACGCCTCTTGGATTTACCACTTTCTCTTTAGTCACATCTCAGCTACCCTAGCCCAAACTTACCTAACTTATACCTGGACCACTGTCATAAACTCATCTCCTCCCTCCAATATATTCTCCCACCCATACATCCTGCCCACTGTTCCCAGACTAATTTTCCCTCTTCAGGGATCCACTACAACCCCTCAGCCTCATGTCCAACAACATCCTCCACAACGTGCCCATCCAGCCCTCCCACTGCTCACCAGCTGCTGTGTTCAGGCTGGGGCGTGTGCTGTGCTGCGAACCACTCTGCTCATTCCTCCCTCCTCACTCTAACAATGTTTTTACCTCCAACTCCGAAAGTGTTCTCACTTTCATCTTTCCAGTCAAAAATCCCACACATCTTTAAGGCTTATCTTATATTCCTTTTTTTTTTTTTTTCTTCTTTCCGGAAGACTTACCCAACAAATCCCACCCAAACAGATCTCTCCCTTTCTCTGCCCACATAGCACTTAGTCACAGAGTTTAAAGTTCTCTATAGAAGAATGCTTCAATTTTATAGCTGAGGTTGAGAGACTTGGCCAGTCCTGCAACCAGTTAGTGACAACTAAAACTAGAATCCAGATGTCTTGAATTTAGTTTCTTTCCCACTACACCTGCTATAATTTGGATGTTTGTCCTCCCAAACCTCGTGTTGAAATTTAACCTCCAATGTTGGAGGTGGGGCCTAATGGGAGGTGTTTGGGTCATGGGGGGAAGATCCCTCATGAATCGAATACTGTCTTCCCTGGGGGTGGGGTTTGTGGGAGTGAGTGAGTTCTCACTCTTATTAGTTCCCCTTGAGAGCTGGTTGTTAAGAAGAGCCTGACACCTCCCTTCCTCTCTCTTGCTTCCTCTCTTACCATGTGATCTCTGCAAGTCCAGCTCCTTATCACCTTCCACCATGAGTAGAAATAACCTGAGGTCCTCACCAGATGCCCAGTCTTGAATCTTCCAGCCAGCAGAACTGTGAGCTAAATAAACTTCTTTGTAAATTACTCAGCCTCAGATATTTCTTTGTTTTTTTTTGTTTTTTTTTTGAGACAGAGTCTTGCTTTGTTGCCCAGGCTAGAGTGAGTGCCATGCCATCAGCCTAGCTCACAGCAACCTCAAACTCCTGGGCTCAAGTAATCCTGCTGCCTCACCCTCCCAGGTAGCTGGGACTACAGGCATGCACCACCATGCCCGGCTAATTTTTTCTATATATGTTAGTTGGCCAATTGATTTCTTTCTATTTATAGTAGAGACGGGGTCCCGCTCTTAGATATTTCTTTATAGCAACATTAAACAGACTAAGACAACACCTTATTACCTTTTCCTTACCAACTACAATGTATTAATATTTTAGAGTTTAATGCTATTCAATCTTGCATTTTGTTTAATGTTTATAAATCATGTATCCCTAATTAAATTATAATCAGTTTAGGAATGATGACACAGTGTAGGGTACATATGAGGTGACAAACTGTTATTTTTGGGTATCTAAGGCTGAAGATCAGAGAAGAAAGGTTGAGATGCAGGGCCAAGCCATTAAACTAATAAGTTTTGGAACAATTGGGAATCAAAGCCAGGAACACAAATCAAACTGTGGAAGAAAAGTAAAGACAGTAATTTAAGGCCAGGACCTTAGAAAACCAGAATCAGGAGAAATTAGGCAGAGTCCAAAGTACAAACTCCTTGGTTGAATTATAGATAATCAGAGAGAGGCAGATAAATAGTGACATGTTCCTACTCACCCCCTAGAATGGGGGTACAAGGAGAAGAACAGAGACCCTCACCAGAGTCCCTACAAGTCTCCTCTGTCTAGCTAGAGAAGGTGACCCTAAAAGGGGACACCAAGCGTGAGGAAGCCTGATTTTTAATTACAGAAGATCTCACCAACCAGAGAGGGGCTGAGCAGGGAGACCAGAGCTGCTCTGACCCAAAAGGCAGGAGATGCTCTTGGTTGGCTGTTGGCACCACCCCACACAAGCTTCTCTCCTAGGTGCTCCAGCTGCAGGCTCCAGAGTGCTGGCTTGCCAGGCGCCATCCTTCCTGAGCGCTGGCCCAGGCCCCTGGACTGAAGTCTGTGCCCCTTTACCCCTGTCCTGGCTGTAAGACAGTGGACCCAGTCTACCAGTGATTGACTTTGCCCACCTACACTGACTCCCTATATTTTGTTAACATAAACAGCTTAGCATAGGCTATACAAGATACAAGATATTGCATGCTGTTACCCCAACTTTCCTTTCCAGTCTTATTTCCCACTCTATCCTTTTACCTATCTTCTGTTACAGGCAGCCGCCATTCCTCATACACAATCTAGACTTTCATGTCTCCATGTCTTTGTGCTATTCCCTTTGCCTGGAGCGCTCTTCCTGTTTCCTTGCCACTCTGTAGCTAACAAAAACTTAT
This sequence comes from Microcebus murinus, assembly GCF_040939455.1. NCBI lineage: Eukaryota > Metazoa > Chordata > Mammalia > Primates > Cheirogaleidae > Microcebus > Microcebus murinus. Next base: position 69,891,036 of record NC_134107.1, on the reverse strand, counting down.
GTTTCAAGATCCAACTTTTAGCTCCTGCCTCAGTGAAGCATTCTCATATTCCTCCTAATAACAAGCCATTCCTTTCTCTGGACTCTCAGAATCAGTTACTTGTGTCTTTGTTACAGCACTTTAAAAATTCTGCTTTATAGTATGGTATAGCCCTATAACTTCTCTGTATTATATTTAAGCTCCTTGAGAACAGGGACATTGTTTTAATTGTCACTGTGCCCTCACAGAACCTCAACCATCCTGTTGTACATAATACAATTTGAGCTGTTCGGGGACGACGCAGTGGCAGGTGCAGCGGAGCCGTGGCGTTCCCACTTCTGCTCCAGTCATTGATGTTCGCTCTCGCCTGGAAACAAGTAGGGCAGAAAGCTGTGCTACAGCTGTGGCTTTTAAAGATACCAGGAAAACACCTGTGGAGCCCCAGGTGGCAATTCACCGAATTAGAATTAGCCTAACCAGCCATGACATAAAGTCCCTGGAGAAGGTGTGTGCCAACTTGAACAGAGGAGCAAAGAAAAAGAATTTCGAAGTCAAAAGACCAGTTCGGATGCCTACCAAGACTTTGAGAATCACTACAAGAAAAACTCCTTGTAGTGAAGGTTCTAAGACTTGGGACCGCTTCCAGATGAGAATCTACAAGCAACTCACTGACTTGCACAGTCCTTCTGCGATTGTTAAGCAGATAACTTTCATTATCAAGCCAGGAGTAGAGGTTGAAGTCACCATTGCAGATGCTTAAGTCAACTGTTTTAATACATTGATTACCAGTTATTTAAAAAATGCAATTTGGCCGGGTGTGGTGGCTCACGCCTGTAATCCTAGCACTCTGGGGGGCGGGAGGATCACTCAAAGTCAGAAGTTCAAGACCAACCTGAGCAAGGAGTGAGACCCTGTCTCTACTAAAAATAGAAAGAAATTAATTGGCCAACTAAAAATATATAGAAAACATTATCCGGGCATGGTGGTGCATGCCTATAGTGCCAGCTACTCAGAAGGCTGACACAGAAGGATTGCTTGAGCCCAGGAGTTTGAGGTTGTTGTGAGCTAGACTGATGCCACGCTCTCTAGCTGGGGCAACAAGAGTGAGACTTTGTCTCCAAAAAAAAAAAAAAAATGCAATTTGAATAAATATGTTGGGCTAAGTCTTAAACTAGTATAGTTTCTTCTATTCTCTATTTTAGAAAAATAGATTATTTTTTTAAGAGCAGTTTTAGATTCAAAGCAAAATTAGGAGGAAAGTATGGAGTTCCCATATATCCACTGCCCCTACGCAGACATGGCCTCCCCCACTATCAACATCCTGCACCAGAGTGGTGCATTCGTTAAATCGATGAACCCACATTGATACATCCTTACCGCCCAAAGTCCTAGATTATAGAGTCCTAGTTCACTCTTGGTGCTGTACATAAAGGTGGGTTGTGACAATGCATAAAGACAGGTATCCACCACACTATCATACAGAGTAGGTTTAGTGCCCTAAAGATCTTCTGAGTTCTACCTATTCATCCATTCCTTCCTGAGAACCCCTGGCAACCAGTGATCTTTCTTATCGTCTCTGTAGTTTTGTCTTTTCCAGAATGTCATATAGTTGGAATCGTACAGTATGTAGCTGTTTCAGATTGGCTTCTTTCACTTAGTAATATGCATTTAAGTTTTCTTTATGTCTTTTCATGGCTGAATAGCTCATTTCTTTTTAGCATTGAATAACATTCCACTCTCTGAATGTACCATGTTTTATTTATCCATTCATCTACTGAAGGACATCTTGGTTGCTTCCAAGTTTTTTTTTTTTTTTTTTTTTTGAGACAGAGTCTCACTTTGTTGCCCAGGCTAGAGTGAGTGCTGTGGCGTCAGCCTGGCTCACAGCAACCTCAATCTCCTGGGCTCAGCAATCCTTCTGCCTCAACCTCCCAAGTAGCTGGGACTACAGGCATGCGCCACTATGCCCGGCTAATTTTTTTTTTTTTTTCGTCAGAAATGGACTACGAAGCGGCTAATTTTTTGTATATATATTTTTAGTTGGCCAATTAATTTCTTTCTATTTTTGAGACGGGGTCTTGCTCAGGCTGGTTTCGAACTCCTGACCTTGAGCAATCCGCCCGCCTCGGCCTCCCAAAGTGCTAGGATTACAGGCGTGAGCCACCTCGCCCGGCCTGCTTCCAAGTTTTGTCAATTATGAATAAAGCTGCTGTAATATAAACATCTGTGTGCAAGTTTTTGTGTGGACATAAGTTTTCAACTTGTTCAAGTAAATATCAAGGAGCCTGATTGCTGGATCACACAGTAAGAAGATGTTTAGTTTTGTGAGAAACTTCCAAAATGTCTTCCAAAGTAGCTTAATCAGTTTGCATTTCCACCAACAATGAATAAGAGTTCCTGTTTCTCCACATCCTCACCAGCATTTGGTGTTGTCAGTGTTTTGGATTTTCACCATTCTAATAGGTAGTGGCATCTCGTTGGTTTTTTTAACATACAATTCCCTAATGACATATGATGTTAAACATCTTTCATAATGCTTATTTGCCATCCAAATATCTTCTTTTGGTGAGGTATTATTCTATATTTTTTACATAATAAATGTAAATAGATGCCAATTTTTCAAACAATATAATGGTTTACAAAGTAAAAAGTTGAAGTCTCTCTCCCTCAATCTCACTACCCAAAAGTAATCACTTGGTCTTCTTTCAATACATTTTTCTATTCATTTACAAATCTATATATGTATATTTTTATACGTTCATACTGTTTTTCTTTTATTAGTATTTAGGGTGTTACTTTTAAAATATATATTAAAGGGCCGGGTGTGGTGGCCCACGCCTGTAATCCTAGCACTCCGGGAGGCCGAGGAGGGAGGATTGCTCAAGGTCAGAAGTTCAAAATCAGCCTGAGCGAGACCCCATCTCTACTAAAAATAGAAACAAATTAATTGACCAACTAAAAATATATATACAAAAAGTTAGCCGGGCATGGTGGCACATACCTGTAGTCCCAGCTACTTGGAAGGCTGAGGCAGAAGGATCGCTTGAGCCCAGGAGTTTGAGGTTGCTGTGAGCTAGGCTGATGCCACGGCACTCTCTCTAGCCTGGGCAACAAAGTGAGACTCTATCTCAAAAAAAAAAAAAAAAAATATATATATATATATATATATGTTAAAGGTGCATTACTTTATCTTGGAGATCCATCAATGTCAGTAATAGATGCAAAATATATCAGAGGATGAATGTTCTGTAAAGTAATCAGTCTCTTAATGGAAATTTAGATTGTTTTCTTTCTTTTTTTAACCTTTAGGCAATTCTGTAATGAATCACCTTGTACATATACACGTCTATGTACAAAAATGCCAGTATTTCTGTGGATAGATTCTTAGAAACGGAGTTGCTGAGTCAAAGGTTATATAATTTAACAACATGATAGAAATTGTCCTCAAACTGCCAAACTGTGCACAAAAGAGGCTGTTCCAATTTACACTCCCATCACAGTTCAGTGTCCAGAGAAGCCTTAGGAGTTCCAAATAGGTACCTCAGGGGTTATCTGGGGGGAAAGAAGGGGTAAGAAAAAGGCTGGGAGGCCACCCTGCTATCTCACATCCTTTTCAATCAGAGCACATCTGCTTTGACCAATATTATTTCTTGGGCTTAGTTTAAAACTCCTCTTGAGGAAAAGTTTCTGATACTAAACTAAACATTCAAAAACCATTGGAACAAAAAATTACCCCTTTTGAACACCAACATTATTAACTGATGGGTTACTTAGGAATGTTCTCAGGTGCAAGTAATCAGACAGATTGAATGAGCGAGGGCACATTTTTCTCACATATTAATAACATAAATGCAGCTGTTGCATTTGTTTAGTGACTCAGTGGCCCTTTGGACTTTTCCATTATGGTTGCAAGATGGGACCACTCCAACTTCAGCATCATATTTGTATTCAAGGCAGGATGGAGGAGAGATAGTTTGTATCACTCACTCTGGCCCTTTTATAAGAAATGCAAAAGCTCTCCTAGAAACTCTCCACTCTTTCTATATCTCAGTGGCCCAAACTGTTTTTCCGTGCACCTCCTAAGAGCTGCAAGGGAGGTTGGGAAAAAAACGATTTCATTTTTTCCAGGAGTAGGCAAGCAAAAGAAAAGCAGGCTGGGAGTAGATGGGTTAGCCAGCCATCATGTTCTGCCACCATGTGCTCACAATAATACAGACTAAAGATGCAATTAGAAATAGGATAGTCTTTACCTTTAAGGTGTTAACTGCAAACAAGTTTTTTTGTTTTTGCATAAATTGGTGCAATAAAAATGTTATATGTCCCAATACAGAAAAATGTAAAGGAGATCTTAGAGGCCCAAAGGAGAGAGAATGGTCAATTCTATCTAAAGTGGGGACAGGTGGGAGGAGATCCGGTTAGACTACATCCCCAAAGTGACATTTCAGCAGAGTCTTGGAAAATGAGCAGGTGTTCACTGGGTGAAGTGTATTCCAGGTAAAGGGAAGGGAGGCTCTGAGGCGCAAACCCATGGAGTGCATTCCAGCAACTGCAAGCAGTGTGTCGTGACTGAGGAGGAGGGTTGGGGCTAGATAGTGGCAGGGGAGGCCTGATGAGAGATGAGGCTGGAGATTGATGCTGGGGTCAACTTTCAGAGGCCCTGCTGTGTCCCACAACAAGGACTCTGGACACCCTTGTGACCTGGACAGTGTCACTGAGTTTGTGTCACTTACGCCATCTAGAGCAACCACAAAGTGGAAAGCATGTGAAAAAAGTCCTAAGTACCTGCCTCCTTTGTTGGATTTCCCCCTTTCACCTGGATAAAGCTACACCTTAATTCCAGAGTGGCCTGCACAGCTGCTAGCCCCATGGAGTACTTGTTGGATTAAAACTTGCCACCAACTTCTAGGGGAAGTTACTGTATTTCTCTGGGCCACAGTTTCTTAAAAAAATAATAATTTATCTTTTGTAGAACAAATTTTTACTTTTTTTTTTCAAAATGTTTTCAGATGCATGATTCATGAACATCAGTCTGATATAAAGGGAAAACAACAACAAAGTCTTTTCAGTCAGACGTGGATTTGAATCCTGGCTTTCCATGTCCTAACAGAGTGACTGTGTGACAACTCCCTGAACTTTAGTTTTCTCATATATAAAATAGGGACAGTTGGCCGGGCATGGTAGCTCATGCCTGTAGTCCTAGCACTTTGGGAGGCTGAGGCAAGAGGATCGCTCAAGGTCAGGAGTTTGAGACCAGCCTGAGCAAGAGTGAGACCCCGTCTCTACTAAAAATAGAAAGAAATTAGCTAAACAACTAAAATATATATAGAAAAAATTAGCCGGGCATAGTGGCACATGCCTATAGTGCCAGCTACTTGGGAAACTGAGGCAGGAGGATCACTTGAGCCCAGGAGTTTGAGGTTGCTGTGAGATAGCCTGACACCATGGCACTCTAGCCCAGGCAACAGAACAAGACTCTGTCTCAAAACAAACAAACAAACAAACAAACAAAAAATAGGGGCAATGCACCTATCAGTATCTGATGCAAGGTTAGTGCCCAATAAGTAACTATATTTTTACATTATTTTAAAAATTTACCATCTACACTATAAGGTAGGTGGAATAGGCCTAATGTCACCCTAAAGTTAAAGATCCAGAGGCTTACAGACATTGATTTACCAAAAGAGCAGCCAGCTAGGTAGGTGGTAGAAACAGGCTCAAATTCACATTCTGATTCTGAAGTTAGCATTCTTTCCACCAAGCTGGCAGCTTGTTTCCTCCAAGTGATAGGATGGGGTTCAGATCTCTATGACACCTGTCAAGTGAATGACTTTATGAATATATTAGATAGCTCAACACCTTCCTCATATCTGAGAGCTCAGGGAGCAGACAGGCCTGAGTCAGCTGCTCACGCTTTATAATAATTCCTGAATGTGTGACTGGGAGCTCTAGCCCTGTGTCTGGCTTTAGCATGACCGTGACCTGCCGGGAGAGGGAGCTCATACTGACTCTGTGCTAAGGTTACAGATATCCTGGTGACTTCAAGGGCTGCAGCACTTGGGGGAAGAGGAAGGGTGGGGCTTCCCTTGTTATGGGTAGTGACTACACAGCTTTCTGGGAAGCTTGTAATAACGCAAATGTTAGGAAAAAGACTGTCACTATTTTAAAAAAAGATGGGATCATGAAACAGAAAGAAATGACCTTTACCAAGAGGAAGTAGAAAGAAAAAAAGGGGAAATGGCTAGAGCCAGGAAGACAGAAGGAAATTTGGCACAGCAGGGTAGGTTTTGTTAATGCTGCACTTTTATTTAAATAGAAGGTAGACGAATAAAATATTTTTAGACTGGTACTGTAGGAAGATAAGAATGGAATACATACTTCAAAGAAATATTCTGAGAACAGAATTAGCATGTGTCCTCCTAAGAGTTATTTTTCTATTGTGTTTCAATAAATATTAACCTGGCATATATCCAAACTCTGTGTGAGACACTGGGGATATGGAAATGAACAATTGAGTTCCTGATCTCAAAGAATGGTCAGTACAGCAGAAGAGACGAATGATCAGGCAATTCCAGGAAAGGCTGCTACATTCTATGCACTTCTTGCTAATACAGGACAGAGGGGGAAGCTCTTAAATCACATTGTGGGTAAGGTCAAGGAATATGATGATAATTATAGATGATTTTTTGGTGAGCACTTGCCATCTGTAAGGCAAACTGCTAAGTGCTTATGTGGATTATCTCATTTGAGCCTCATCATAATGTGGGTACGATTCTGTTATTTTCATTCTGTGTGTATGAAAACAGACTTAGAGAGGTGAAGTGACTTATTCAAGATCACTCCTAAGAGGTGGGGTGAAGTTTTTCCTAAGTAGAAAACTTAGGCTAAGTGAATAATAATAATAATAATAATCCCACCAAGACTGGGTGCAGTGGCTCACGCCTGTCATCCTAGCATTCTGAGAGGATGAAGTGGGAGGATCGTTTGAGCTCAGGAGTTCGAGACAAGCCTGAACAAGAGTGAGACCCGGCCTCTACTAAAAATGGAAAGATTTTAGCTGGGCACTATGGCACAGGCGTGTAGTCCCAGCTACTCGGGAGGCTGAGGCAGGAGGATTGCTTGAGTCCAGGAGTTTGGGGCTGTAGTGAGCTACGATGAAGCCACTGCACTCTACCCAGGGTGACAGAGTGAGACTCTGTCTCAAAAAACAAAACAAAACAACACCAAAAAAAAAAAAAAAAAAACAGAATTGAAAGGGAAGAAGGATAGTGAAAAGGGGAAATGGGAGAGAATATTTTGTGCAGAAATAACAGTAGGAAAGAGTTTCGTCAGCAAATGAGAGCAGGCTGCGACTTAAAAATCACAAGTTGTTCAGTGTTACTGGAGTGGTTAATGCATGTGAGGGAGTAGAAAGAATTGAAGCTAGGAGAATCGGCATGGATCAGATCACAGTGGGTTGGCCACGTCCTGCAACAGTTTGGACTTTATTCTGACACTGTAGAAGGATGAAATGGAGAACATAATAATGATGATGATGATGATATTGTGGTAGGCTGAATAATGGTCCCCCAAAGGTATTCATGTCGTAATTACTGGAACCTGTGAATATACTACCTTACGTGGCAAAAGGGACTTTGCAAGTGTGATTAAATAAAGATTATTCTGGATTATCTGGGTTGGGCCCAATGTAATCACAAGGGTCCTTCTAAGAAGAAGGCAAGAGGGTCACAGTCAGAGAAGGGAAACAGAGGTGAGAGAGAAGGGGAGGGGGGAGAGAGAGAGATGATTGGAGCATACGATGCTGCTGACTTTGAAGACAGAGGAAGGGGCCATGAGCTGAGGAATGCAGGCAGCCTCTAGAAACTGGAAAAGGCAAGGAAATAAATTCTCTTGCAGAGGCTCCAGATGGAACACAGCCTTGCTACAATTTGATGTTGGCCCCATAATATTCCTTTTGGAGTTCTGATCTCTAGAACTGTGAGGTACTAAATTTGTGTTAAGCCACTAAGTTTGTAGTAATTTATTATAGCAGCAACAGGAAGTTAATACAACTATACCCACAATTTAGTGATCATCTGTTCTGTACAATGTATCTGATCTACATGAACCCTAACCCCAGGGCCAACATCATGGGCGTTCAAGCTTTGTAACCACATAAACATGCTTAGGAAGGACCCCACACTTGGTTTAGTGCCCTGCTGTTGTCTTGATTCTTAATAATTATTTAACAAGAGGCCATCTTGCATTTTTATTTTGCACTGGCCCCCCACAAACTACACAGCCAGTTCTCCTTAATCGTAAAATCAACCCTGAAAAATAAAGGCATATCCACTTTATAGATGAAGAAACTGGGAATCTCAGAGAGGGAGTGTAACCCAGTAATAAATACCTTGAGTCAGGTTACAAATTCTGCTACTTACTAGTCATGGGCTTTAGGACAAGCTTACTATTTCCTCTGAGCCTCAGTTTCTCCTTCTGCACAGTAATTATAATATATATCTTGCAGAGTTGTCATAAGGAGTAGAAATAATATATACAAAGTGCCTACATGGTGTGGGCAAATTGTAGAGACTCAGATAGTAGTGCTATTGCCCAAAGTCCCAGACTTAGTAAGAGTTGAACAAGGATTTCATGCCTATAATTTTCCATTGTTTTCCCTGATTTGCATTTTGGAAGATAATTCTGGCAGAATATGGACTGACGGAGTGTAAGACTAGAGGCAGCAAGTCCGGTTCAGAAATGTAGCAATGTAGTAGATAACTTCTGGCAAGACTGTCTATCTCATGCCATATTTTTTTCTTTGATAATTGCCTCTAATACATAGGAATCATCCATCCTCCGGAATTGCATCTCCAACATATAACTCAGCTTCCCCCACCTTCTTTTTCTTCTTCTTTTTTTTGAGACAGAGTCTCGCTTTGTTGCCCATGCTAGAGTGAGTGCCATGGCATCAGCCTAGCTCACAGCAACCTCAAACTCCTGGGCTCAAGCAATCCTCCTGCCTCAGCCTCCCGAGTAGCTGGGACTACAGGCATGTGCCACCATGCTCGGCAAAATTTTTTCTATATATATATATCAGTTGGCCAATTAATTTCTTTCTATTTATAGTAGAGATGGGGTCTCGCCCTTGCTCAGGCTGGTTTTGAACTCCTGACCTCAAGCAATCCTCCTGCCTCGGCCTCCCAGAGTGCTAGGATTACAGGCATGAGCCACCACGCCCGGCCCCCCTACCTTCTTAATCTGTGTTTGTCCCCAGATTCTCCCAGAAATTTGGTATTTTGAACGGAGAGCTGCAGAGGCTGAGCGTTACTGGAACCAAGTCATATTCATAGCAGACTCTCCAGAGAAGGTCCAGGGCAACTTGCTTGCTGCTAAGGTCCCTAGAGCTGACCTAAGCCTGCCTTTCCACAGTGATTGCTCAGTTTCTCCTTCCATTCCATGCACATATTTATTTAGTAAATCTGATCAGGCATGGTGGCTCATGCCTGTAATCCCAGCACTTTGGGAGGCCAAGGGAGGATTGCATGAGGCCAGGAGCTCAAGACCAGCCTGGACAACATAATGAAACCTCTTTTCTATAAAAAATAAGAAAACGTAGCCAGATGTTGTAGCACATGCCTGCAGTCCTAGCTACTCAGGAGGTTGAGATGGGAGGATTGCTTGAGCCCAGGAATTGGAGGCTGCAGTGAGCTATAATCATGCTTCTGTGTTCCAGCCTGGATGATAAAGCAAGACCCTGTGTCAAACAAACAAACAAACAAAAAGACAAAAAAACAAAAAAACCACAACACTTTTTTCATTTCCTTTCTAAAGTGACAGAATTGCAACCAAAGAACCCCAACTAACACATGTAATAATGCCACAATTATTGGGAGAAATAAAGAAAACAATCAAATTCATGTACTCGATTTGGAGTGAAGAAGATGCACATTTAGAGAAATATAAGTTGAGGAAAAAGGAGTTTGGAATGACTTCTGGATTTCTGGCTTGAGTGACTAGGTAGATGTTGTTATAATCATAAAGGTAGGGCATACGGGGCCGGATGTGGTGGCTCATGTCTATAATCCCAGCACTTTGGGAGGCCAAGGCAGGAGGATTGCCTCAGCCTAGGATTGCTTCAGCCAAGGTTACAGTGAGCTGTGGTCAAGCCACTACTGCACTCCAGCCTGAGTGACAGAGTGAGACCCTGTCACAGGAAAAACAAAAAACAAAAAACCGGGGTGAGGGCAGGTATGGAAAAAGAAGGTGGTGTTGGAGAGGGAAATAAGAGGCTGGAGAGGAAAATACTGGACTTGAGGTGCCTACAGGATATTCAAGTGGAGATACACAGTAGGAATTTAGATATGTACATCTGGAATTCAGGAAAGAAGTCTAGTTTGAAGATAAATATTTGGGAGTTTTCAGCATCTACATAGTCATTACTGCCATGGTGCAAAAAAGAATCTAAGAGTGAAATCCTGGAGAATACCAATGTCTAAGAAGCAGATAAAGGAAAAAAATCTCTCAAAGGAGATCTAGAAGGAATGTCCAGAGAGGGAGAGGCAGAACCAGGAGAAGTGTCAAGTGAAGAGAGTGTTTGAAAGGGATGTGTTTAAATTAGTTCAGCATTCTTACCAATGCCCTCTTCATCCATGGCTGAGGCTACAACCATCCTATCAAACACGTCTGTACTTGTGCTCCCCAAACCTAGGAAATTCCGGTAAGCCCCATCTTCTACCCTTTGCTTTGACCCTTAGCAAAATTCTCTGGCCTCTTTGGATTGACAGCTGAAACTGACACCCTGATGGCCATTAAAATATTGTGTTTACCAGCAGTGAAAGAAATGCAAATTGCAACAGCCTGAGATTGTTATGGTCCTATTATACACCTACACTGTTAGGACACGTGAATAAAGCAACAAAGCCTTATGTTGGCAGAGACTGTGGAAAGGAAGGCAGGCACGAACTTTCCTAATGGCATTTTACATACAACCTTCCTGCAGAGAAACCAGGGAAGCAGTACAGAAGCTGTATGTGCCTTTTGTTCCACTTTGGAACATACCTCAAGGAAATAAGCTAAAGGAAAAAAGTCGTAAGTGGTACAGATCCTAGCCTTACCATTAAAACAGCATGAAACTGGAGGTAATCCAAATCCTCAGCTTTAAATTAATTCTTAAACAACGTCAAACTAACTGATTTGGAACACTGTGTGGCCGTTAAAAATGGCAAGCATGTGGACATGGAAATGTATCTATGAAATAATGTTAAGTGAAAAAAGCCAAGCACATCACGTGCTGAGGAGGGTGCGGAGAAATTGGAACCGTCATGTATTGTTGGTGGGAATATAAAATGAGAACACACACTTTGGAAAACAGTCTGGCAGGTCCTCACAAAAAGTTCCACACAAAGTTATCACTGGACTCAGTAATGTCACTGCAAAGTATATACTCAAGAGAAATGAAAACATGTGTCCACACAAAAGCTTGTACACAATATTCAATTTGATGAATGGATAAACAAAAAGTGATATATCCACACAATGAAGTATTATTTGGCCATGGAAAGGAATGAAATACCGTTACAGGCTTCAACATGGATGGATCCCGAAAACATTATGCTATGTGAAAGAAGACAGTCACAAAAGACCACATATTATACCACAACATTTATATGAAATGTCTGGAATAAGCAAATATAGAGAGACAGAAAGTAGATTAGAGGCTGCTTAGGGCTTAGCAGGTAGAAAGAGTTGGAGGACAGCGGGTGATGGCTAAAGGGTACAGGGTTTCTTTCTGAGGTGATAAAAATGTTCTAAAATTGATCGTGGTGGTGGTTGTACAACTCTGTGAATACACTAAAAAACTACTGGGTTGTACACTTTAAAATGGGTAGATTGTATGTTATGTGAATTATATTCCCATGAAGCTGGTGCAATTTTTTTTTAAATAATTGAACTATACTTTTACAGTGGGTGAACTTTATAAAAATATGTAATTATATACATACAAAATACTTCAATAAGGCTGTTTTTTAAAAAAGCAAAGCACAAACTGGTTGCTGCTTTGTGTGCATCTGTATTTTTGTAAAATAACAAAGGCTAGAAGAGATTGAGATTCAGTTAAGCTACAACGGAAAGGCACCAGATTTGGAAGCTAATGACCTGGTTCCATTCCTCATCCTGCTATTACTAACCATATGATCTTGTCTGAGCCTTAGTTCTTCCATGTGTAAAATATCATTTTCTGGAATATTATTTTCTGCCTCACATGGTTATTTTGAGGCATAAATGTTTAGTGGGTTCATTTTCTTGCCCTTTAGGAATCCTCAAGGATGCGGTTAAAACAATGTGGCAATAAAGGTGCAATGAGAATGAGAATGGTCTGGATCCTGATTCTATACTTCTAGCCTAGGAAACAGTGTCAGCATAGCCTCAGCCTCAAAAAGAAAAGACCCTCCCCATGTCTAAGTGCTTTGAAAAATGCCTTTATAAACTGGCTGTGTGAAAATTAAGAAAAGCTTGCCATGTTCTGAAAATGTACACTAGTTTTAAAGGTAATTTGGGGGCGACACAAAGGAGCTAAGGTGTGTTAATGCCAAGTTACCATAGCAACAAGCTCTGCTGCTCTATCCTTCCCAATCCTGGGCCTACCCCAGATGAGATGATGAGCCCAGTAAACACCAGAACTAAGCCAGTCTGTATGAAATGACTTTCTCCATATGCAGGCAGGGGACACATTCACATTTTCCCACAAATAATGCTTGAAAGGAGAAGCCCTCTGAATTTTTACGAAACAATCTCTCTTTTCTTTAGCATCAGAATCAAGACCCCGTACACCCGTTGTCACAACGCCCGGTATGTGTAAGTATTCCACATATAGTTATGTAATGAATGACTGATCAGAATTTACCTAGAAGTTCAAGGTTGGCATAGAACACCACAGTTTATTAGTAAAAAGAGACTACAATGTTATATGCCAGGAATTTCAGAAAGGAGATCTAAATTCATACTCCACATAATTCGGTGTCTGTTCCAAGCCACACAGCATTTTCGCATCTGTGTCTGCCCCAGTTATTAAATTTCTTCAGGCTGTAGAGAATTCCCCTCAAATATCACACTTATTATTCCGAAAGGACACAGCGTGACTCTGCCGGTGTTATTCAACATGCTATATGGCACACGTTTTCAAACCCATTGCGGGAACAGTGTGTGCAGAAGGCTGCTTCGTGAACGTGCTGTCCTCCACCCTTCCCAGGTCTTGGCCTGACCTCCACAGAGAAGGGAGCCTGACCGGGCCTGCATCTGGGGAAAATGTTCCTCCTCATCATGGGCAGAAGCAAACATCCCAAGTGCCAGGAGGGCTGTTTTTGAAATCATTCCTGTGGGATGGGAAGGCCTCCCTCTACTCTAGGAGCCAGGCTCATAGTCCCACCATGGAGTCAGGCTTGGCAAGGGGTTCCCAGCTCCAGATAGACTTCCTCTCTGCTCCTCCCTTACTCCAATATTCTCACACTTTTGGCATAACATCCGGGTCCCTTCTGTCCTGGAAGACACTTCCTTCTTGTAATCTCCTCTTCGGACTCTGTGAACCCTGAGGTCAAAGGGGAAGAACAGAGAGGTCTCCTCATTGCCAGACTTGCAGAGAGCTGCCTCAAGCCCACAGAAACCGTAGTGCCTACTGGCTGCTGAGCACGGGCACTTGGCAAACATTATTTCAGTTAATCCCCAACAGTCTTGGAAGGCAAAGATTTTGGATTCCCGTTTTGTCTTTGAGGAAATCAAGGCACAGAGAGATCTTATGATCAGTCAGTGGCTGAGCCGTTATTTAAACTCAGGTCTGACTAGATGTATGTTTACAACTAAAATAGCTAAAAACGGCAAAAGCAGCAATAAACGTTTGCCAACACCGTTCTGCACCAGAGATTTTGGGGAGAGCCAAGGAAGAAAAACCTGGTTTCAACAACACCCTAACAACACATGGGCCTTAATAATACTAATTTTAGACCATAATCGTAGTAGCATATGTGTTGTGGTTGGTGGCAGTCGGAAAGGACTGAGCAGGAAATACCAGGACCCAGATTCTGGCTGGTTAGGAAGATTAACAGATACCAGGGGTGGCTCTGTTTCTAAAGCTCTTTCCTTCCTCTCCCTTCTCATCCTCTCAGGCCCATCTCCTCTGTGAAAGCTTTCCTGACCACCTTCACGATCCCCGGCATTAATTCTTTGCTCCATGCTCCCATCGAACTCTTTCGCATCTCAGTTATAGCCCCTCCTTATCACATGTTACTTTAGTATATATCCCCTAACTGGCTAGAGCACCTTGAGGCCAGCACCTGTGACTTATTCATCTTTGTGCTCAGCACCTTGAACAGTTCCTGGTAAATAAAGTCTCAAGTCAATGTTGCTACTCAATAAATCATGACCTTCTCCTAGTCTCGTTTCCAATTTTCAACCAGTACCCTCACTTTCCCTACATCCTGATTTGGATGGGACTTAATGTTCTTGTCGGCTGCACAGCATCTGAGCCCCTTCCTGAGTCTGGGGAGACTGCCATTGCATCAGACGTGCTGGGAGGCAGAGCATGCCTTCCCCTTGTGGAAGTTGGAAACAAGGCCAGACAGTTGCTCTTCTGGGTCTCTGGCAGCCAGAGAGCAAGTACATGACCTAATCTTGGCCCGGCTGATATTACTGTTTAAGACTTTGAGTTTTAAGCAAATGACCCAAGAAACTGGGACAGTTTAGGATTTGTGCTGGTGGTAGCATTGGTGTCCACTGCTCAGTGGGGGAGGCAGCAGCATTTTAACCAGGATGTTTTTGTGATATGGTCTTAACTGTGGTTCTTTTTCAGTTCCTGTCCATTTTCCAAACTTGATTCTCTAGAATTCCTGTCAATTCTATGATCTTCCCCATATTTCTCTAATAAACTCCTTTATGATTAAGGTAGCAGAGTTAGCTTCTGTTACTTACAACCAAGAGCCCTGGCTGATGTTCATGACAGCCCTGCAGTAGGTCGTCCTGGATCCTGGGAAACCAAAGGCCAACAAGTAACTTCTTCCTGCTGCAAGTGCTAGGCAGAAGTATAGGATTACCTCTTAGTTTGCTGTACTTTTAACTTTTCACATTCATTATCACATTTCATCCTTACAACAACTCTAGCTGTAGGCAGGTAGGACAGGTAGTAAAACAAGGTTTTAAGTAAGAAAAGTGAAGCTCAATGAGTATAAATGACTTCCCTGAGGTCCCCAAACTGGTGGCAGGATCCAAACTACAATCCAAATCTCCTTATTTGCAGCCAAAGTCTCTCCATACCCAAATAACCCTGAGTAACTTCTTTTGACTTTAAAAAAAAAATTCATACAAAAATATTTATTAGGCATTCATTATGTGCCAGTCACTGATTAGGACAACAGGCTGCCTCTATTCTAGGCTCAATACTATGTTTTCTGAAAAGTACTGGCAGTATCAGTATTAATACGTTTATTCATAATACTTTGCCTTTTGGAAGCAGTACGAGATCGTTGGTAAAACCTCTGCCAGGCTACTTGGGACCAAACCCTGGCTCCCCTATTTCCCAGTTGTGCGTAGCACACGCTGTCGGTGTCCTGCTCGTGGCCTCTCTGCCCCCACCTGCACACCTGCTTACTGAGAACTCTTGTGACTCACTGCATACAGGGCCCTTGTGCAAAGGAAGCTGGGGAAGCCAGAGTTAATGTCCCGAGAAACTATCCTCAAACAGTGATAGGTGGAGATTTGAAGATAAATACCCCAGCTTCCTCACCTCCTGGTGGGAATAATTCTGAGGCATATTCCTCACTGTCTTCCAGAATTTCCCAGTAGGCTGAGCAACAGTTACCCTCAGTGGGAACGTGCTCGATAGCACGCACCGTACTGGCCCCTTCTCTCCACTTCATTTCCCTACTCTCTGACCAGGGTTTCCTGGGATCACTCCCCAAATAAACTACTCATACTTGAATCCTTTTCTCAGGGTCTGTTTCTGGAGGAACACAAAGTAAGACACAACACGACCTTGGGAATATCACTCAAATAACGTCTTAGCAAATGAAGATAATGTTACCTGCCTCACAGAGGCACATTCGTGACCCAACTTAGCCTGTTTCCTGGCAAATACGCAGCACACAGTGTTGGCCATTTTCATGTATGCGGCACTTTTGGCTTTCAGAGCACTTACCCACACATTGTTTCACTTCTTCCTTCCCGGAGGAGCTACATCTCTAGCCACCCCACCACCCCTGCCTCCCTCCACGCCAGATACTGTTCTTCACGTCAGCCCTGCTCTCCCGTTGGCACATTGCTGAAGTGACCAGTCTCCTTAGCATATCTGTGATTCGGCACACAGTGCTCTCCCTTGCCTGGAGAGACTTCTCTCCCCTGCCCCCACCATGTTGATCTCCTGCCTCTCTCTCAAGCCTCCACCAGGTTTACCTCCTCTAGAAAGCTTTCTCCATTCTCCTCCCTTCCTCTTCTGCCCACACGCCCCCCCAAACACACACATACACACACAGCATGCAAAGAGGGCACCTAACCCAGGTGTGCTTCTATCACTGCAGATCACCTAGAACTGTGATTACTGTGTTTCCCCCAAAATAAGACCTACCCATAAAATAACCCCTAGCAGGATTTCTAAGCATTCTCGCAATATAAGCCCTACCCTGAAAACAAGACCTAGTGATGGGCGTGGCTACGCAGAGTATCTGCACAACCCATGCATTTCCTCGCCAACCAGTAAAGAAGACGAGCAGCCCTTCTCATCTGCCCCATGAGAGCTCTATTGCTCCACATGAGAGACTGGGGCCAATGGTTCTAAAGGAAATAGAGTCGCAAGAAATTCAGGATGGAATTCGGGGTTTGGAGAGTTATGATGATGTTCCAGAAGAAGACGATTTAACTATATTTGGATACATGTAGATTGTTGTACTGTACTTAAAAATAAAATAACACATCCCCTGAAAATAAGCCCTAGGGTATGGTGTCTTCCTGAGGAAAAATAAATATAAGACCCTGTCTTATTTTTGGGTGAACATGGTATTTGCTTTCTTACCTGCCTCATTCACTAGACAGTGAGCATCTGTCTGTGACAGGCACTATATCTTTTATTTCTATATTTCTGGTGTGTAGCCTAGTGGCCATCTCAAAAAAAATTTTAAACTATTTTTTAAAACAAATAGATTAAGGCCAGGTGTAGTGGCTCATGCCTGAGTACTTTGTGAGTCTGAGGAGGGATGATCACTTGAGGCCAGGAGTTCAAGACCAGTCTTAACAAGAGCGAGACCTCATCTCTCCAAAAAATAGAAAAATCAGCCAAAGTTGGTGGTATATGCCTGTAGTCTCAACTACTCAGGAGGCTGAGAGGTAGGAGGTAGAGGTTGCTGTGAACTACGACCATGCCACTGTACTCTAGCTTGGGAGACAGAGCAAGATCCTGTCTCAAAATTGATTGATTAATTAATTAATAGATTAAGGAATACTTTTGAAGCAAGGGCGTTATCTTTATTTTGTAGTTGAGAAAAAAGAGGCTCAAAAGTGTAACTGACTCCATTCAAGTTCATACAATTAATACATGGCAAAAGAACAAGAACTCGAAACTGACCATTTGGCTTCAGAGTTGAACATTTCTTCTGTAACATCATAGCTGTGAGGATTTCTGTGCTAGAGATGCCCTTCATATCTTTCTCACTCTCATATTCTCCTATTAGAAAATAAACTCCATCCGTAGCCTTGGAAAGAGGGCCGTTTTCCATTCAAAATGATCCAGGCCCCCCCCCTCCCACCATGGTTGATTGGCTCAGGAGTGGGCTTCCAACCAAAAGGAGAGCCCAGTCAGATCATCTCTCCTGGGAATCCAGAGAGACAGGATCAGTTGGCTCTGGACTTATAAGGTGGCAGAGAATAAGGGCAACTGAGGCTGACATTTTGGGGCTTCTATTTTGGGTCATATAATCTGATGAGCTATTAAAGTGGCTCTACCATGAGAAGCTAAGAATCACAGACAAGACACCATGATGTGAGAGAGAGATGTGGGTGGGAGGGGAGAGAGAGAGATACAGACAGAAGACCTACTTCAGTTCCTGACAATTTTCCGTTTCTTTTTCCAGTCTTTCATAAGGTCTGACAATTGAGGTCTATGACACACTCTTAATTCTTTATAAAGAAATTTCCTGGCCTTTAAGCTAACTCAGCTGAGTTTCTCTGCCTTGTGACTGGATAGGATTGTGATATTCATTTACTGACATCTTCCTAAATATGGTTTCCAATTTCACAGCATAAGGATGTGATAACTTCTCCCTCAGAGTCCACCTGCAATGATGGTAACTGCCAACAGGTGTCCCAGGTTGGTTTTTCTGGAAGTGGACACTGATAGAATAGGAATACTGGATCAATTTGTATGAAGGAAAAGGGAGGAAGCAGAATGGGGCAGAGACAGAAGTGAAACTGCAAAGAGGGCCTGAGAGAGCCTCCACCACCCCAGCGAGCACTCCAGAGTGTCCTGTGTCAGGCCAAAGTGGCTGGGTCTTTATATCTGTACCTCACTTCGTCATTGAGATGACTGCCCTGAGTAACTCCTACTCTTGGGCAAGGTTGTTCCCTGCATCTGAGACAAACCCTGAAGGAGCTAAGGGCTGTCTGCTAACACCCTCCCCATGGCAGGGCATCTAGCCCTTCCTAGAAGGGGAATCTGGACAGTGTATTTTGTCTATGACACCAGGTGAGGGGTCTGCCATGTTTATGGTCTCAACAACCCAGCTGGTCACTAGTGTGTTCAGTTGAAATCAGTGAATTCATACTTTACCACCAAATGATCTGGTTTTGTAAATAAAAACTTTGTCTTGTTTATATTACCTATATGTCAACATTACAGATTAAAATGGACCTGAAGAACAAATAAAAGATTTAATTATAAGTACAGTAATGTGTATTAGTATTTACACAATATGGTACCTTCTCACTACATCTCATGATTATCTCATCTACCTAATGTAATCTGAGCTCTTCTACACATCTGCACTCAGCCGTGAACACAGCACACAGTTGTAACTATATGTGAACCTGTGAAAGGGTAAGTTAGATCATGTCACTTCTCTGACCCATAAGGTGCTACGTGATCTTGCCTCCTGTTGTGTAACTTCCCTGATCGCATCTCCTATTACTCCCTGCCTTGCTGCATTGGCCTCCATGTTCCTTTAGCATGCCAGGCACTGTCCAGTTTTATGGCTGTATTAGTTTCTTGGGGCTGACGTAGCCGAGTACCACAAACTGGTTGGCTTAAAATAACAGAAATTTATTGTCTCCCGGTTCTAAAGACTACAAGTCCAAACTCAAGGTGTTGGCAGGGCTGTGCTCCCTCTAAAACCTGTCAGGGAGAATCTTTCCCTGCCTCCTCCTAGCTTCTAGTATTGGCTGTCGATGCTTGGCATTCCTTGGCTTGTAGCTACATTACTCCAAACTCTCCTGTGTCATCACATGTCACTCTCCCTGTCTCCGTCTATGTGTCCTCTTACAAGGACACCAGTCGCATTGGACTAGGGCCCACTCTAATGACCTTGTCTTAACTTGATTACATCTGTAAAGATCCTATTTCCAAATAAGGTTACATTTCACAGAAACCAGGGATTAGCACTCCAACATATCTTTTGTGGGGGACACAATTCAGCCTCCAACAATGGCCTTTGCAATCATTTTTTCTGCCTCGAAGTGCTCTTTCCCCAGATGTCTCCATTATTCACCTTCTCACTTCCTTCTGGTCTTTACTCAAATGTCACTTTCTCAATGAGGCCTTCCTTAGCCACCTTACCTGAAATTGCAATGTTCACTCCCCAGCACTTCCTAGTCCCTTTCCCTGCTTTATTTTTCTCTTTAGCACTTGTGATTAGCATATTGCATGTTATATGTCACTCATTTATATCGTCTATTGTCTGTCTCCCCTGGTAGAATGTAAACATCAGGACGGCAGGGATTGTTGTGACTTTTGTTCGCCGTGGTATTCTCAGCGTCTAGAACAGAGCCTGGCGCAAGGAATACTTGTTGAATGTATACACGAGTCTCCATGTTCAAAGCCATTCATGGGGTACATTCTGAGCTCTAAGACTTCTGCAGCTTCCCTAAGGGTCAGAACTCCTACAGACCTTCATCTATAGTTGCACGCTTTAACTCTCTGAACACAAAGCCAGATGTCTCAGTTCACCATACAGAGGAGTTAAAAGGGGAAACTTAGCCCCAAAGTTCTGGTTGTTGGAACTCTGGTCCGCCAAGCATATTTGAAGGAAGAACAAGGCAGTGTCTTCCCTATCTGGTCTTTGGTTTCTGGATTTTCCTCCTCTTCATCTATGAAACAGAACAGAAGGAAGGAATCAGAGCTAGGGAATTTCTGTTTGTCAAAATGGTCTTCCAATCACAACCTTTCTGTCCACCTGATGGTTTTTCTCTTTACCAGGCTTCCCCCCCCCCCCGCTCTATATACACACACACACACATATAACATATACATACATATATATATATATATATATATATTGATCTGTAGTTTTGTGAGGACCAGTATTATGAAGGCCTTTATATCCAGTGGTTCCTCCAGCAACTGGCACTCATATAGCTACTTTAGAATTCTGATATGGGCTGGGCACAGTGGCTCGCACCTGTAATCCTAGTACTCTAAGAGGCCAAGGCGGGGGGATTGCTTGAGGTCAGGAGTTCGAAACCATCCTGAGCAAGAGCGAGACCCCGTCTCTACTATAAATAGAAAGAAATTAATTGGCCAACTAATATATATAGAAAAAAATTAGCCAGGCATGGTGGCACATGCCTGTAGTCCCAGCTACTTGGGAGGCTAAGGCAGGAGGATTGCCTGAGCCCAGGAGTTTGAGGTTGCTGTGAGCTAGGCTGACGTCACGACACTCACTCTAGCCTGGGCAACAAAGCGGGACTCTGTCTCGAAAAAAAAAAAAAAAAAAAGAAAAGAAAAGAATTCTGATATGACACTTGGGGTTGAAAAAATTTCTGCTTATAATATTTTGATGGTTAATAAGTTAACTAATTATTTTTTAGAGACAGGGTCTCACTCTGGCACCCAGGCTGGAGTGCAGTGGTGCAATCACAGCTCACTGCAACCTCAAACTCCAGGGCTCAAGTGATCCTCCTGCCCCAGCTTCCAGAGTAGCTGGTACTACAGGCATGTGCCACCATGCCCAGCTAATTTTTAAATTTTCTGTAGACATGGGGTCTTATGATGTTTCCCAGGATGGTCTTAAACTCCTGGACTCAACCTCCCAAAGAGCTAGGATTACAGATGTGAGCCCCTGCTCCTGCCCTGTGACAGTCAAATCCATGTGTCAACTTGGCTGGGCCATAGGGCTCAGATATTTGGTCAAAGATTATTCTGGATGTTTCTGTGGTCAAATATTTGGTCAAATTTTATTCTGGATGTTTGGATGAGATTAATGTTTAAATGAGTGGACTCAAAAGTAAAGAAGATTGCCCTGCATAATGTGGGCAGGTCTCCAGTCCGTTGCAGGCCTGAAGAGAACAAAGAACTGACCTCCCCTGAGCAAGAGGGAATTCTCCCAGCCTATGACCTTCAGACTTGTACTGCAACACTGGCTCTCTCCTGGGTCTCCAACATGCTGACCTACCCTGCAGATTTTGGACTTGCCACGTGCTATGGTTTAGATATGGTTTGTTTGTCTCCACCAAAGCTCCTGTTGAAACTTGATCCCAGGGTGGTAGTGTTGGGAGCTGGGGCCTAGTGGGAGGTGTTTGGGTTATGGGGGCAGATCCCTTATGAGTGGCTTGGTGCTATTATCCTGTTAGCGAATTCTTGCTCTCAAGAGACTGGATTAGTTCTCACAGGAATGGGTTAGTTCCTGCAAGAGTGGATCATTATAAAGTCAAGGCACCCCACAGGTTTCCCTCTCTTTGCAGGTGTCTACTACTCCTTTGACCTTCTCCAACAGGTTGTGAAGCAGCACGAAAGTCCTCAACAGAAACCAGGGCCATGACCTTGAACTTCTTAGCCTGCAGAACCATGAGCTAAATAAACCTCTTTTCTTTATAAATAATCTAGTCTCAGGTATTCTTTTTTTGTTGTTGTTTATCATACAGAATATACACTGGATCGGATATTCTTTTATAGCAACAGAAAATGTACTGACACCATCTTCCATAATTGCATGAGTTAATGCCCTAAAATCTCTCTGTCTCTGACTCTCTTTCTCCACACACACACACACACACACACACACACACACACACACACACACACACACACACATCCTATTGGTTCCCTTTCTCTGGAGAACGCTAATTAATACAAGTGTCATCAGCATTTCTTACAGAACTAATTCTCTTAAACCACAGTGAAACAGAACTTCACAGTGTTTTCTGACAGAAGGCTGACATAACCTGCTTCCTGTGAAAAAGCAAACTCAGGCAGCATGTTTTCCTGGGTCCTGGGGCTCCAGTCACAAAACCAGAGCATTTTTAGAGAGTGGGGTTTTCAAAGGGTGTAGAAGATAGAGTTCCAGAGAATGAAGAAACTCTGGTTTATTACTAACAAACTATACTTAGTCCCAGAAGAAACAGGGTAGAAAAATATTCAACCTCTCCAATAATCAGGAAGCCAAGAAAGAGACAGATGTACTGAGTTGTGTTCCAGAAGGGAAGGAAGATAATGCCTTTCTTGGCCTCCTGAATAACTTAAGATCAGGATCTTAATTGAAAAGAACTATTTTCTTTAGCTGGTTTTGTCATGGACTAGCTGTGTGATATTCAGTGCCATTTCCCTCTCTGAGCCTTTGTTTTCTCCCTGTTAATAAGAAGCATTTGTATTAAACAGCCTTTGTAGTCTCTTCCTACCATGCCCATCTGTGTTGTCCTAAACTCTAAACTCCATGAAGTTAGGCTGCCTCCAGTTTACCTCTACCTACCCAGCACCTAGCATAGGATCTACCATGTAGTAGCATAGCACATAGAGGGCCCTCAGTGATACTAGCATTGAATAAATGAACAAGGACTTTTAAAAATCTAGGTTACATTTAAGGGAGAGGGACAAGGAATCAAGGAATCTCATCCTGTGGAGGCATATCAAAGATTTTTTTTTAACAAACTAGAAATCTTTATTGTAATCAAAAGCCATTTCCCAAGACTTGTTTTATGTCACCAGAGTACTACATAGTGGAGTAGAAAGTTATTTAAACTAACTCTGTGCCCCCTAGGGTCCTACCACTTTGTTGGGGATATAGGAAATGTTGTATCCTGTTTAAATACAACAGAAAGGGGCCTGGCACGGTGGCTCACGGCTGTAATCCTAGCACTCTGGGAGGCCGAGGCGGGCGGATAGTTTGAGCTCAGGCGTTCGAGACCAGCCTGAGTAAGAGTGAAACCCCCGTCTCTACTAAAATTCAAAGAATAAAAAAAAAGGTAATAAATACAACAGAAAGAATCTGGAGCTGACCAAAAAGTGCAGCAGCTAGGTCCTCTTTTGCCACCCTGTATACCCCCTGGCGCCTCAAGCAGTCTCCCCACAAACTGCCCTCTTCTGCTGCCCCAGATTCTCCAGCCAAGTCAGACTTTTGCCAGGTTCAAGTAGAGAATCGCTCTGCATCAGTCAACTCCCTGCAAGTTGGCTAATGGTTTTCTATCTTTGTTTTAAAACAGCCTAGAAAAAACTTGAATTTATGAAGAATCTCTCGGACTAAACCTCTGCACGTCATTACAATTGATTTATGAAGGCCTTCAGCTTTTAGCTCAGAGGAGCTGCTTCCTCATTCTTTAAAAAAAAAAAAAAAAGGTGAATGTGGTTCTGGACCAGCAGACAGGCAGACCTGCCTCTAGTTCCAGCTGCGTCACTTAGGGACAGTGGGTGTGTGGCATTTAACTCCTCTCTGAGCCTTGGCCATCTCCTCTGTAAAGAGAGGACTGTAACGACAGCACCCACACACCCACGTCCCCTCTCCAGCACACACACCCCACCCTCTGCCACAGGGTTGTTCTGAGAATTAAATGAGATCATCTATGTGACGGTATTCTGCACTATGCAAATGTTAAGTTCTCTTTATTATCAGATTTCGGCTGCAATGAGTCATTTCAGACATCAGTTCTTGATGTATTTGTCCTTCACTTAACCCTACCACCAATTATTTCTCCTTTTCCTTTTCTTGTTTCCTGGGGAAATTATAAAGTTGGTCCATGCATTCTTCCTGATGGAATCTACACCCATAGCCACCTTTCTGGCTCTGTTCCCCTTCCCTGTTAGGCCTGCCAGGTCTTACTCCCTCACTCTGTCAGTAATTATTCAGGAAGTCTCCTCCCAGCCCACACTATCACCAAGCACAGCTGCATATCTGACAGTGGCACATTTAATGTTTGATCTAGTGGTAGTCATGCGTTCCAGAATTAGCACTGTCATTGATTATCCAGGGGGCTTCAGGCCATTCAGTTCAAGGAACATCTATTCAGGTCAGGGGGCGGAGGGGATATTGCCTGCTGTGCAGAAACTCAAAATTTTGTAGGTCACACAGATACATAAACCTCCAATTATGAATAATGTGTTATACAGTGGCGCACCCACAAAATAGTGGAAGGAACAATTTGATCTGCCTCTGAAGGTTGTAAAGGCACCATGTCAGAGAGGAGCTAGGCCTTAAAGGATGACTGAGATTTTACAAGTCCAAGAAGGAGACGAGGTTGCAGGAGGAACATTAAGACATGAAAGAAATAGAAAGAAGGGGATGGATGAGGTGGCTCACACCTGTAATCCTAGCACTCTGGGAGGCTGAGGTGGGCGGATTGCTAGAGGTCAGGAGTTTGAAACCAGCCTGAGCAAAAGCGAGACCCTGTCTCTACTATAAATAGAAAGAAATTAATTGGCCAACTAATATATATAGAAAAAAAATTAGCCAGGCATGGTAGCACATGCCTGTAGTCCCAGCTACTCAGGAGGCTGAGGCAGTAGGATCGCTTGAGCCCAGGAGTTTGAGGTTGCTGTGAGCTAGGCTGATGCTATGGCACTCACTCTAGCCTGGGCAACAAAGTGAGACTCTATCTCAAAAAAAAAAAAAAAAAAAGAAAAAGAAAAAAAGAAAAGAAATAGAAAGAAGGAACAGCAAGAATTCAGTTTGACCAGAGCATAGGATGCATAGACAGGAGAACAGGAGCTGAAACTACAAGGAAGGTTGGGCTAACGTGTTGGTCCTGGTGTGCCTGGCTTGGGCATGTGGGCTTTATTTTCTCCAGCCCTTCTCAACTGGGTTCCATAAGAAAAATCAAGCCCTGATGACTTAAGGCATCCATTGTACAAATAAATTCCCCCCCTGTACACCTGCAATGATACTATGTGCCATCCTGGAAAGAACTGAAATAGTCATTCAAATAATTTTCTGTAGTGCTTGACTCTCACATGGAAGCCCAGTAGAGCAAGGGTGCTAGGCAATGGCAAGCCATCCAGCATTTATAGAAAGCAGGTGGCCTCCTCACATGCCGTAGAAACATCGCTCTGGTGGCAAGGAGAAGAGAACTTTAGAAAAAATACAGACAGAGGACATGAGATAAACTTAAATGATGTTGTAAAAATTCAGGTGGGTGATGACCAGGGCTCAGGGTGGTGACAGTGGAAATGGAAGGGAGATCCCAGAGACCTTTGGAAGGCAGAATAGATGGGGTGTGTTAGTGCTGTCTTTCCTGGCTCTCCAGCTGTGATGTGCGGTCACCAGCTCCCCCCAGCTGTGGGCTGGAGCCTTCCTAAAGGGGGCAAGACGTGCGTCCGCCACCACCCGTCACGGGGGTGGGGTGTGCTGCCACCAATCTGGACTTTGTCACGTCTCTGGTGAACTCTGCACAGCCTGACTGCCTCAAGTTATTTTTCTCTTCTTCGTAACCCCTCACCCTCCTCAGCATGTTGGTCCAATTTTCACAACTGTCCTTCAGCCTAATTTCCCTCCCCGGCCCCACATTTCCCTGCTGGGACAAAGGCACTACCTTGAACTCCAGACTGCTTGGCCGGGTTCCTGACACTTTATTTCCCTTCCCCAACCCATTCTTCCAGGGAGCTGGGTCCACTCCCTATGTTCCACCCCAGCTCTAGGAGCCCCGCAGCTGAGTTAGCACAGCCAGCTCCAGCTCGCCCCATCCCAGCTTCCTCCTCCTGCCCTATGGGCCATGTTGCTAAGGTCCCATCAGATCCCATGCCTAAACTCACAGAATTCAGACAAGTCATTACCAAGCCTTGTCTGGGGCCTGTTTTCTCATTCGTAACCTGAGGGGGTTATACTAGGTGACTTCTAAAGCAGCTCCTTTCCAACACTAACATCCTGTGTTCCTAAGTAGGCCAACTGTAAAAGAAGTCTGCATTGGCACAGAACAATTGAGGCTGGGAGCAAGTGAGTCAGACTCAGCAAAAATGTCAAGCTAACCGTGAAGCCAGGAGATCAGAGTGCAGCATGCCACTGGGCAGGCGGGAGCTAGAGACTCAAGCCAGAGATTAGCCTACCCAGACAGCGGTGTGGACAAGATAACTGACTGGTGCCACACCTGGTTTATTAGTCACATTCCTGTTCAAGGAATCAGCCATACCATTTTATGTCCCTCCAAAGGACAGCATTCATTTATGACCTAAAGCTATTCAGTATGGTGATCATAAACGTATCTTTCTCCTGGTTAGTGCTGGTGATTTAGGATTGAATATTATCCCGTTGCTATTTTGCTCATTTCTTTGCAACTACCATCCAGTGAGTATTCCCCGGGCATCCAGTTTTACTCTCAAGATTTCCTAAATTCCCCTCAGATGCTTCTCAGGTATGTGAAAGAAAAAACACAGGTCTTTGGAGACCTATGTTTGAACCCCACAGCTACTTACTAGTCATATGGTTCTGAAAAAGTTAATCTTCTCTGAACTTTGGATTCCACACCTGTGAAATGGGATAATAATACTTGCCTTGCAGAGTTGTAGCCAAGATTGAAGTGTCTACTACACAGAAGGTTCTCAGAAAAGGAGTTCTACCTCACAGCAAGCCTGCTGTCTTTCATTTCTTCAAATCTCTGCCTTCAGGACTGTCTCTCTGGGCTTGCCTGGCCTTTCCCTGTCTTTCCTACGTAAGCCTGTAAGGTCCCCACCAGTCCACACAAGTTCCTGCTCCAATTCCAGCCCTACAGCACACTGAGTCAGCACTAGCATTAGTACTTCCTGGAGTAGGGCTTTTTTTGTTTTTGTTTTTCCTTTTTCTTTTTCTTTTCTGGTCAGGGCTGAGCAGTCATAGGCCAAGAAAAATCTTGGTCGGAAGATGAGATCATAGCTGAAGTCTCCAAGAGCTCCATTGTCTCAGCTCCAGGGGCCATTGTATATTAACAGAAGATTTAAACCCCAGTCCTGTGACTCAGGGCAGGGACAGGCAGGAAATTCTAAGAGGCAGTGCTGAAGGGGTAAAAGAGATGAAGTAGAGATGCCTTCAAGCTGCTGGGCACAGAAATTAGCTGAGGACGCACATCTCTGGTTAGGGACTAACCTTCCTGGCTCTTCCTTCAAGGGGATGCTAGTGTCAGGGACCAGCACAGACATGGGCTATGAGGGCCTTAGAGATCATTTAGATCTGCCCTCTTTTACTCAGATGGAGAAACTGAGTCCCAGAAGAGGGAAATGACTTGCCCAGATTCACATAGAGAGAAAAGCCCAGAACTGCATCCAAACACAGGACTCCAAACTCTGTGTCCCAACTGTTACCATTATCCTATAATAAAATAGTGATTGTTAAAATTCAACTCATTATGGACACTCGCTACATTTGATTGTTGAAAAACACATAGCGGGAATGTTGCTAACAGGATTGCTAAGCAGGAGAGCATTCACTTATTCACTGAATATTTATTGACTCCCATAAAGTAAGTAAGGGCCAAATTGTGAAGGGTGTCGAATGTCAGGCCTAGAAGTGTGGATTCTATTTTGTAGGCAACATTCCATCAAAGATTGCAGAGAAAAGTACTGGCATGATCAATTTTAAAGAGATCATTCTGGTAGCAGAGGGGAGGATGGATTGGAAGGTGTCAGGTTAGATGCCCAAGGACTTAGGGGGCTTTTAGAGTAGTCCCGGCAAGAGGTGATTGAAGAATGACTAAAGAATGGCAGTGGCAGGAAGGACAGAGAGGAAGCTTGAGAGCCCAAGGCTACTTCTTTTGGTTTTTGGGGTTTTTTTGAGACAGAGTCTCACTCTGTTGCCCGGGCTAGAGTGCCATGGCATCAGCCTAGCTCACAGCAGCCTCAAACTCCTGGGCTCAAGCGATCCTCCTGCGTCAGCCTCCTGAGTTTCTGGGACTACAGGCATGTGCCACCATGCGTGACTAATTTTTTTTTTATATATATATTTTATTTGTCCATCTAATTTCTTTCTCTTTTAAGGTAATTTCTTTTGTTTCTTTTATTATTAGTTTTAATTCACACATAATAATTGTGCATATTTATGGGGTAAATGTGATATTTTGATACACGTATACAATGTGTAATGATCAAGTCATGGTAATTAGCATACCCATCACTTCAAATGTTTATCATTTCTTTGTGTTAGGAACATTCAAAATTTGCTCTTCTGGCTATTTGAAAATATGCGATAAGTTGTTGTTAATTAAAGTCATCCTATAGTGCTATAGAACACTAGAACTTATTCTTCTGATTTAGCTGTTCTTTTGTATTTGTTAACGAATTGTGGGCTATATTCCCTCCATTCTACCTTTCCCCACCCCTAGTAACTATTATTTTACTCTCCACTTCTATGAGATCAACTCTTTTTAGCTTCCACGTGTGAGTGAGAACCTACCAAAGGCCATTTCTTAAATGCCATCCATGGGACTTGAGGGCCAGTGGAAAGACAGCTGGGGCTGAGTAGGGCAGGAGGCTGGGCCCCAGGCCAACCCAAGCACAACTTCACAAGACCCTAGACCCCTGCCCAGTGTCCCAGGCTAACCAAGCAGGATTCTCTCATGGCTATTTGACAGCCACAACACTGGGAAGGCCACAGGCTGTAGTCACTAACAGTCACTAATAGTCACTAAAATTCTGACTGTGTGATAAACCAAGGGCATCTGTTTCCCCAGCAAAGTGTAGCAAAGATGACTGGTCATGACACACAGATAGAAAGTCTCGTTAGAAGTGTTATCTACCTAGAGGCTTTCAATTAAGGGCAAAAATCCTTAAAAGAGTAAACATCCTAGTTCCTATGCCTTGTTTGGATAATTAAAATTTCCTGGTTAAAAAAATGTATGTGCCATCCTCTACTAGCTGTGGAGGTCATGTATTGTGACAGTTAATAACATAGAATTTGGTGTCAGGCAGTCTTGGGTTTGAGTCCCAGACTGGTACTCACAAGCTGTGTAACCTTGAGTAAGTTACTAAATGTCTTTTTAAAGATTCCTTGACCATACAAAGGGGAATAACAATAGTACCTCTAAAGGGTTGTTGTCCTAATAATACGAGATAATGCTTTTTAAGTGCTCAGAACAATGCTTGCCACATAGTAAGTGCTCAAGGATTGGCTATTGTTAATGTTAATATCGCTACTGAATTATTTTTTAGCATAGAATATAAATAAAAGATTAATTTTCCAAATGTAAAAATTTTTGTGTTCAACATTTTAAAAATACTCCTGTTTGGATATTGTGTTTTAATCAAATTTTAAAGATTCACGGGTGAGGGTTGGGACAGAAGAACATTTGATACAGCTACTGTATATGCCTGATTTTATAAATGTGCAATAAAAGCATTTGGTTTACTTTTCAAAAATTCTGTATTCAAAAGTGATTTTGCTATTTATTTTCCAAGTGACTTTGAGAAAGTCCATTTAATCATTTCATTTTCATTTACCCTCTCTGCAAAATAAGTGAGCATAGACTGTATGGTTTCTAAAGGCCCTACCAAGTCTAAAAAGAGTGCCTGGATTTTACACTCCAATTACATATGGAATAGCTAGAACAACAAATCAAACCCTAATTAGATCTAAAGAAGCTCCAGAACCCTCCATGACTATCAAGGATTATTGCCAAAAATCTGACTGCCATTTAATATTGTGATGCATGCACTTTATTTATCTAATGGTTTGCCAACGTATATCTGATCTGGAACATCTCGAAGGTTATTCACAGCTGAAAAGCAGGAAACTAGAACCAGAATTTGAGTCCCCTTGCACTTGCTAGCCCTTGGGGAAAAGTGACTTTTTCTTTGACCTTTCTCATCAGTTCATTTGTATTGATCAAACTCATCAAAGTTTCCCTCTGAGAGAGGTCTTTGGTAATAAGCTAATAAGTTTGGCAACATACTGGGAGTGGGTTAGAAAGAACATCATCATGAGCCGGCCTTTCAGCTCCAGCTCACTCTCCCAACTCTGTTTCCCACGACTTCGCTTTCACACGGTCCAACCAGGCCGACCTTGGCTGTTTCCTTAGACCTTGCGTGTTTACTGCTTTCATGTTTTCCTAATGCCGCTCTCCACCTGGGAGCACTTTTCTCCCTCTCACTGAATTCTTCCTCCCCTTTCCCTGCCAGCATTTGTATGTCCAAATCCTCCTCATCCTTCAAGGCTTAGTGCACAAAGTG
This sequence comes from Microcebus murinus, assembly GCF_040939455.1. Lineage (NCBI taxonomy): Eukaryota > Metazoa > Chordata > Mammalia > Primates > Cheirogaleidae > Microcebus > Microcebus murinus. Next base: position 69,860,501 of record NC_134107.1, on the reverse strand, counting down.
TGGGTGATCTTTCTCCTTCAGTGGAGTGAATGTCTCTCTCAGCTGAGTTCTTAGGACACTTTTGATATGTACCTCTCAGATGGTCTCTGGCAGACAGAGGATGGGCACACAGGACCTGCAGTCACACTACCTGAGTTCAAATCCCTGGGGACCTTTAACTATGTGATCTTGGGCAAATTAAAAAAAATTTTTTTCTCTGTGCCTCAGTTTCCTCATCTGTAAAATGGAGCTGATGGGATTACCCACCTCAAAGAGCTTCGGTTAGGTTTACGTGAGGCAATAAATATAAAGCATTTAGAATAGTGCCTTGCCATTGTGAATATTCAATAAATGCCAGCTATCAACGTTATTCCTCTCTCCTCTGCTCATTTTACAGATATAACATCCCTGTCTTATGTTCCCTCCTGGACTCTACACTCCTTGAGGGCAGAAGGATTTTTTTCTGTTCATTTTTTTGAAGCCTTTTTTTGTGCCTGGAACATAGTCAACACACAAAACAAGTTATTTGGCAGATTTTTGGAGAACGTAGGCCCAAGTCTTTTCCTCCTTTTCATTCCTAACATCCACAAGTTGCCTTTAACCATGAAATAAGCAATTCATGAATTAAAGAGACTTATTGTAATGAAATGTCAAATTGGGTATCAGACTAAACAGCGTATAGTTAGTTGCGCGCTAACGACAGGCCTTTTTAAAGAATGTTCCATGTGGTATCCAGCTATTTAGCAGTAGAACCTGAACTCCAGCCCAGGGCTCCTGACACAGAGCCCAGGCTCCATTCCGATGCCCCAAGCTGCTGGATCGCATTACCTCTGCTTCCCACGGCTGTGGGTCAGCCTGGCTCTTGCTGGCCACGCATAGCAACAACCAAAGCCACCACGGAACACAGCTCGCTCTGCCGGGAGCAGCCTCTCCCGTGATCCATGGACAAATTGGTGAACAAACATGTACTAGTGGAAAACATGACATATTAGCCCCGTAGGACAAAGTTCAATTGTCATCAAGTTTTCAGGTCAAATTCAGATCTGTTTCTGAGTTAGTTTCTACAGAGATTTCTTACATCTTTGCAGAGACACTTCTTTGGTCTGTGTTCGTGGATTGATGCCAAATAGCAGTTTACCCAACACTGTGATTCATTTATTTGTTTTCTACACACTGTCTGACTTTTTCCATATTTGGCTTCAGCTGAGGACTCTCAGCATATGTGTTATGTGTGGCTAGTCCATCAGACTTTTTATTATTTTTGGATCTTAATACAAAAAAATAAAGTGAAATTAGACCAAAGGCCAAGATTTTTCTAATAATAAACCAGGGACTAGTTTTAATGTGTGTGTGTATGTGTGTGTGTGTGTGTGTGTGTGTGTATTAACTTTAATTTAGTTCTTAGGTGAATTTCGCAGCATTAATGTTAAAGTATAATTCAGGTCAGTTAGAATATCAGCTCCTGGCGTGTCATTAATAGTACCTAGTTCATGTGTAAGAACCATGCAAAGTAGCACAGGCCCACAGAAACGGGCCTGGAGAAATCAGGCCAGACAAGGATCAAAGAAATTAAGGCATAAGTTGCTGTCTTCTCTCTCCTCCCAGGAGCAGCATCTCTTTTCTCATGACTAACGTGGGACTCAGGCAAATTGGCACCAGCCCATAGCATAGAGGGGTGCCAGAGGTCTCCAAAGTGAGTGCTCCAACTTGCTTCTATGTTGGGTGATCCTACCTCTAGAGTTGCATTCTGTTGACAGGAGTTTGTTTCAGAGACTTTTTTTTTTCCTACTTTTTTTGGAGATAGGGTTTCACTCTGTTGCCTGGGCTAGACAGCAGTGGTATCATTATAACTCACTGTAATCTCAAACTCCTGGGCTCAAGGGATCCTCCTGCCTCAGCCTCTCCAGTAGCTTGGACTATGGGAGCACACCACCAAGCAAGGCTAATTTTTTTTTTTTTTTTGTAGAGAAGGTCTCACTGTTGCCCAGGCTGGTCTCTAACTTCTGGCCTCTGCCATCCTCCCACCTTGGCTTCCCAAAGTAGTAGGATTACAGGCATGAGCCACCACACCCAGCCTGTTTCAGAGACTTCTGTCCATTCCTTTACTAATTAATTAATTCTTCAAATGTTCACTAGTGCCACTATGTGCAGGAGCTAGGAAGAGAAAAATGAGTAGGATATAGAACTTTTTGTCTGGTGGGAAGATCAAAATAGGCAGATAGCTAAAACTCTCTGTGTTCCACAAGTATGACAAAGCTGTACCTATGAGGCTGCCAGAGCTGTAGGAGGAGACCCCAGAGAAGGGGGTGCCATGGAAAACCACAGGGAGAGAGTGTGCACAGTGGAAAAATGTCCCTCACAAATATGGTGTGTGAAGACAATGTTGAGTGCAGATACCTCTGTCAGGATGGATGCTTTAAGCTGGCTTAGTAGTTATTCAAAAGGAGAATGAACAGTAGTCTTCCAGTTTTACAGTATAAAAGCCATCTGAAAGCTGAACAGAATTTGACCCACAAGCTGAGACTTGATAGGAAAATAAATGACAACAGACAGAGAACCTGTCTGAGGGAACCTCAGCCACTGCCCAAAAGAGGACGAAGTGGGCTCTTGATCAACTTAGGGTGTTGGGACTAGAGATGGGGGTGCCCTGAGACAGGCACTAAAAGAGGAGGCCAGAAAATACCAAGCAAACGTTACCTATTTGGTAACTTTGGGGAAAGTAGGCACTGGCTTCCAGGCTTGTATGCCAGAGGGAAGCCATAAAATAGATCTGAATTAATGTGGTTTATATAATTAAAATAGGCAAAGCATGTGTTTGGCTTCAGGACTAGGAATATTGCTGAGTTCCCAAATTATAATCACTCCCACCACTGCAGTGCACCCCCAAAGAACTTATGTTCCTCTTTTTACTTAGTTTACCTCTGCGCCCTCTTCTTTGCCCTTTAAGACTTGGCACAGGGTCCCTCCTTACCTGATGGCTCAGACCATTGGGTGTCCCTGCTGCAAACTCCCATAGCAGTTAGCACAGCCCTCTCATTGGATTGGCACCCAACACATTGGATTGTTCCTGTGTAGTTTTCTGTCTCCCTTTCTAGTAGGCTGTGAGCTCTCTGAGGGCAAAAATCACCTTTCATCTCTATATTCCCAGGACTTAATCAAGGACTAGAACATAGTAGCTGCCCATACATTTCTGTGGGTGGACAGATGGACAGATAGATGCATGGACTGAATGGATGGATGAATGATTGACCCAGATCAATCAGTAAGGGTTTGCATTCTCCTTAGAAATACAGACCTCAGGGAGTGGATGCCTAGAAAAATGCTGAATATATTTTAAAGCTATGGCAAATCATGAATAAAAAGCAGGTGCCCTCTTGTATATTCCTGGATAGAGCTGGAACCCATTCTACTAAGTGAAGTATCTCAAGAATGGAAAAACCAGCACCACATGTACTCACCAGCAAATTGGTATTAACGGATCAACACCTAAGTGGACATATAGGAATAACATTTATTGGGTGTCGGGAGGGTGGGAGGGGGGAGGAAGGAACGGGTATATACAACCACAACGAGTAAGAAGTGCAACGTGTGGGGGATGGACACGCTTGAAGCTCTTACTCGAGGGGGGAGGGGGCATGGGCAATATAAGTAACCTTAACACTTGTACCCCCATAATATGCCAAAATAAAATTTAAATTTAAATTAAAAAAAAAAGCAGGTGCCTCAGTCCAATTCAAACCTAGTTGCAATTTTGTTATTTTATGCTCCTGTTCACATAAGCACTGTAATTTTAGGCTAGGGTTTGCTTAGCAGACAGGTTTCAAAGATACAGAAGGAGGAACAATCTAATCAAAAAGCTCAAACTAGGAGCCAGGAGGTCTAGCTTCTCTTCCTGATCCCCCACCAACTTCCCGATTATGTGACTTAGATGAGCTTCTTATCTCCCTAGGCTTCCAGTCTCCTGGTCTCTAGTCTTTCCCCTTTGCACCCATCCTCCACCCAGTTATCTTTCTTAAAAGAAATTAGTCATCTTGTTTTTTGCTGTAAAACCTCCCTGTTACCTCCAGAGCAAAGTCTCAACCACTTTGCAGTCAAGCAAGATTTCTTGACGCTGGTTGTCCTTTATCATGTTCCTTAGATTCATTACTCAATGGTCCCACCCCCTAATCCAGCTCTTTCATGGCTCTGTGTTTTTCCTACACACTGTGTCTGGTATCAGAATGACATTCTACACTCATTCCACCTGGTAACTCCACTTGGTTCATATTTTAAGATACAGCCAATGGGCTGGGCATGGTGGCTCATGCCTGTAATCCTAGCACTCTGGGAGGCTGAGGCAGGTGGATCCTTTCAGCTCAGGAGTTTGAAACCAGCCTGAGCAAGAATGAGACCCCGTCTCTGTTAAAAATAGAAAGAAATTAATTGGCCAACTAAAAATATATATAGAAAAAATTAGCCGGGCATGGTGGTACATGCCTATAGTCCGAGATACTCAGGAGGCTGAGGCAGGAGGATCACTTGAGCCCAGGAGTTTGAGGTTGCTGTGAGCAAGGCTGATGCCACAGCACTCTAGCCCAGGCAACAAAGTGAGACTCTGTCTCAAAAAAAAAAAAAAAAAAAAAAAAAAAAAAGACACAGCCAATGGACCCAAGAGTTGCTTCTTCAGCAAACCCTCTTCTTTTTAAAAAACATTTATTATTTATTTATTAGAGATGGCATCTTGCTATGTTGCCCAGACTAGTCTCAAACTCCTGGCTTCAAGCAATCCTCCCACCTTGGCCTCCTAAAGTACTGGGGTTACAGGTCTGAGTCAGGTGCACACCATGCCATGCTACTAATTTTTCTATTTTTAGTAGAGATGGGAGTCTCGCTTTTGCTCAGGCTGGTCTCAAACTCCTGAGTTCAAGCAATACTTCTGCCTCAGCCTCCCAGAGGGCTAGGATTACAGCCGTGAGCCATCACACCTGGCCAAAAGCATTTTCACTTGTTTATCTCAAATCAAGTATGACCCTGATGGAAATTATTTGCTTCCTCTTCCATCCAGCTCAGTTGCAAAACTCTGAGTTACTCTAGGCCAGAGGCCATTATTAGCTACTAGCACTTATGAAGTTCTGCAATATATGCTGGTTGAAAATATCAGATGAGTTATATTGAATTTTACATGTACATTCTTCCTAACTGTGACGGTTATTCACCTCTCTATCTCTTCATGAAAACCAATAATAAATATTGATTCTTTGAGCACTGATGAGGCAGTAGGCATCATCCTGCATCTTTTATATTTGGTAACAACATTTAATTCTTATCTCAGCCCTGCAGAGCAGGCATTACTATTATTATTACTATTGCTTTACAGATAAAGAAACTGAAGCCTAAAGAGGTTAAGTATCTTTCCCAAGTCAAACTTAGTAGGTGGTAGAGCTAAGATTTAAACCGAAGCCACCTGGTGTCAGAGCCTGTGACTTTTCCACAATATCACCTGCTTCCCCAAAGGCCTGCACCTATTGAGGTTCTCACTTGGTCGTTTAATTGCTCCAAACTGCATTGAACAGGACTATGAAAATTAGGCAGCTTGCAGCTCAGGCCTGGCCAGAGCCACAGCTCACCCATGAACCCCCAGACAGCCATATCTGAATGCTGACACACATGGAGACAAGGCCCAGATCCTCTTCCTGGCGGGAAGCGGTGTCTTCTAGCACATGGAACCAGCACTCCATTTCCTGGAACCGTATGGAGGCCTCAGCACAGAGACCCTCTCACAGTTCATCGGTTTGTCCCTGATGTTCAGCCCAGAAACTGTCTGCTCCCTGGCTCCCTGGAGAATGAGAAATTATTGGCTTCTAAAATGTTTTTCTAGTCACTGAGCCCTCAAAGTGAAAGGTCTCTTTGGTGGAAGTGAACAGGCCAAGTTTACCCAACCCAGCATGGTGTCAGGCAGCCCTGGGCCACACTCCTTTAGGGCCCACAGAACAGCCCGGGCTTCTTCTCCAAGGTTGGCTCCTCAGCAGGATACCTGCCCCCAAGGGTGGAGGTCTTGCAGCCCCACCACGCAGCTGTCAGAAAACAGAAATCCCAGGGCAGAGCTCCCTTCCGTTTGGAGCCTGCACAGAGCCCGCAGAAGTTTCCTCTTCTCCCTCTGCCTTCCACACCGCTGCTGAGACTTCAGCTCACGTGGAGAAGAGAGGCTCACAGAAGGATATGGGCTCTTGTTCTAAGAAATGTCCCACAGGAATTTTAAGAGAGCTGGAAGGGGGAAGAGCTTTTACAGGCTTGAGAATCCCTATCATGTGCCAGCTGTTTTACATACATCTTCTCATTTAATCATCATTGCAATTATTTTTGTCATTTTAAAGATGTATAAACTCAAGCTGACTATTAAGCACAACAGTACATTTCCTTTCATTAATAAAAGAGATATTATGGACCGGGCGCGGTGGCTCACGCCTGTAATCCTAGCACTCTGGGAGGCTGAGGAGGGAGGATTGCTCAAGTTTAGGAGTTTGAAACCAGCCTGAGCAAGAGCGAGACCTCGTCTCTACTAAAAATAGAAAGAAATTAATTGGCCAACTAAAAATATATAGAAAAAACTAGCCGGGCATGGTGGTGCATGCCTGTAGTCCCAGCCACTTGGGAGGCTGAGGCAGGAGGATTGCTTGAGCCCGGGAATTTGTGGTTGCTGTGAGCTAGGCTGATTGATGCCAGGGCACTCTAGCCCAGGCAACAGAGTGAGACTCTGTCTCAAAAAAAAAAAAAAAAAAAAGAGAGATATTGTGAAACCTTTGGCCTTGGCCCCAAGAATCAGTGACTGAAGCTCAGCATGAGGTGGCACATAACCACACAAATAGCATTCTTGCATTAGATAGGCAGGTGTGCTCATTATCTGAGACTCTGATATTTTGCCCTGTGTGTTCCTGCTGGAACAAGAAATTAAATCTGGGAGAAGGGAGGGAACACAAAGGAGGGGTAAAAAGAAAAAAAAAAGGAATTAAATCTGGAGCCCAAACCCAGCTGACCAGTTCTGAGAAAAGGAAGCAGTTTGGGTTTTACATAAAGAGTCTTGAACTAGGAGTTTGAAAGCATTTGCTTGAGCCCCAGCTCTCTCTGTTACTTAGCAGATATGAAATCGTGCCTTGGTTTTCTCATCTGTAAAGGGGGAATGAAAGTAACTAATCTCCTATTTTAGGATTTTTGTGAGCTTTAAATGAGATAGTGAATGATCGTGTGGGGTGAGGAGTTCTGCAGAGACCTGGCCTACTCATAAAAGAGCCACCTTTTTCTGCACTGCCCCTTCTGTGGCTCTTCATCTATGACTAGCAGCACCCCATTTTCCAGATTCAGTATAGAGAAAAAGGGTATAGACTAGGAACTGGGTGCCTTGGATTTGAGACCTGATTTTATTAATAGCTGGCTGTGAGATATTATAATAAACCAGTCAATAAACCTTAATTTCCTCACCTATTGAATGGGTATAGGATATTAGTACTTACCTTCTGGGTTGCCTAAAAATTACATGAGAAAATGAATATCCATTAATTAGTATGCATGTCAATTCTAATATGCTATACAAATGCAAGTTATTCATCCAACAAAGTTTTTGACCACCTGCTATGGGTTGGGCATGCGCGATGAGTAGATAGTAGACATGATCTCCATTAAGCCAACAGTCTGATGAAAAGACAGACAAGTAAACAGATAATTGCAACACAGTGTAGCAAATGCCTTATCAGGGGAGGAGCAGAATGCTTGAAGCACAAAGGAGGGGCACTGCATTAGTTATCTGTTGCCGCAGACAAATTACCCTAAAACTTTACAGCTTGAAACAACAAACATTCATTATCTCACATCACTTCTGAGAGTCAGGAATCTGGGAATGGCCCAGCTGAGTAGTTCTGGCTCAGGGCCTTTCACGGAGTCAAGCTCTGGCTGCAGTCTCTATAGACCCAATTGGAAATGGAGAATCCATGTTCAAGTTCATACACATGGCTGTCAGCAGGAGGCTTCAGTTCCTCTCATGTGGGCTTCTTTATAGCTCTGCTCAAGACACAGCTTTCTTCCAAAGCAAGGGATGTGGGAGAGAGTATATCTAAGAGAGCACCTAAGAGGGAAGCTACAGTATCTTTTGTAACCTAATCTCAGAAGTGACATACCATCCCTTCTGCCATTTTCTGTTGGTCACACAGTAGGAGGGGACTGCACTAGGGTGTAAATACCTGGAGGTGGGGACCACTGGGACTACCTTGGTGCCTGCGACCACAGGCACCCAACACACTGGGAGAGAGGCAGTACATTTTTGCTGATTCTCGAAGTTTCCGCTGGACACTGGACTAGTTAGAGATAACTTTTTTTTCCTATTTAGATTATTCTGCTGCTAAATGGAAATGACATTGTAAATAATACAGAGCAAGCTTAGAGCTGTCCAAAAGTGGCAATGACTTAACTGGTTGGTCTCTAGGGTGGTTGCACCCTGGTAAGATCAGGCCCCATCTGCCCCCAGTGTGGCCCTTCAGTTCCATAGCCCACGTGGAGATGACCACCAATAATTACTGCCTGCCCCTATTAATAGTGCACTTCATCAGAGGGAAGTAAAACTCAGTGGAAATCAAGCGTAGGGAGAGGGCAGGAGTGACACACATTAGGTAGTGAAAACCTACCTAAGGAGTACAATGAACACTATCTGAGTGATGGGTACATTTATAACCCTGACTCAAGCATAACAAAATCAATACATGTAACCAAAAACATCTGTACACCTGTAACACTTTGAAATAAAAAATAGTGCACCTCATGTTGTCCTACAATCATGTGTTTATGTGTCTGACATCTAGACTGCCATGAGTAGACAGGGAACATGTCTGTCTGGTACAGGGCTTTGTGTCTAGCATCCAGCAGGATACCTGGCACTATGCCTGTTTGATGAAAGAATTTATGGAAACTGAATTCAGGGTGCACTGAAAATGTCATAGGATCAATATAGGTAAATAATGATCATGTTCATGGAGTTATACTAGGTGTTTCCTAAGTGTCAGGCCCTATGCAACACACTTTGCGTATATTACTTCATTTAATATTCATAACTATCCTATGGCAGTGTAATTATCCCCTTTTAACAGAGGAGGAAACTAGTGTTACATAGCTAGAAAATGTCAGTCTGGATTTGACTGCAAGTCTGTCAGACTCCGAAGCCTGTGCAACTAACCCTATGACATCTGGTGGCAGATCTCAAACAAACAAACAATTGTAGATCTGAAGGACTTCTGGTGACTAAAAAAAAAAAAAAAACAGATAAAAAAAATTTTGGCCGGGTGCTATGGCTCATGCCTGTAATTCTAGCACTCTGGGAGGCTGAGGTGGGAGGACTGCTTGAGCTCAGGAGTTCCAAGACCAGCTTGAGCAAGAGCAGAGACTCCGTCTCTCCTAAAAATAGAAAAATTAGTCGTTGTGCACACCTGTAGGCCCAGCTACTTGGGAAGCTGAGGCAAGAGGATCGCTTGAGCCCAGGAGTTTGAGGTTGCAGTGAGCTAAGGTGACGCCACTGCACTCTACCAAGGGCGACAGAGCGAGACTCTGTCTCAAAAATAAATAAATAAAACCTTCCAAAAAATATTAAACAGCCTTAAGGGATAATTTAACCAATATCTAAAACCAGGTATCTCCCCACCACACACATACACACAAACTTCTTTTTCCCAGAAAGCCTAGCTTAAGTCCCACTTCTTCCAGGAAGCCGTTCTTGTCTCCCTCAAACTCCTGCTGTGCTTGTGAGGGTGCCACTCAGCTGTACTTGCCATAAGAAGTCTTGATCCGCAGTCTATCCTTTTCATATGTCAGGTCTATAGTTTCCTTCTTCATACAGTGAGAAAGTTGGACTACTTCTCAAAGAACCTTTGTATCTTGCGCATTGTAGGTGTTTCCAGACTCCCTAGCAGCACAATCGCCTCCTTGCGGGAAGGGTCTACATGTGTTTGCAGGTGACAGGCCCTCGAGAGAGCAGAGCTTTGAGCCCGTTAGATTGGAAGAGCCCATTCTGTTGTCTGCTGACTGCACTGTAATTTCCTGGGGACCCCTTGCAGTGTCCCAGTATCTAGCACAGGGCCTGGAACATGGTTCTCAGTGTTTCCGAGATAAATACATGAATGTGTGAATAAACGAAGTAGTAGCAATAATTATAACCTTAACGAAAACCTCTAATATCTTTGGCATTATTACACTGACAGTAGTAATTTCTTCTACTTGTTTTGTGCTTTAACCTTCCCAAGGCAGTATCCCCTTCAGGCCCTTCTCTTCCCAGAGCTTTCTACCTACAGAACCAGCACAGAATGTTTGGAATCAGAGTGGGCAGAGCTGTAGACACACAGACAAACTTTGGCTCAACTTGTTCCAGACTGCCTGCTGACCCATCGCACTTCTGTTTGCACTCATTACCACATTACCCTCCTTTATTGCAAGACACTTCCATGACGTGAGGCAATGCCCCCCAGCAGAGAGGAACCTGTGGCCTCCGGGCCACATGTGACCTTTTGACTGAATGCAAATTCTACAGAACAAACCTTTTTAATTGTGGGGGAAGGGTTCTTCCTTCATCTTGGCAGTTTCACTTCCCTTGTATCCCACCATCAGATGGGAGATTTCTTAGGCCATCTCCTCCAGCAGCTGCTCCCATGCAAGGTCAGAGCCCTCGTGGTCTCCCTGGATGCCTTTGCTAGGACTTTCCTTTGTTTTTACCTTTTCCCTATTTTGGGAAGCAATATAGTGGAATACTAAAGAGCATGGGTTTTGTAATTAGAGCTGGATTTTCATCCTAGTTCTCCCTCTTATTAGCTATTCATCTTGAGTGAATTACTAAATTACTTTTTTTTTTTTTTTGAGACAAAGTCTCGTTCTGTTGCCCTGGGCTAGAGTGCAGTGATGTCATCATAGCTCTCTGCAATCTTAAACTCCTGGGCTCCAGTGATCCTCCTGCCTCAGCCTCCCCAGTAGCTGGGACTACATGCATATGCCACCATATCTGGCTAATTTTTCTATTTTTAGTAGAGACTGCGTCTCACTCTTGTTCAGCAGGGTCTTAAACCCCTGGTGTGAAGCAATCCTCCCCACCTTGGCCTCCCAGAATTACTGAACTTCTTTGAGCCTTAATTTTCTCATTTGTACACTAGGAATACTAATATTACCTCCTTCATACGGTTATTGTTAGGATTGAGTTAATACTGCAAAGGGTTGAGAAGAGACCCTGCAAATTATACACACTCAATAAACGACAGCTATCATAATTAACTATTATTTGGTGTGTTGAGTGCTCATACTGAGGAAGACACAGGTATCAAGAGGCTGCAGGTAAGTTTTCATCACCATTATCAACATTTTGATGGAAGAAGGAAGACATTCAGATTTCCTGAACACTAGACTGAGAGCTTTACTTACCTGAACTCATTTAATGTTTAGAAGGAGCCCAACTTACCCATAAAGCTCAGGGGGTGAAGAAGCCAGCTCCACGTCACACAGCCAGGGTGGGGAGCAGGTCTTTCTGACCCATGTTCTCTCCCTGTTGCCCAGCAGAACACCCTGGGTCCCACTGGAGCCTTTTGCTTGTCCTTCCAGTAATGGATCCATGCATTTACCTTGATATTTCTGTGACAGCCAGCCAGCCTTTCTCACACTGAGAAACAACACTGCCATGCACATTTAGTTCCTACCTCTCTCCCACTTCCTTTAGCGGCCCCAAGATGTTCTGTGAGTACTGCTCTGACTTCTCTCTTTTACTCAGCCCCCCTCTGTCTGGTTTCCTGGCAAACTCTTTTCTCCGACTCTGGGCCTATCGCCCTCCTTTCATTACCCAGTAATTTCATTCTCCTGGCCTCAGCTTACCCTGGCCCAGGACCGTCTGTGCTAGCCTCAGCAGGATTGCTATCGGAGCTGGCTCAGCCACACGCCAAGCAGGGGCTGGGGACCGGGGTGCTCACAGGGAATCAGAGAGGCTGACAGAGTCAAGGAAACAGCTACGCTGGCAGGTTAAGGCAGACAGAGTGCCTGGGGATGTCGCTGAGACAACTGAAAAGTTAGGAGTGCTTGATCCTGGGAGATCTCACAGGGAGGAAGGGCTGTGAGGCCTTGCACCTAGGGGAGTTAGGATAAGGCAGGCTGAATGCTAACTTTTAAACCTCTATTGTGTCAAGAGGAATTCAGCTCCAACAGGATCCAAAAAGGGAATGGGATTGGGGATTTTTTTGGACAGGCCCAGTTTCAATCTATTTGTAATAATAACCCCCTCAGATTGTTTCAGAAATTCCATTATTTTGGCATCTAGAGTGAATGACCCAGGCTGCCTCTCCTACTCAGAAATCACACTAAAAATCTTTTGGCAGACACTGGGTTCTGATCTTTACTTCTGAAAATTCAGTCATTGCACCTTAACCCATATTCCATGATCTCAAATGTCTGTGGGCATGGTATATGTACACTACCATCGTACTCCATTTTTATGACTTCTTGCAATAACTCTTTTTTCCTACCATGCTATTTCTTTTGTCACATTAAAAAAGTTTTAATTATACAAGTAAGTAATTACAAATAAATGAATATAGTCTTTGCAAATTTTTTAAAAACTAAATAAGTAGAGAATAAAAAGTAAAAATCTTACCCCCACTCAACCTCACATTCTTCTGTAAATTATCCTGGCTGTGTGTTAAGTACTGTCTATAAGTATCTGCCATAAGTATTTTTTATGCACTTACACATACAGGAGCATGCAGGGGTGTACAGGGTTAGGGGCTGGGGAAAGGGCAGGAGTGGTCTGTCGGGGCAGGGGGAAGTATTGGCATAGTTTATTTTCACTGTTTAGATTCACAGCACATCTCAACACAGTATTCCTGGCAAATTAAAACAGAAAAGAAAAAAAAAGTAGATTAACAGCAAATACTTTTTACAAAGCAGACCAAATTTTATTATTATTTATAATTATTTTCAAATCATTGTTTAAAACTATTGTTTTAAATGATCCTCAGTTAATGAATACCCCCTTATTGCCTATGCCTGGGTTTGATGGCTCCCGTTGCATTGCCCACCTTGGTTTATCACTGGATACAAGTCCAATATATACATACATGCATTTTCTTTTTTAAAAATGGGATCATTCTGTAGTACTGTCCTACAATTCACTTTATTCCTCTCACCACCGTATAGCCATCTGTCCCGGGATCTTACTAGGATAGCACATAGAATCGGTATAGTTCTATCATCTTTTTAATAAACAGTTGCATGGTGGGGCACAATATGTCTTTAAGATGTAGAATAAAATAAAAATATAAAATAAAAAAAATAAACAGTTGCATGCTATTCCACAGTATGATTGTAACATTCTCCTATTACAAGATATTAATATTAGGTCTTCCAATTTCGTGCCACTGCAAACACCACAGCATCACTTATTTCCAGTAGCACAAAATTGGAAGCCATGTAAAGTTTAACATCCTCACATACCATCTAATATCCACATATAAAATGTATAATAATAATACTCACCTTTTTGCTTGCTTGGTCTGTACTAGGCTCTGTTCTAAGCACTTTGCATATAGTAACACATTCAATTCTTAAACCAACCCTATGAAATAGGTACTACATATTGTCATCTCTAGTTCACTGCTGAGGCAGCCAAGGCAGTCTTACCTAAAGTTACATGACTACCGTGTTTCCCAGAAAATAAGACCTACCCATAAAATAAACCCTAGAAGGATTTCTAAGCGTTTGCCCAATATAGGCCCTACCCCGAAAATAAGACCTAGTGATGGGCATGGTTACCCAGTGTGTCTGCACAACCCATGCATTTCATCACCAAGCAGTAAAGAAGATGAGCAGCCCTTCTCATCTGCCCCATGGGAACTCTATTGCTTGACATGAGAGATTGGGGCCAATGGTTCTAAAGGAAATAGAGTTGCAAGAAATTCAGGATGGAATTCCGGGTTTGGAGAGTTATGCTGATGTTCCAGAAGAAGATGACTTAACTATATTTGAATAAATGTAGATTGTTGTACTGTACTTAAAAAAATAACACATCCCCTGAAAATAAGCCCTAGGGTATCTTCTTGAGGAAAAATAAATATAAGACCCTGTCTTATTTTAGGGGAAACATGGTCGTAAGTGGCCAACCTGGGATTTGAGCCACAGCACTCTAACTCCAAAGTTGGCACTGCTTACCCTGCTGTGCGAGCCTCTTGGTGTGCTTTTTTAAAAATTAATTAATTTTTAAAATTGACTGTCATACAAGCTTTTCTCTAGGTTAAATGGCTGAAAATGGAAAATTTTAATACACTCAAGTTGCCCTCTAAAAATTGCTATACCAATTGATACTCCCACAAGCTGAGTTTGAGAGTGCCATTAACCCCTGAACTTTTGCTAATGTTGGATTTTATCAAGTTTACTCATTTCTGACAACCTAAAAGGTAAAAATATTCCATTCTTATTTTAAGTTCCATTTCCCTATATACCTGTGAGATTGAACATTTCTTTTCTTTTTCTATTTTTAGAGACAGGGTGAACATTTTTATATGTTGATTGATCACTTCCATTTCTTATTCTGTTGATTACCTGTTCAACTCCTTGGCCCATTTTTTAATAGTTTAGTTTGTCTTTTATATTTATTTGTAAGAACTCTTTATATATTAAGGATATCAATTCTTTGTTGCATGTTGACAAATAATCTGTCCTTTTCACTCTTTTTTAACTTTTGCTTATGGTATCTTTGATGTGTGAAAGTCTTCAATTAAGACAATAGTCAAACTGTATATTTAAGTATATTAAATAGTTATAAATATTTTTGGATGTGATAATTATATTTGTGAATGAAATAATATAGTATTTGAGATTTGCTTCAAAATGATCCAGTGAGGGTAGGCAGATAGGTGAAACAAGATTGGTTATGAATTTGATGATTGTTATAGTCTGGTGATGCATATAGATCGCTACATTGCACTATTCTCTCCACTTTTATAAAAATAAAAAGTTAAAACCATCTAGTTAAATCTGTCCCTCTTATCTTTTATGATGCTATCTGTGTTTTGTGACTTACTTAAGAGGGACTTCCCTATTTCCATATTCTAGAAATATTCCTCTATTTTTTTTCTTAATATTAATTTTTTTCCATTTAGCTGTTTAGTCAAGCTGAAAGTTATTTTATGTGTGGTATGAAGTGAAAATTTAATTTTTTTTTTCCAAATGAAAAGCCAATTGTCCAGTGTGACTTATGGGATAATCCATTTTTTTTCTTCAATCTTAATTGTCTCCTCTGTCTCTAGCAAATTCCTGCAAACACACATGCTTGTTTCTGGACTCTATAATGAATTTACTGAGCCTGTTCTGTTAAAGCATTGTTTTCATTACTACCTGTCTTTTCCAGATGAGCTTTAGAATCAGTTCACCAAGATTTACTAAAACTACTTCTGGGTTTTTTAAATTGAGACTTTTTTAGGTTTGTATGTCAATTTGAGAAGAATTGACAACTTTACATTATTGTTCCTCAAACCAGGAACAGTACATCTCTCCAGTTATTTTTTGTTCTTTAGTAAAGTCATAAAGAACATTTCTTCCTAGACTTTACTGTTTTATAGATGCTGATGCTTTCATGAAGTAAATCTTTTTTTTTTCCACAATATTATTTTATAAAACTTCCTATAGTCTCTTCATCTGGGATTTTAAGATTTTTTCCAATTTTTCCCATATTGGGCATCAAAAACTACTAAATTGTAAGTTTGCTAGTTTCTCACCTCATCATTGTTCCTTGTATACAACATCTTTCTTTTTTAATTTAATTGTTTTTTCATGGCAGTACATCTTTAAGTTATTCTTCAGAGATGGTGCTGAAGGAGATAAATTGTCTGAATTCTTGCAGGTTAGAAAGTGGCTTCAATTTGCTCTCTCATTTGAATGCTGGATTCAAGGTTTGAAGTTATTGTTTCATTGCTGCCCAGCATTGAGAGTTACCTTTCAAAAGTCAGAAAGTCAATCTCATTTTTGCTCCTTTTAGGTAACCTATCTTTCTTCTCTGAATACTTTTAGGATTTTCTCTTTGTTCTTTTGGCTCTGAAACACGCCTAGGAATTGTCTAAATAAGGATGTTTTAAAATTTATCTTACCCAACACTTGGCAGGCCCTTTGAAGTCTTGAGTCTTTCTTTGGGCTAGGGAAAATTAATTTTATTATTTTTTGTGGATCTCCTCCCCATCAATTCTCAGTTCTCTCCTGGCACTTTTTTTTTTTCCCCAACATATTATGGGGTTACAAATTTTAAGGTTTCAATAAAATGACACTTCTTTTGAATTAATGGAGTCTCTTCTTAATCAATCCTTTTTGTCTGCTAGGGCTGCCATAACAAAATACCATAAACTAGGTAGTTTGAACATGAACGACAGAAATTTATTTTCTCACAGTTCTAGAGGCTGGGAAGTCCAGAACAAACTTCCTGGTTTGCATATAGCTGCTTTCTGGCTATGTCGTCATGGAGAAGAGAAAACTCTGGTATTTCCTCCTCCTCTCATGAGGACTCCATCACTATTAGGTTGGGATCTCACCCTTATGACTTCATGTAACCTTTGTCACCTCTTTACACACCTTATCTCCAAATACAGTCACATCAAGAGTTAGGGCTTCAACATATGAATTGGGGGGGGGGACACAATTCAGTTGTTCATAACAGTCTGTTAATTACTCTCTCAAATTGTTCTTTCTTGATCTTTTCTGTATATTCAGGGAGCTTTCCTCACATTTAGCTTTCAGATTATATCCCCAATTTTTTTTTATATGCATTCTATTATTCATCCCATCTATCGCTTTATTTAGTTTTACCATCATATTTTTAATTTCCTTTTTATTGTTTGTTTTTCCTTTGTCGTAGAATTATTTGTTTCTTTTTTTATAGCAACCTGCTACAATATCCTCATGTATCTTTCTAAGGATGATGCTATTTATTAATACAATTTTTTAAATGTTCTTTCCTATTTGAGTAGATATCTGTCTTTCCTTTGGGATCAGTTTTCAATTTGTTCATCTTAGTCTTTTTTTTTTTAGAGCTGTTGAATTTCCTCAAGTATCTGGTGATCCTAGGTTTTCTATTCATATCTATATTTGAAGAATAGGTTACTTAATAGGTACATTGTCTGAGTTTTTACCTCAGTTTTGAGGTGTCTGTTTCCCTACGGGCTCCTGTGATGAATGGAGGGTCAGCTGGGACTCTGTGAGGGAGGAGAACATTTTGACTTCTCTGTAAGATACATGGAGCAGGCAGGGAGCCAGGCTTGGAGACCACCTTCCTCCCTACTCTTCCCTTTGCTTATCCCTAACATCAAAATAAGGAGGCTTTTCCTTTGATGAAGCTGCAGTTGGCAGCCTGGGCAGGCACAGCTTTACCTCGTCTCTCCACGTCCGCGTCTGTGGAAGGCGGCTGGGATTACTTCCAGTCCTGCTCTCCTTTCTCTCAGGCGCTCACACCCCAGCAGGTGCCCTCCCCCAGACAAGTGATTTACTTTCTTAGAATGAAGCCGTGTGCTTTATCTGGGGTCACCCCCCAACCCACCACCAATTATTACAGCTCCCTGACGTGAAGGAAGCAGGAGAGGGATCTGTTGTTCAGAGGGCGGTTTAAAGATTAATAACCCTGAGGATTGCTTCACAACCTCTCCTGTGCTTTTTGTTCTCTTTGAGATTGGGGATTCACTGCCCCTGCCTCCAAAGAAATTTTTTCTTAAGAGGGTTTTGGGATATAAACACTCTGCTCTGGGTTCTTCGTTGGTCTGGTCCCAACTGATTTCTATCCAGATTTTTATCATACTTTCTACCTCCTTTGTTGTATGCTGGTGCTGGTAGGGACTTCCTGACTTTAAGAGCTACTTTTCCGTCTTTTAAGGGATTTATGGTGGGAGGTCAGGTATGTGTTTGTGCTTAGCTCTCTATGTTGATTTGCTTCCTCTCTTTCCATGTTATCTCTCCTTTTATAATAAAACTTCTGACAATCAAAAGTGCTCTTGGGATACAGTGTCTTTGCTAGTGAAAATAATCTCATTTAATAAAATGTGCCAGACACTTACATATATTATTGCTTTGAATCCTCACAGTGATCCTGTGATGTAAGCATCAAAATCCACAGCTTTGGTTCATGAGGTAGCTGAAGCTCAGGAAGGTTAATTGAAATAACAGATCACACAGCTAGTAAGTAGACCCCAAGTCTAAATCCAAAGCCCACTTTATATGGCTATACTGTGTTTAAATGTTTCTATTTGTTCTCTCTAATTTTCAGTATGTTTATTTTTACTTTCCCCATTAATATATAAATTCCTTGGGAGTAGGGGTCCTGGCTATAGTTTCTCATTCCTATTTTGAGGTGCCTGACTTCGTGTTCTACAAGCAGCAGTTTAAATTTTGTAGACCAACTAGGTAAAGCAGTTCATTATAATTATGTTATTATCAGGCTTGATTATACATTAGAGTGGTGCAAATGCTTTATTTGAGGTCTTTAAAATTTTTATTATGTCCACTAAATTAAAGATTGGGTTGCAAATGAAATTAAAAGAGAGGAAAGGTCAAAGTTCAGCTTCCTGCTACAGTTGTCATAGTAACTCTGGGCAGCAAGTCTGCATAAACAGAGGGAGAGCAAGAAGAAATGCCTACTGATCTCTAATATTATCTCTAGCTAGTTGTTTTCCTTTTCCTTAAATATTTTAATATGTTAAAATGACTAGAATTTTAATGCATTCTTTCATGTATTCTGTTGTATTTTCTGTCACGTTTTTCTCTTGAAGCCCATCCCAGGAAAGCTAAGTTTCTGAAGGAAACAGAATCATGCCTTGACATTCCTAGGATGGGGTAAATTGTGTTTGTTCTTTCTGATCTCATTTAGTTGATTCATTTATTTATTCATTCATTCAAGAAACATTCACTGAACACCTATGACTCTGATTCTCAACCTGGCTGCATAATAAAACTACCTCGGGAACACTTCCAAAATGCCATTGCCAAGTTTCACTCCTAAATTAATGGAGTCCAGGCCTATATGTCTCACTCTGTCACCCACCCTGGAGTGTGGTGGCACGATCATAGCTCACTGTAACCTTGAACTCCTGGGTTCAAGTAATCCTCTTGCCTCAGCCTCCCGAGTAGCTGGGACTACAGGTGTGCACTACCATGCCCAGCCGATACTTTTTAATTTTTAATTTTTGTAGAGACAGGGGCTCAACCATGTTGACCAGGCTGGTCTTGAACTTCTGGCCTCAAGTTATCCTCCCACCTCAGATCCCAAAGTGCTGGTATTACAGGCTTGAGCCACCACAGTAAGCCATGACCTATATATTTTTAAAGCTTCTCAAACGATTATGATGCATATGAGGGTTGACAACTACTGACTCATGATATATTACATCCTGTGCTTACAAATGGGATGTAAATAAAAATAATTGCTAACAGTGCATATTGTATGTCAGGCACTGTTCTAAGTCTCTTATGTGTATTAACACATTTAATCCTCTCAACAACCCTAGAAAGTATGTATTAGTCCCATTTTATATATGAGCAAACTGAGGCACAGAGAAGATAAGTAACTTGCCCAAGATAATACATCTACGACCTGGCAGTCTGGTCTTGGAGTCCATGCTCACTGCTCTCTGGCCTATTCATAGCATCATAGTCTAGTAAATAATGAAAAGATAGGAGATATTTATCCAGAGGAACACCTAAAGTGAGAGGTAGGGGAAGGAGGTAGGTTCAGGAAGGCTTCCTATAGGAGGTGGGACTTCAATTAAAAGAGGAAAAATGGGAACCAGCAAGGCAAAGTAGGGAGTAAAGCTCTTTAGGTTCCTTCCTTCCTTGTCTTGCTAGACGACCTGCCTCCCCTCCTCCCAGGAGCTCCTTCCTCCCTGCTCCCCACACTGAACGCACTGGAATGCCCACAATCATCCTTAACACGCCTAACATTTCAACTGGGAAGACTGAAGTCATGCACAATTACTCATGCAATTTTTCCTCCAGACAATAGGTCCTTCTGTGTGCCTCTCATTCAAATATATAAAGCTTCACTCTGTTGTTTTTTAAAAAAAGTCTTTGTTGCAGAAACAATTCACAAACGTGTCAAACACACATTGGTTCTCCACCCCCTTCTCTGTCCCCTCACCTGATTGGGATGCTAGCTTGCCAGGGACCTGTGCCCGCTTGTCGACTGCCCAGAATGGAAGCTAACCCTGCATTTCACTTTGCGTCTAACCAAGTAGGGCTCTGAAGCTTAAGTTTGAGGTTAACCTCAGGGAGTAGTTAGCCACACCTGCCACCCCCTCTGCCTGGCCTCAGGGGCGGGAACAGACTTTCTGTTGAGGAAAGGGAAATGCTCCGATGCTGCTAATTAACTGTGGGAGGAAAGGAAGCCCTCTCCAGACACCAAAAATACCAAGGAAGAACATTATAAAAAGCAGCCTTTGTACCAGACAGCCACATCATTCAGCTCAGCCTAAGCTCGGGCTGGAGGGGAAAATAACAACTCCTGCAGCCACTTAAGGTCCCTGCATCCCAAGTGGGCACCTCGGGAGGTCATGCCCTGAGTGAACGTCTGCTGCGGGAGGGGGTCTCGGGACTGTGGATGGAGTCTGGCTCCCCTTCCCAGCTGTCCTTAGGCAAACCGCAGGAAGTGGCCTGAAGCTGGCATGTTTATAGGTGACTTGTGAAACTTTGTTAGAATAGCAGCAGGCCTGTTTAGTAATTTAAAAGTTGAGGAGCACAGGCCTGTGGAGGTAGGAGGTGGAGCTGTAGGGCCTTGCCTTGGAGTCTGGGTAATCTCACTCCCTTTCCCATTCTGCTTATCAGCTTAGGGGCTGATCCCTACTTTGAGGATGGGACTATCTTAAACACAGAGAAAGAATTGCCACCTTCCTGCCCAAATCCCTGAGGCTTGGCTGCTCTGGGGCTGAATGGGGTCTGTAGTGTCTGGGAGACTCAGGGTCCAGAGGGGAGCTGTTGGGAAGGGTTTAAGTTGCTTTAAGAACTGGATTTATTCACAAGCGGGAGGGTAGTCGGGCCTTTGGGCTAGGACTTCAAGTTCAAGAGGTGGCAGAATTTGGCTGCGGACCTGTATGGGGGAATGAGGTGACACCTGAAGGAGGCCTGAGAATTGGGGACGGAGGACCTTGGAATCTGAAAGCTGCCAGAGCTACACAGGGACTCCTAGAGGGCCTGTTTACAAGGCCTGCCTTATTTATAGGGGCTTGGACAGAGTCCCAAGACTAAATTGCCAAAACCAGGAAGTTGAGGCACTAGGATTTCGTACCAGGCCAAGTTTCCCAGTGTCTCACGCCACTAGCATTTTTGCATCTGGGCAGACAGGGGGAGATTCCACCAACATAATATCACAGGTACAGGAGCCTTGGCAGCTGTGTACATGATTTCATCCTTCTTTCCCTCCCTTTCTATTGCTATAGGATCTCTTTAGAGACACCTCAAGTGTCAGAGCTGAAAAGATTTTAGAAGCCACATAGACCAATTCTTTTATTTAACAGAAAGGAAACAGAAGAGAGAAATGACTGGCACAAAAGGCCACAGCTAGTTAGGGATCGTTAGGATTGAAACCAGGTCTGCTCACAACCAGTCCAGTCCTTTTTCCTCAGCACAAAGGTTCCCTGCATGACATTTAATATCAGGGGCTCCTGCCCATGTTCTGTTTCCCATTTTACTCACTTCCATACACAGTGCCTTGAACTGTATTTTCTTCACAGCAAAATGGGTTTCTGAAAAGTTTCCACTATTTGGTATTTTGACCAAAAAACCCCAAAAACCCATTAGGTTGGAAAGAAAGAGGTTGTCACCACCAGAGGCTATGAATGTGAAATGCAACCAGGGTAGAAGGGCAAATTCCCAGATTCTAAGGCCTTGTTGCTCCAAATTGTTCATGTACCTATAGCGTGAGTATCACCTGCGGGTCCCACCCAAGACCTGCTGAATCAAAATCTGCATTTTAACAAGATGCTCTGAATACATACTCATGTTTGGGTAGTGCTTCTTTGGGTAAGGCTCTGACAAAGTTCTCTCCCTCCCCTTCCTACCCAAATGCTTAACCACCTACCACCTCCCTCTTGTTCCTTTCTTTCACATCCTCACTCCCAAATGTTGCTATGTTAGTCTGGTTCTGCCTTTTCTTGAAATTTTAAAGCCATGCAGGGTGTGTGTGGGGGGGTGTACTTTAAAAGGGGGCTCAAAATGGAAACTTTTGAGAAAAATAAAATATAGCTAATTTGAAAGATCTTTTGCAGCTCCAATGTCACGTTGTTAATGTTGAAATATAAACAGTTACTGTGTTTATATTGGCTTGCTTGTAGAATCATCTTTGGTTATATTTAGGAATTTGATGGCTTGGAAAGCATACTGAAAAACTCTGAGAACAAAAATATTTTTCCCCTTAACTTTCTGGAAAATAAGAAAGTCTCTTTTAAAAAAAACAATCCCACCAACCTCTTTTCCCTACTTTCTTTCCTTCTTTTCCCTATCCACCATTATACACTTTTTCCTTTTACCTTGCTTGCGTTCTTCATTCTTAGTTCAGTTTTCTCATTTCATGTACATTTTTAAAAACAGAGTTTTCCTTATTATTTGTTTCTAATGGAAAAATTAGGAAGGGGGGGGAGCATGACCAGAATCCTACCTATGTAGAAACAACTGTAAATTTCTTATATAAAATTATTCCAGGCCGGGTGTGGTGGCTCACGCTTGTAATCCTAGCACTCTGGGAGGCCGAGGCGGGCGGATTGCTCAAGGTCAGGAGTTCAAAACCAGCCTGAGCGAGACCCTGTCTCTACTATAAAAATAGAAAGAAATTAATTGGCCAACTAATATATATATATATAAAATTAGCCGGGCATGGTGGCGCGTGCCTGTAGTCCCAGCTACTCGGGAGGCTGAGGCAGTAGGATTGCTTGAGCCCAGGAGATTGAGGTTGATGTGAGCTAGGCTGACGCCACGGCACTCACTCTAGCTGGGGCAACAAAGCGAGACTCTGTCTCAAAAAAAAAAAAAATTATTCCAAACCTTTTTGTGTATATATTTGTTTAAATAATGGGGTAATTCAGAATGTAATAATTAGTATCTACTTCCTTTTAAATGGAACTATAAATTACTAACTCTTTACATCTGTAAACATACCCCGGCAACACTATTCTTATTAAATTTTGCCATTAAAATAGTATCATGGTCTATTTAATAATATTTCTAAGCATGATGGTGCGTGCCTGTAATCCTAGCAATTTAAGATGACACGAAATCCTTTTAGACTCTCATTGCCAGCCCTGGTTCCCTTCCTCACCTGCCTCCTTCATTCCAGCTCTCCCACTCCAATCCCAGCTCAGAGAATGCAATTGTCATCCCAGCTTGGCCGGGCCTGGTGGCTCACGCCTGTGATCCTAGCACTCTGGGAGGACGAGGCGGGAGGATTGTTTGAGCTCAGGAGTTTGAAACCAGCCTGACAAGAGCAAGACCTCATCTCTACTAAAAATAGAAAGAAATTAGCCGGGCATGGTGGCGCATGTCTGTAGTCCCAGCTACTCAGGAGGCTGAGGCAGGAGGATCACTTGAGCCCAGGAGTTTGAGGTTGCTGTGAGCTAGGCTGACGGCATGGCACTCTAGCCAGGGCAACAGAGTGAGACTCTGTCTCAAAAAAAAAAAAAAAAATATTGTCCCAGCTTTTGATGAGTGCATGTTTTGAGGTGCTACAAGGATTTCAGTAGCTGACATGGTCTTCATCCCAGTGAGGCAGAACAGGCGCTCATTCATGGGGAGATGCAAATAACACTGACAAGCCCTACACTGTGCTACCAAGTGCAACTTAACGTGAGGCAAACCGAGTTCAGTCACAGTTACTGCTGAGTGAGCTTTGAATCTTCTTTATCTTTCACCGGGATTCCTGCCCCAGGTTTTCACTTGGCCTCCTTGCCTGTAATCTCTCTTTTTCAACCCATCCAGTTTACTGCTGATAAAATAATCTCAAAAACCACTTTTATGGTATGTGTGATCTTGTTTACTCCCTACTCCTCTAATTCTGCTGGCTAAACTTCACCTCATCCTCCTAAGACTCAGCTCAAACTTTTAATTACTCAGCATTTACTGATTAGCACATGTGCTAATCGCCGCTTCTAAAAACTTCCTTGACTCTAGGCTCTGTAACTCCTTGCTTCTTCTCTTATAATAGATCCTGTTTTGTTGTGATTACTTATTTATTTTGGGGGGCCTACGACTATCCCAAATTGTGAGTTCTTACAGTACAGGGCCTCTATCGTATCCATCTTCATACCCCCAGTGCCTAATATGGTGTTGAAACCATGATTGATGCTTAATGTCTGCTCAACAAAAAGAATAGATCATGTCACACTGGTTCTCAATGTGCTTTCAGGATTTGGAGGTTAATTCTTGCTTAGAGCAAGAAGCAACTGCATTAGGTAGCAGTAATAGAGCTGCCTTTGAGCAGTCTTGTCCTACAACCTGAAAGTAGAAAAGGGAGGATGTGGTACTTGCCCCGTTCTATTAATAAGTCTCTGATTCTACATTTGAAATAAACAGCCTATAGCTCTCTTTGCAATGTAAGGGGTGCTAGTGAAGTGTTTGTTTGAAAAAATAAAGGATTTTATAAGATTCCAACTTACCCTAGTTAAGAACTGGAAGGTTGTTTTTTGTTGTTTTGTTTTTACAGCTCAAATCTAATCATGATGACTCCTTGCCTAAAGCCTTTGATCACTTCCATTATTGTGAAGATTAAGTTCAAAAATTTTAACTTGACCTTCAAGGCCTCACATGGCCTGGAGGCTGCCTACCTCACTGGGCATCCTATCACATCATTCTTCCTGGAGCTCTTTTCACTCCAGCCACACAAGTCATTTCATTGTTTCTCAAGGGCATTGACCTTCTTCATCAAGGATGCTCCTTATGCCCCCACCTTGCCCTACCTCACCTGGCTAATTATCTGACATCCCTCAGGTCTCAGTTTAGCTGTCACTGCCTAGGAAAGCCTTCCCTGAGCACACCACATTTTTTCTTTTTTTTTTTTTTTTGAGACAGAGTCTCACTTTGTTGCCCAGGCTAGAGTGAGTGCCGTGGCGTCAGCCTAGCTCACAGCAACCTCAATCTCCGGGGCTCAGCGATCCTACTGCCTCAGCCTCCCGAGTAGCTGGGACTACAGGCATGCGCCACCATGCCCGGCTAATTTTTTGTATATGTATTTTTTAGTTGGTCAATTAATTTATTTCTATTTTTGGTAGAGACGGGGTCTCGCTCAGGCTGGTTTCGAACTCCTGACCTTGAGCAATCCGCCCGCCTCGGCCTCCCAAAGTGCTAGGATTACAGGCGTGAGCCACCGCGCCCGGCCTCACATTTTTTCTTTATAACATTTTTCATTATTGTAACTTGATAGTGAAGTGTATAATTATTGGATATTTTCTTCTCACTCCCCACCTCCTAATTCCAGACTATAAAGTCCACGAGGACAGGATCCGTGTCTGGTCTAGTCTCTTCTCTACCTTATTGAAGAGACTTTACCTACTTGGTTTCATTCACTTTCACGATCCTATGAGATAGACATCCTCACCTTTATTTGACAGATGAGAAAACTGAAGCAAAGGTAGATATACAATAGAGTCAAGATTTGAGCATAGTTTCATTTGCCTTTTTTGTTTTGTTTTGTTTTGTTTGTTTGTTTATTTTGAGACAAGGGGTCTTACTACATTGCCCAAACTGGTCTCAAACTCCTGTGCTCAATGGATTCTCCTGATCCTGACCCTCCTGAGTAGCTGCGACTATAGGTGCACCACCACACCAGCTCCATTTGCATTTTTAAAGGGTTAGAAATTCATTTATTTGGGTTTTGGATTCTCAGGACCT
Organism: Microcebus murinus; assembly: GCF_040939455.1. Lineage (NCBI taxonomy): Eukaryota > Metazoa > Chordata > Mammalia > Primates > Cheirogaleidae > Microcebus > Microcebus murinus. The sequence continues at coordinate 69,834,647 of NC_134107.1, read as the reverse complement.
AAACTGGAGTCCCATTCTACCACTTAATAATTTTATAATTCAGGACAGGTCCCCTCATACGTATAATAGGGATCATATTCCTTATCTTACCTACCTCGTAATATTCTTTAGAGGATCAAATGAAATAATAGATACAAATTACCTGGTAGACCATAATCCATTCTACAAACATAAGTAAAACAAGTAGCATTTTTCATCAGGGTCAAGTCTGTAACGGCTGCTGCTTATCTGGTCTGCCCATTCTGGGTATCAGTTTCTTGAGTAAAATTGTCAAGTGGAGACACTGAGTCCAGATGTTTCTGTATATTATCTAGAAAATGTGGCCGGGTGCTGGGGCTCACTCCTGTAATCCTAGCACTCTGGGAGGCCGAGGCGGGAGGATTGCTTGAGGTCAGGAGTGAGAACAGCCTGAGCAAAAGCGAGACCCCGTCTCTAACAAAAATAGATAAATTTAGCCAGGTAACTAAAATAGAAAAAATTATCAGAGACATGGTGGAGTATACCTGTAGTCCCAGCTACGCGGGAGGCTGAGGCAGGAAGATCGCTTGAGCCTAGGAGTTTGAGGTTGCTGTCAGCTATGATGACACCACGGGATTCTAGCCCGGGAGGAAAGAGCAAGCTAGGAAAAAAAAAAAAAAAAAGAAAGAAAGAAAATGTTAACTTAGAGCTTAATTTGACAACAACAAAATGAATTTAGAATTAGAGCATCTATCTCACAGAATGAGGATTATACATTTAGTTGTTACATAATGTAAATAAGGAGAATAAATAATATGCACTGAGGTTCTAATGTTTAACCTCTAGTTCTTGCTCACCAAGGAATAGATGAAATGGTCAGTTAAGTGTAGTTAATGATTGGCATTAATGGTTAAGCGCTTAGGCTTTGGAGTCAGATTTGAGTTTAATTCTCTCATTTCTACATTTACCAACAAGGAGAATTTGGGGCAAGTTACCTAACTTCTCTAAGCTTCATGTCTACATCTGTAAAACATACCTACCCTTCAGACTGCTATACAGACTAAAACAAATAATGTAAGTGCCTGGCGCATAGGAAACCCTCCATAAATGTGAAGAGTTATTATTAATACTGTCCCAGTCTGTTTTCTTTCTTGGCTTGCTGATCCCTATACACGCATTTGTTCCATGTTTCTCCCATTCCAGTTGGAATGATGACTTTCCGGTGTCAGAGTCTTAAATACTAACGGCTGAGAACTCTGCCGCTCAGTCTGCCTCTGCTCCAAGTGAAGCCAATTTTGTATAAATAGGTGATCTCTCCTCTTATGCTCTCTGCACAATGACTCCCACCAGTTTCTTGTACTTCTAAGGAAGCTTCTCTATTTATGCAGAGCAGCAAGTCTTTCTATTCATATGTAAGCAACTGCATATCTTTGCTCAATTACTTTTGAGTGGCACAGTATGGGTGGGAGGATTTTTTTGTATCTGATTTGGACAGCAAGAGGATGTGCAATTTGGAGCCACAGTGAAAAGGGGGTTTTACTGTTCATTGCAAGGCTATAATCACATAGTCTACATAAGGTGATTTGATTTGATGTGTTATTGATCTTTTCTTTATCTTTTTTTTTTTTTTTTTTTTCTTTGAGACAGTCTCGCTCTGTTGCCCAGGCTAGAGTGCTGTGGTGACAGACTAGCTCGCAGCAACCTCAAACTCCTGGGCTCAAATGATCTGCCTGCCTCAGGCTCCTAAGTAGCTGGAACTACAAGCACACATTACCAAGCCCCACTAATTTTTTCTATTTTTAGTAGAGATGGGGGTCTTGCTCTTGCTCAGGCTGGTCTTGAACTCCTGAGGTCAAGGGATCCTCCACTTTGGCCTCCCAGAGTGCTAAGATTATAGGGATGAGTCACCATGCCCGGCCTGTTATTGATCTTAAAAAGGAGGCCTTTCCATAATTTTGAACTAGGAGCTGGAAATTCCAGCTATAGCATGAACATAATATAGTTTGTGTGTGTGTGTTTACTTAAATAGCATTTATTGAGACTCTACTGTGTTCTATTTTCAGGGAGGAATACAAAGGTGAATAATCATCTTCCCCTCACAGAAACTTGTAATCCTGTATAAGAGATAGACAAGAACGTAAATAATGACTGGAAGTAAACAAATAGGGGAGGAAGTACATTCTGACGGTAGCCCCCTTTTTCCTGCATTGGGATTCACATCTATAGGGTGGTGGGGTAAGAAAGTGAAGAGATCACAGACTTTTTATGCATTACCAGACTGGGCCTGAATCTTAAGTCACACTAAGCAGGCCACTTGCTCTCTAAATCAGTTTTCTCACGTGAAAACAGAGTAATAATACCTACCTCAGATTATTGTGAGGATTAACTAAGATAGCATATACAAAGTGCCAAACACAATGCCAGGCAACTTGTGAATAATATTAGCCACTATAAGTACCATTATGATTGATACTCAACAACATAAAACTGTATCACGGTGGGCAGTTCTATGCAAATCTTCCCCAAAAGTCTGAGGAAGCTGAAAGGCTCAAGAAAGAGGCTGACATGTTCAGTTTCTCAGAAAGAAACCATTTAAAAGGGCCTTAAAAAAAGAAGCCATGTCGCGGGGGGGGGGGGGGGGGGGGGAGGGGGGTGGAGAGACCAGAAAAGACAGTGACACCCACACCATTAGCCCTGAACACCTCGGGCTTATACACCACAGGGAGGGAATGTGTAGGACAATTGAAGTCGACCTGTCATGGAAAGGCGAGAATGCTATGTGAATCTGCCTAAAGGTGGGATTTACGGTAATATTAATAGTAGATAAAGTAGAAATCTTAGAGACGTTCACAGAACAAGAGTTAATCAGAAGTCAACATGATGGATTAGTATCCAAAATTGAGTTGCTTTAGCTTCCACAGACAGTACTAAAAATGTGTCAGCACGTAGGGTCAGTGGAGGAGGCTTAATGCCAGAGATGTTTACTCTCATCCCAGCAGCCTGGTGGACATGGAGCATCTTCCCAGCAATGCAACTCTGCTTTACTGGTAATGTGAAGTCCTTCCCGTTAAATATCTGCCACTCTTCTGACACAGATGGTGACATCCTGTGGTCACTTCCCTCCCCTTGTCAGATGTTAGGTAGTGGTTTCATGCACACCCCACCCAAGATGGTGGATTATCTGACAGCAACAGAAACAGGAAGAATAGTGGTTGCAACTGAGAAGAGACTACATATTTCACAGTAAATAACTCTTCCTTGACCAAACATTGAGCAAACTTTGATGTGAAATGATAAAGAAGCCAAGGCACAGCTTTTGGAAAAGCTGAGAGCCTCTTTGATGTTGGAAACAAATCCTGTCCTCCACAGCACACTGAATAAGACGATGGCTGAAGACAACTGTGGACAGGATAACTGGTGCAGCAGACGGTGGAAGGAGGAGGGAGCCTGGCACCACATCTGTACGCACAGCTGCACCTGCCTCAGTGAAGCTGCTGCTCTGCACTAGAATCTCCCATTTGGTTCGACCAGGGTGGGAAGCTGATCCAGATTGGAATAAACAGTCACAGAGTAGAAGCTAACCCAGCTCATTTATTATAAACTACTTGATTAATGGGAACTATGGGGTTTCTAGGAGGAGAAAATGAGACAATAGCTGATATAATGGTTATTATTCATAAGAAATACCACTCTGGTCTTTCCTGTCTCTAAAAGCATTACTCTTACATGGAAGTTGTGACACCTAAAGGCTTTATTGGCACTAATGTGGTTACACCTATGTTCACCATGATGATAATCATTAACAACAGGTACTGTTTTTGAGCTTCTAGCTTAGCTTATGGGGATTTGCCTCTGGGGATCCCTCAGCTTCAGTTCAAATCGCACAACTATTGGAGAGCTGCTCATATATGGGATCTAGGCTGTAGGCTCTGCAAGGTTAGAGGTCTTTTCTCTCCCTTTCAGGACTGTGTCCCACACAGAGCCCAGCACCATGTCCAGTACATGATTAGTATTCAAGCAACACTTGTTGAAGTATTTAACATCCACTATCAGCATCCGCTGATCTCTTGTAATACTCAAAACCACCCTGAAAAGCTCAATATTATTAGCTCTAATTTGTGAATAATAAATTAGCTTGTTTCAAAGCTATATAGAGAGTTATGCATGGAATGAGGTGTCGTAGAGGTGGGAGAAGGTTGTTCCCAAGTTGCATGATTTTCTAATATGGGAGAATCAAGAAAAAGATTGTTTATGTGAAGATTCCTTTCATGCTTCTGCAGAGTGGGAGGGACTAGGTTCATTACCCATTTGACTAGAAAATGAGCTCAAAACCATGTTATGGGGAAAAGGAGCATCAAGTGGAGATGTTGAGAGAATGCTTGGGGGATACAATAACCGTCCTCACATAGGGCAGAACACAGCACAAATTTTAAGGAAACCAATTTTGGCTTGAGACAAGGAAGAACATTTTAACCCCTGCTGCTGTTTAGAAATAGAATAGATCACCTTGGAGGCAGTAAATCCTCTATTATTGGAGGTGTCCAAGGAGAAATCACATGATTACTTGAGTAGGATATTGTAAAAGGGGATTTAAACATTGGCTAAGGGCTGGGCGCGGTGGCTCACACCTGTAATCCTAGCACTCTGGGAGGCCAAGGTAGGAGGATTGTTTGAGCTCAGGAGTTCAAGACCAGCCTGACCAAGAATGAGACCCCATCTCTACTAAAAAAAAATAGAAAGTAATTAGCTGGACAACAAATATATAAATATATATATATGTATATATATATATGTGTATATATATATATATACACACATATATAAATTAGCTGGGCATGGGGGCACATGCCTGTAGTCCCAGCTACTCGGGAGGCTGAGGCAGAAGGATTGCTTGAGCCCAGGAGTTTGAGGTTGCTGTGAGCTAGGCTGCTGCCACAGCATTCTAGTCCAGGCAACAGAGTGAGACTCTGTCTCAAAAATAAATAAATAAATAAATAAAAGTAAAAATAAAGATTGGCTAAGGGGAGAGAGGCAATGGGCTAAAGAAATCTCTCTTTTATATGTCCTAGAATCTATGATCCTATAATCCTGTACTTGCAATTTGTGAAGATGGTATTCAGAACTGAAATCCCAGCTACTTGGGAGGCTGAGGTGGGAGGATCGCTTAAGCCCAGAAGTTTGAGACCAGCCTGAGCAACATGGTGAGATACTGTCTCAATAAATAAACAAACATAAATAAATAAATGGAAACTAAGTCATAGATGAGGTCAGATTGTGTTAGCCGACAAGGTCACCTAGGGCAGGATCTCTGTCTATGTGATATGGCACAGTGTTCCCAGCACCCATCCCCATGCCTGGCACATAGCACACCTTTATTAACATGCATTAAATGAATCAATGGACTCCTGGATATGCTGGAAACTTTTACTCTGAGCTTCTCCTTCCCAAGAAGTCATAGAGTGCAACAGGAACAAAAACTGAACCAGAGCAACCTCCCTGTTCCCCTTTCCTATGTAAAGAAGTTTGGTCTAGAGGGAAATATTTCCACTTATTTATGCTTTAAGTGTTAGACCCATGTAGAGTTTTTTTTCCCTCTGGAGAAGTGCCTTAATGTGTGTGTTTTCTGTTGGCCTCACTAGCTCAGAAGCTGTTTGTGAGTAAACCATGCAGAAGCCCACGTAAGGACGGCTGGGATGAAAGGACCAGCAGGGGTTTGAGAGATGCCCTACTCTGCGATTAAGAACATGCAGGAGTGAGGGGACATAAATCAACAGGCAGAAAACCATCATCCAATATGAGCCACATCCAGAGGTGACCCTGGAGAAACCCCAGAGGGAGATAAATGATTGTGTCTGGCACAGTGCTGGCACGCATCAGGGGCTCGATACAGTGTACTGAAAGATGAACACGTGGAGTGTGGGGCTGTCCAGGAGGAGAGCTGGACTGGGAATCAGCAAGCCTGGACTCCCCTCTGGATTCGTCTGTTACTGACTGTGTGGCCTTTACATGTTCCTTTCTCTCTCTAGCTGTCATTTGGGGCTGCCTGGCCTTCAAACAACTGCTCTATTTTGGGGATACCAGTTATAGAGACAGACGAGCATGTTTGTCACAGCTAGGTAACAGAGGTGGAAATGGAGAGAGGTGGATGGCTTCACGGGCCATTTTAAAGGAGAAAATAGGATTGTATGTGTAGTTGGATGTGGCACGTGAAGGAGGGAAAGTGGCCCAGGGTGACTCCTAGATTTCCAACTCAGGCAGTTGCGTGAATGGCAGCTTACTGAGATGGGAACAAGCTAGCCAGAGTGGGCTTGAGAGGAAGCTGATGAACTGCACCTTGCACTCCCAAAGCCCACACGTTCAGAAAGATCCTGGCCCTTTGGCTCTTCCCCTGCCTCCGTGACTCTGAGAACAGGCCCACTGCACGAGAGGGATGGGCAGACCAGGCACCTTCCAAGTGACAGAGTCTCAGGTTAGACTCCCTGATGCTAGAATGCTTCATGGGGCTGGACTCACTCAGTTCTAAATCCCTACATCCGTCATTTCTCCTATTGCTACATCAGCTTTAAAAGGCAAAAATGGACTTCTGGGACTCACAAACCTAACATTATAAAGAAAAGAAGAGAACCAGGGGAAGCTTCAAGATTAGAAGCTGGTTTCCTGCCAGAGCTTTGCTTCATTTAATGCACTCGCCTACACTCTCCCTGGTTTCCAAAGACCAACTGCAGGCTTGACTCCTGCAGCCTATGTCAGTGCCTCCAGGCCTTGGTGCTGAATAAATGCACCTAGGAGGAGGAAAAATGGAGCTCTCTGAGGACTAGGGATGGCTGGGAACATCCTGCTGACTGCCAGACTGAGGGCATGGCAGGATGGGAATCGATATATAATAGAGAGAACAGAGCTCCCCGTGGACACTGAGCTACCACTCTGATCTCAGCCTCATTTCAGTGCTGCAGGCACAGGCCTGGGTACAGTCAGCTGACCCCAATCACGCTGTGCTGGAGAATAGAGAGTAACTGTTATTCCATGCTGTCTCCTAAAGATCGATGCATAGAAGGGCCCATGCTTTATACACCAGGAAGAGACATGAAAGAGACAAAAGTGGGAAGAGCAAATGTAAAAATATGAGAAATTATGCCTGTCATCGTTAAATAGAATAAGTTTTATTGTTTTTGTTTCCACTTACAAAAATGCAGCATATTTTCATGGTAGAAAATTTAAGAAATGCAGACAAGTAAAATGAATCAACCGTAACCCTACTAAGCGCTCTTGCTATTTGATGAATATTTACTGCATGCTGACTGGCTGAAGCACTAATTTAAAGCCCATAACAATCCGAAGATTCAGGTAGTAATATTATTACCCTTTGATTAATAAAGGAACCAAGGTTCAGAGAGGTTGAAAATTGCCTGAAAATACACAATTTACAAGTGGTAAAGCCTGGATTTGAACCTGGTTCTATATCCCAATTTTCTCACAATATTTTTCTTGACCTATAAGATTTGTTTTGGTAATCGTCTTGATACCAGAGATGATGTCACTTCACCAAATAATCCCAATTTCGAGATGAGAAATACTTCAAAACAAGAAGATACTACATGAAGATGTTTCAAAAATGTGTCCTCTTCTTTTCAAGTCTTGTCACACCTCTTGCAATTTTGTAAAATCATCCATTGCGAAAGTGGTGTTTTGATTCTTTGACCTTTCCGATAACCAGAACAGAAAGGAACTTCCTTTCTGTCACTTGGCCTGAAGATTCTTTCTGCTTCTGCCCAAGGCAGGCTGCGGTTAGCACTCACAGCTTAACCTCTTCCTCCTGCACGTCCCTCTGAAGTAATATGTTTTCCTTTTGATGGCATAGATACTTTGACCCTAAAACATCAAGCCAATAAACTATCATTTTTTTAAAAAAGAATGAATGATATGGGTCACAACCTTACCCCATTTCTAAGCTGTACCGTCTCTCACCACATCTGTCTCTAGCCCCATTCTTGAATTCCCCCATCTGACTCTCACTTCATCCTGACATTAGAGAGATTACTTGTACAGATTACTTGCTGCTTGTTTAAAAGCTGAAAATGTAATGGTTTATTCTTTATAGTCATGAATTAATTATGAATATTGAAATATTGCTGGTATTAAAATTACCTCAACAAAACATAGTATGCCCAATATGCACTCCTGACTACCCAGTTTTGTTCCCCAGCCAGTCTGGTACTGATGGCTTTACACGCTTCCTGTGCATCCTCCACTATTAAGTGGCCCTGACTCTTCCTGATAACTCTCCAGTGGCTCTCAATGTCGGGTTGTCATTAAAAGTGGAAACTTTTATTGCTTTATTATTTTTATTTTTAATTGACACATGTTAATTGTACATATCTGTGGGGTAAAATGTGATGTTTGGATGTATGTGTAGATTGCTTACAAATGGGGAAATAGTATCTATTTGATAACGTTGTTGTGAGATCAAATAACTTATAAAGCTAATGTGTGTAAGCTCTTAAAACATGGCCTGGTATATTGTAAGCACATCATAAGTGTTAGCTCTAAGGACAAATGGAGTTATCTGTCCATCTTGTCACCTCAAGGGCCAGTGGTCAAGATATATTTCTTAGAAACTACTTTAAATTTTAGTTGTTTTCCTGTTTTATTTATTGGCATTGCAAAGTAATGTTTTATCGCATGTGTACAGTAGATTGCTTACAGATTATGTATTGAGTAGATTTGTTTGGGCTTGCCTAGAAACCCTAATAACTACTTATAGCACTGTGTGTGTATGTATTTCTACCTCTATCTATCTATCTACATGTATACACACATGCACATACACACACAAACACATACTTTTTGCAGCGGAGTTTTGGAAACCAGTTTTTATGTAATATATCAGTTTATTTTATAAATTTATTTTTCTTCCACTTATTTTTCATTTCCAAAGATTGGCTGATAAAGTATTGTCAAGATTCAATGTAGCCTTGAATACCATGCTAAGAATTTTGCGTTTCATACCTTGTGTTACAAGGAGCTGCCTGCAGACGAAGAGAGTGCCATAGACTGATATGTGTATTAGGGAGGTCAGTTCGGTAGCAGTGCAAGACTGACCTGATAAGTAGATCTTAGAGTCAGGGAGATTGGTTAGAAGGCTGTTAGGATAACCCAGACTGAGAGCCTCAATTAAGGTGCTGGACAAGAGGGGATACCTGTGAGAATAATTAGGGAACAGAACCAAGAGGCTTCTAGAATAGAGTGGCAAGAGAAATGGAGGAGAGAATTCTAAAGTCTTTCATTAGGATGGTGCAACTATTAAGAAAGACAGATTTCTCTATTGTTTTCTAAATACAGAAGGGATTCAAAATTTTCAAGAAGAGATAGAGAAACTGCAAAAGGTCAGAATATAAAGCAAGCCTCTTCCTCAACTCCAAAAAAAATAAAATAAAATCGATGTGCACTCAATACTTTTGACATCTGAACCTAAAACTGAACATAAATAGAATGTTTTTTTTTAAAAAAAAAAAAAGTGTAGGATAATGACTTTCACTGATGATCCATTTGACTGTAAAATCAAGCACATGAAATGTTACATTCCAGGCAGAGTCGGGCAGATGCTAAGATTTGGAAGCAGTATGCTCTTTCATCCCTGTGGAAGTGGTTTCCTCTCCTAACAGAACAGCTAGAGCTCTGGAAAGAACAAAACAAGGCCACAAGCACCCCAACTACATCCTTTGCAAGATGGTAATGCTGTCCATCTTCATCCAAGACTCTCCAGGCGCCTGCATGTTGAGAAGGCGCTTCCCTGGTCTGAGAGTGCCTGGGCAGCCAACCCTGTAGCAAGGAGTGGCTGAGGTCCCCAGCCCGGAAATGGTGTGCTCTTACTACACCACACTTCTTTCCCACCTCCCTCCTAAACACTCTAGCTGGCACAACAAGAGTTTTTGAAAATGAGAATTAAACTTCTCTATATTGTGTCTATGTGTTCTGTTATCATAGTTTCTAAGTCAGAAATCCAGATGTATGACAAATACAGTTGTACTAATGGCCAGGATATCTTAAAGACACTAAAAAAAAAAAAAAAAAAAATCCAGAGTGTGTAGTTGCCATGATAAAAATTCATCCTTTAAGAGACTGATTCCATAAATATTATTCAGTGCCTGCTAGGTGTCAGGCACTGATGTAGACATTGGGTAACAGAGTGGAGAAGAAAACACACCAACACATTACTTAGTGGGAATGGGCACCCCACTGGGTGGTGTGTTGGGATTTAGGATCAGCCATATTAGGTTGAAGATATGACTCAAAGAGAACAGGACTGGGCAGGTAATTATATTGCAGTTCTTTCACTTCTACTTGAATTCCAACAGTAGAAAAGGACCAATTTATTATTATCATTATTATTTCCAGCATATTGTGGGGGTACAAATGTTAAGGTTACGTATATTGCCCTTGCCCCCCTGAAAAGGACCAATTTAAATCCTGCCTGACTTATCAGTGATATGACCCCTAACCCCCAGGAGGAAGTCATCTCTTTTTTCTCTGAGCTCCCCTGCACTTCCTGTGACCCTCAGAAAAGCATTGGATTATTCTATCACGTGATATAATGATTTATGCGTACATTGTATCTGCCTTTGTAGACTGTTTCAAAGCAGGCTGCTTTGGTTTCTCTCTCCAGATCCCTCTCCTGACATTGCCCTCACTCCCCTCTCTTCTGCTCTCTCCTTCACCGCACTCCTGAAGCTCCTCCCACGTAGAACTCTTTGCTAGTCCCTGCACATGCCAGGTTTTCTCCTAGCCCTGTGCCTTTGTACACACAGTTCCTTCTGAGGGAACATTCTTTCCCATCTTCATTGCTTGGGACAACTGTGACACAGCTCAGAAGTTATTTCCTCAGTTAAGCCCTCTGTGACCTTTGGGCAATGAGTGGTCATGCCCTCTTGCCCTTACAGAGCTCCAGAGCTCCGAGCATATCTCTGTTAGATCACTTATCATCCTGTTTGTTTTTTTTTCACTGTTTGTTTATGGGTCTGTAAGCCCTGGGGCAGAGCCCTCATTTTATCCACCTATGCCTCTGGGCCTTTTACCTTTGCCTGGAAGAGGCCTTGGGTGAAAGTGTGTTGAACAATTGACTTGCCTTCTGAAATACCAAAAAGATACTAAAGCCCTCTTGTCCACCCCCTTTTCACCCAAAAAACTCATTTGTCCTTGCTAGAAATTTCCTCCAGTGCTCACTCCTTGGCCTAAAGGCATTGAGACTTTTGTTAGAATTCAAATGGTTAAGTTGTGAATAGAGCACTCGGTGGAGAGCATGGAGACATATGGGTGTTGGGGGGAATTGGTTCCAGGATTCCCCAATGTGGATACCAAAATTAGCAGATGCTCAAGTCCCTGATATAAAATGGGGTAGTGTTTGTATATAACCTACACACATCCTCTCCTATATTTTAAATCATCTCTAGATTACTTATAATACCTGATACAATATAAATGACATGTAAACAGTTGTTATACTGTATTTTAAAATTTGTATTTTTTAACTTTTATTGGTTTCTTTTCCAAATATTTTTGATCTGTGGTTGGTTGACTTCTCTGATTCTGAACCCACTGATATGGAGGGTTGGCTGTATTCTATTTCCAACTCACCCTGCAATTAGTTCTGTGACCTTGGCCAAATCTTATCACCTCTCTAGGTCTGGATTTTTTCAGTTGTAATGTGTAAGTTACATGCAATCCAGAATAGCACATAGGGTTTTTTTAATTTCCAATGACAATTTCAATCTAATGGTAGTGACCTCCTAGGGAGCCCTGCTGAAGATTGTGAAGCTCATGTCAGGAAAGACACTCAGCTGGAAAGAATAGAGTTACTATTTAGTCATTTCCATCCATTTAGCACAGAAGTGGGAAGAAAGTTGCATCTGCTTCATGTTTGCTGACACTGAACTGGATAGGTCTTTGAGTTCCTTTTAGTACAAACATTCCGCATTTCATGATCCATGCAAGATTATATGTACAGTCAGTTCAGTTTCACTCCAGAGGCATGTGTCAAGTGCCTGCTGCATGCTATGTACTGAGCAGTGTGAGGTAAAAAGAATAAATAATGCACGGTCTTTGCTGGTGAGGGACTCACAGGTGATTAGTAGAGGTAGGTGATAAGTATTATCTCCATTTAGCAGATAATGGAAACTGAAGTTTCATCAATAAGTATGGAGCTGAGTCTGAGACTAATTTGATTCTAAGGCTTTTTACCTTTTTCAACTGTACCTCACTACCCTTCATTTAAAAGGGCAAGGAAAGGAGATACTTAACTGAAAGCTTGGATGTTTTCCACACTGGGTGAATTTTAACAGAGGCCCAGGATAATCAGCAGACAATGTTAGAAACTTAGGGGGAAGGGATGAAAAAACGAATAGAAGACTTCAGAAAACAAATTTTATCTATTGCATGAGAGCTGCTCTTAGCTTCGACACAGGAAGACTTCACAGGGGCATATTTACAGGCAAGCACATTTCTGTGTTATGTGTGCCTCGACTCTAAGAGTCTGCCCACTTCGTAACAATGGTGGGGTTGGAGAGAGGCAATGACACTTGTGGGAGGAAACAGTACAGGATAATGGCTTAAATCAAATCACATTGATACCATGTCAGGTCCTGACCTTGCATCACAAAGATGTCCATTGAACACCACCTGAGTGCATGGCCCTGTGCACTTGCAAAGTTTGGACAAGGACTTTTATCTCCATTTGGTTTGAAAATGCCATGATTTTCCAAGTAGTAAGTTTTTCTAAGTAGTGAGATTTTTCTGGTAAGGGCAGATAGCTGTTTTCTGAGGCTACCATGTGAATACATGGAGTGTCGCCTATGCTAGAGTGCAGTGACGTCATCATAGCTCACAGCAACCTCAAACTCTTGGGCTCAAACAACCCTCCTTCCTAAACCTCCTGAGTACTGGGACTAGGGGTGTTCACCACCATGCCTCGCTAACTTTTTTTATTTTTAGTAGAGACACAGTCTCGCTTTTTACTCACGCTAGTCTGGAACTCGTGAGCTCAAGCGATTCTCCCGCCTCGCCCTCCAGAGTGCTAGGATTACAGGCATGAGCCACTGCACCTGACTCATATGTTCAGATTCTTAATAGAGACCAGGACCTTGTTTTTAGGGAGCCACTGTAGGATGGGAATGGGTACACGATGGGGCTAGCAAACAAGGGGCAGTTGAGGCTAGTGGAGGGAAGATTCGAGAAACCTGGCCTCTTCCTCCTCTACGATCCTGGGTTGAGATGTTTAAGGAGGAGCAGGCCATGGGTGTCCAAACTCAGGACCTAACCCATGGTTCTTAAAGGTTTTCTAGAAAGGAAAATGAGTACTAGTAGGGTTGTCTCTAGTGTACCAGGTATCTGATGTCCTAGAGATGGGTTTCGGCCTCTAACAACAGTCAAATTGGAAGCCTTGTGATTTCTCTTGTGACCTATGTATTATCAGCCCGCAGAGATAAACTACTGCACAAATGCACAGCAGATCACAGTTTCCCATACTTACAAGGGCCTAAGCAACATATTTTAAGACATCTGGATATTCGGTACATATTATGAAAAACTAGGAATGTCCCAACTAAATATCTCTGTTAGTCTTAATTATCTCTGAAATGAACAACTTAAAGTCCCTTTGATGTGCCCCAAGCTTTCTCATCCCCATGCATTTAATAAAGTAGTTTCTCTGCTTCAAAGACCATTCGCCTGGCCCATGTGCAGAGGCCTCACATGGGAATGTCAGCCCACTTGCAGAGAATGAGAAGTAGAGAAAGACAGTGAACATTTAGTAAGGTGTATAGTGAATATGGTTCTGGAAAAACAAAAAAAGAAAGAAAAACAAAAAAATTAAAAGAAAAAAAAATAAAGACCCTTCCCTATCAAATATTCCTCCTATTACCAAGGACTTCCAGTCCAAATCCTACCAGGGCTCAACTCCTATTTCAAGTACTGACTTCTTTATAAAGCCTTCTCTCAATTGGTTTTGTTCCTATTGTAGCTCCTTTTTTTGTAAGTTTATGTTTTGCCACGTCAATGAGAGTATATATTCCCTAAGGCCTCAAACTAATTTTTATATTTTCTCATGTCCAAAATGGTGCCTGGTTCAGGTCCTTCAACAAAGTAGGCATGCATTCAAAAAAGAGTTTGTTGATTGTTTAATCAGAGCACATTATCCAAGATCCTCAACTATAAATGGAATGTTTGCACTATTTAGAAGTCTGAACCACAAAGAAATTGTTAACAAGGATTTCAATTCAAAACAAACAACAAACTTCTAGAGATTTCCTGAGTTCAACACATTCCAACTAAGTTTTGCACCTTGTGCATGTTTTTCCAAGCAGCTGAATAATTTGAATTCAAGTTTGGAATAATAAACCCGAGACATGGCAAGATCTTCAATCATCAAGAAAGATTCAATTATATTCAGAATGTGTGCTTTCCAAAGAAGGAATGTGGACTAATATTTTGAAAAATCAACAAGAGGAATTGAACTAAAATATTTTCCTGATAGATGTTGCTTATACCGAAAATGAAGCCATCACATGCCTCACTCTCATCTTGGTTCATTAACAATTCTCTGTAATTCCTCATCTCCCCTCCTCTTAATTAAGAGGTAAGGAGATGTGAAGTGTGAGATGGAATGTTTGTACATACTATTTCCATGATTCTTTATAGTCATGATCTCACTTAATCTGATCAGCAATCCTATGAGGTAGGTATTATATACACCTGTCTTACAGATAACAAAACTGAGGCTGAGAAAGGGTTAAGAAACTGCTCTAAGATTACAGAACTGAAAGTGGATGCAGATCCAAGCCCAGGTCTCTTTGTTTTCAAGCTTATACTTTTTTCAGTACAACATGTTGCCTTCTTTATTAAAATTTTTTTATTTTTAATTATTATGGATATAGAATAGGTATGCATCATGTGGCCTTCTTGCAGTGTTTCCATAGAAATCCAAATAGATGAAAAAAATGGTTTGGAATTAAAACAAATAAAAAATGGAAATGCAGTGTGGTATATAAGGAGACAAAACAAAGCACTGGACCAGGTGATAAAAGGTGTGATACCTGTTCTGCCATGACCCATCCAGCTATAAGACCACAGCCAAATCACACTATGAGATTCATCTTGAAGATCAGCTATCCCTAACCAATTGCTTTTCCTTGCAGAAGAGGAATTTGAGGCCCAGATGAAGCCACCTGCCTATAATCACACAGGAGCAGAATTCGGGTTTACCAAAGCTATCTAGACATGACCTTCCACTGGGTCGTGTCTCTTCTCCCCAGGCCTTGATCTACTTGTTTATAAAGCAAACCTTCAAGACTTTCTGTGTGGCCCACTTGGATTGTGTCTATTGTATCTATTCAAACATAGAGGATTTTATTATGATTTCTTAATATATAACTGTAAAATGTGAGAGGTCTCAGAGACAATATGAGAGAAAAACCTAGAGCCTCTGAGCCTGTGTGTGTGTGTGTGTGTGTGCGTGATAGAGAGACAGAGAGAGAGATAGGAAGGAAGGAAGGAAGGAAGGAAGGAAGGAAGGAAGGAAGGAAGGAAGGAAGGAAGGGAGGGAGGGAGGGAGGGAGGGAGGGAGGGAGGGAGGGAGGGAGGGAGGGAGGGAGGGAGGGAGGGAGGGAGGGGAGAAAGGAGGGAAAATGTGTCCTAGAGAGAAACCTACCCCTAGTGCTGCCTCCGATCCCAGCAGCTTCCTAGCACCAGATGACTTCCCTTTCAAGGATCCCCTCATACACTTTTTACTTATGGGCTTCTGACTGAGTTTCTGTTCCTTATAACCAAAACAAAAATGAAAACAAAAAAATAAAAAACGAACAAAAAATCCACTGACTAGAAAATAGGAAAAAAAAAATCTTTAACACTTTATGGAGCATCAAATGACACTCTGGTATTGTTTCCCACATGAACCCAACCAAATGCTAGCATCCTGAACAAAGTTACATACTTCACCAAAAATAAAAGAGCATTTATTTCCTGGGCCACTGTCCAGACCTTCAATCTTACTCCTCCACCAAAATGCTATTATGAATATAAAGAAAAAGCAAAAACATATCCGCATTCGAGGTTGGGCTCAGCGAGGCTGTAGCAGAACAGCCCTCCTTTCCTCCTCATGACATTTGGCACGTGTGTGCTTCCTGCAGGTATATTTTTGGGCCTGGATCATCAGGGCAGTGTTTCATTTAGAGACGGATGGGCTTTTAGTGAAACACCTCTCTGTTTGGAGAGAAAGGACTAGCCTAGGACACCTTAGAAGTTAATATATTATGCCACAGTGGAGTGTAGCTAGAAGGGTACAGTATTTCTCAAAATATATTCCTTGGAACCCTAGCCCTGTGAGATGGTATATGGCAAAGTTTCTAAAGTCAAAGACATTGGGGAAATGCTGTATTCTGTATCTGCCTCTTACAGAGTCATGATGCACATGAACATGTTAGAAGTGGTCCTCTGCTGGCTCCTCCTCTGTGACAGCTTTCTAATTGAAGTGCCTCCAGGCTTGGCTTTGGGCCTTAGCTCCTCTCTCTGCTCTACCTAGGTGATCTCATCCAGTTCTATGCCTTGAATAGCATCTGTGTGCTAATGATTGCCCAATTTATATCTATCTCTCAAAGCTTTCTCCTAAGCTCAACTCATACATGTAAGTAAAATCTGTGCACTTCATAGCACCTCTTACACATGTAGGTATCTTGAATTTAATGTAGATAAGACAGTCTCTAAATTTCCTTCACCCCTTGAAGCCTTTGCTTTCCTAGTCTGTCCCTGCTTGGTTGATACTACCACCATGTATTTAAGTGCTCAAGCCCCAAAGCTAGAAGTCATCACTGTCCTCTTCCTGGTCTCTATGTCCCACATTAACCCATCAGGAATCCTGCTGTCTCTACTCCTCAAATACAAGCTGAAGCCATTGACTTCTCTCTCTCTCTGCACTGACACGCCTATCATCTCTCAGATGAACTCATGCAAGAGCCTCCTAACTGGTTTCCACTTGTAATCTTGGCCTCTACATTTTATTTACCACACAATGTCCAAGGAGACTTTTCTTTTTCAAATAGCAAATCCAAATATGCCAAGGCTTAAAACCTTTCAAATTGCTTCCCGTTGTGCCAACAATAACATCTTTTTTTCTTACCGTGACCTCTAAGATCATACCTCATCACATCCACTTTCCCCCTCGGTTACTCAGCTCTGGCCACAGAAGCTCATTTCTCTTCTTCCAATATGCTGAGCTTTTTCTTGCCTAGTCTTTGGACTCACTGTTCCCTCTGCCTGCCTGGCTTCCCCATTTCTAGTTACTCTCTATAATATCACCCTTTAAGGTCTTCAAAGTCTATACTACTATATATATATATATATATATATATATATATTTTTTTTTTTTTTTTTTGAGACAGAGTCTCACTCTCTTGCCTGGGCCAGGGTACCGTGGCTTCAGCCTAGCTCACAGCAACCTTAAACTCCTAGGCTCAAGTGATCCTTCTGCCTCAGCCTCCCGAGTAGCTGGGACTACAGGCACGTGCCACCATGCTCGGCTAATTTTTTTTCTATTTTTTAGTTGTTTGGCTAATTTCTTTCTATTTATAGTAGAGACGGGGGTCTCACTCTTGCTCAGGCTGGTCTCGAACTCCTGACCTCAAGCAATCCTCCTGCCTCGGCCGGCCGGAGTGCTAGGATTACAGGGGTGAGCCACCGCGCCCAGCTCATACCACTATTTGAAATGATCTTGTTTGCTACCTTTTCTGGTGAACTCCACTGAGGAAGTAAATTAATTCCATGAGGGCAGGACAAGGATCTTTCCTATCTGTTCTGTTCATTCTTCACCACAATTTCCTCAGTACTTAGAGCAGTGCCTGACACATTACAGGTGTGCAATAAATATTTGTTGACTGGATAAAAATGTCTGAGAAATCATGCAGTGGTGAAAATTATAAAACTTAGATTAACCCCACACTCCTCAAATTTATTTGACCACAGAATCCTAATTGCCTTTGTGAAGAATATTTGTTATCTTAGGAATAATTTCCCAGAATACACTTTGGTTTATGCTGATTTAACATCAGTATTGAGAAGGGCTAATATTTGAAACCCAGTGGATCTTAAACATCAAAATCTGAAAATCTCTTATAAACCAGCATTTTGGCAGCTCTTTGTGAGTCTAGGATATTTTTTATTAGGAGAATAAAAAGTAACTTTAGTTTTCAAAGTAAGTTCTTGGGTGTTTTTTTCCTTGAGAAATGGGCTTTAAAAAATCAAGATAGTGGCTCTAGATCACAACAGGGATGGGTGAGGTGTGAGTGGTAGGCGAGACAGGATATAGCGAAATTAAGGGATGTGGTAGACTAACAGTAAATGAGATTGGGGCCCAGTAAAGCTTTCCTGCTTTAAATGGAATTTTTAGAAACAGAAACCTACAGTTGGAAACTTGGCTATTTTTATACTGTGTATGTTTTCTATAATTATTTCTTTTCTGTTTTCCCTCCTGTTTAGTAAAGCTGTTCTTGAAAATACCAGCCTGTCTCAGTTGTGCCAAGGGAAAATATTTTTTTGTCCATGTTGAAATTTTTTTTTTTTTTTTTTTTTGAGACAGAGTCTCACTGTGTTGCCCAGGCTAGAGTGAGTGCCGTGGCGTCAGCCTAGGCAACCTCAAACTCAAACAACAACCTCAAACTCCTGGGCTCAAGCGATCCTCCTGCCTCAGCCTCCCAAGTAGCTGGGACTACAGGCATGTGCCACCATGCCCGGCTGATTTTTTTTTTTTTTTTTTTTTTTTTTTTTTTCTTATTTGTTTTTTTTTTTTTTTATTTTTTATTTTTTTATATTTTATTTTTTTTTTTGTTTTTTTTTTTTATTTTTTTTCTTTTTTTTTTTTGTTTTTTTTTTTTTCTTTTTTTTTTTCTTTTCTTTTTTTCTTGATTTTTTTCTACATATATCAGTTGGCCAATTAATTTCTTTCTATTTATAGTAGAGACGGGGTCTTGCTCTTGCTCAGGCTGGTTTCGAACTCCTGACCTTGAGCGATCCGCCCGCCTCGGCCTCCCAGAGTGCTAGGATTACAGGCGTGAGCCACTGTGCCCGGCCCATGTTGAAATTTTTAAAGGAGTACCACACAGACTTGTGGTAGGGGTGAATAGGTGATGTGGAGACAGAGAGAATCTGGAAAACAGAAACCCAAAGTAGAGACCAAAGTCAGGTCGCAGAGCCAAGGGAATGGTTTAGTCTCTTCTAACCTGGAAACACTGTTTTAAGACTGACTGGGTTCAGCTCTGATCTGTTAAAACTTTGAAGGGCTTTGGATTGAGTGTTAATTAAACAAGGCTAATTCTTTACAAAGTCACATACATGCAATATTAAGCTATAAAAGATAGTTATTGAAGGAATTGTCTAGTCACATGAAAAGCCTTAAATGAAATCAGATAAGGGGAATTTGAGAAAGTGCTCAATGGTTTGATACATATGCAAAGAATATGTGAGTAGTTTTGTGCATGTAGCAGAGTGCTCTGCATTTGGATCTCAGTATTTTTCAATCCATGAGTACAATAAGACTGGCAGCTGGAATTGACTTTGGGGCAGGCTGCTCTTGCTTTATTTTCATATTCTCTTTTTTTAGTGGACTACTAATTCGTCCATCTGGATAGATTTTGCTTTATTTTCAGAACTATCAATGAAGTGGGGCATTTTTAGTCATAAAAAGATGACTGAAAACCGGAGGAATAACCAGATGTAGGGGCTTCAGATTAGGGGTGTTGAGTATTGTGTTAAGTAAGGTAAAAGGCTGGCTCTGAGGCTGATAGGTTGCAATCTGAAAGGTACTTACATGGTTTGTGATTTTTCTTCATTAAGTGGGACCTGGTCTTAGGGAGACCAGGCTTACTCGGGGTTCTCCAGAGAAATAGAGAAAGAGAGGGGGAAAGATTTATTGTAAGGAATTGGCTCACATGATTATGAAGGCTGGCAAATACAAAATCTGCAGTTTATGTGCCAGTTTGAGTCCTGAAGCTGGAAGCTGCTGCAGAACCAGGAAGAAATGAGTTCCCAGTTTGAAGGCCTGTCAAGCAAAAGGATTCTTTCTTACTCAAGGGAGGGTCAGCCTTTTGTTCTATTCAGGCCTTCGATGGGTTGGATAAGGCCCACCCACATATTAAAAAGCAATCCACATTACTCAGTGTACTGTATTAAATATTAAACTCATCCAAAAATACTCTCACAGAATCACCCAGAATATTTGGCCAAATATGTGGGCACCCAGTGGCCCAGTCAAGTTGACGCATACAATTAACCAGCACAGGAAGAAAGTGATGGGCATTACCAGGTTTTTATCCAGGGAGATGAGCTGGCCCCAACAACATAGTAGCAGGTGGGGTATAAGGAGGGAAACAATCAGGCCCTGTACCAGGCATGGCCAGTGAATTCCATGATAATGACACTTGAGATTCCGTTTAACTTACTCTTTTTCTTTCTTTTTAGAGACAGGATCTCACTCACTCATCCAGGCTGGAGTACAGTGGTGTGATCATAGCACACTGCAGCTTTGAATGCCTGTACTCAAGCAATCCTCCCGCCTCAGCCTCCCAAGTTGCTGGGACTACAGGTTTGTGCCACCATGCCCAACTAACTTTTTATTTTTTGTAGAGATGGGGTCTTGCTATATTGCCCAGGCTGGTCTCGAACTCCTGGGCTCAAACAATCCTTCCACCTTGGTCTCCAAAAGTGCTGGGATCACAGGTGAGGGCCACCACGCCCCACCTAAATTCTTCTTTTTTAAGTTGTGTTTCCCATCTTCAAGGCTTAGTTTTATGGGTTGAATTATGTCCCCTTAAAAAGATATGTTGGAGTCCTTAGTACCTCAGAATGTGACTTTAATTGAAGATGGGGTCTTTACAGAGATAATCAACTTAAAAAGACGTCCTTAGGGTGGGCCCTAATCCAATATGACTCGTATACTTATAGGAGTGGCAATTTGGACACAGAAACACATAAAATATAGAGGGAAAAATGATGTTAAGAGACATACGGAGGTTATAGCTGTCTACAAGTTGAGGAGAAAGGCCTGGAGCAGATCCTTCCCTCACAGCCCTTAGAAGGAACAAACCTGCCGATCCCTAGATTTCGGATTTCTAACCTCCAGAACTGTGAGACAATATATTTTTGTAGTTTAAGCCACTCAGTTGGTGGTGCTTTATTATGGCAGCCCGAGGGCACTCATACACTTAGTAAAGTCTATTATACATAATAGCCTGTGTTAACTACACTTGGCAGAATGAAGGACGCAGTTGATGTACATCTAGGGAATGACCCAGGGGAGAGGGAGCAGCAGCACAGGGGACAGGTCACGAGATGGCAGAGGCAATTAGGGTAGACATCTGGAGCAGTGAGCGGTGGTCTAAGAGAGTCTCAAATAAGGTATTGCGGGTGGCATTACTTTGTACACTAAAAATGCTATAACCATGGGTAGTTATCAATATGACTATTGACAACATCATATCGAAAAAATGGACTGGCTACTGCCTGGAAAAACTATGGATACAACTGGTTCATAGTGATCATTCCTGTGTTTGATCAGCTGAGAAGCATTAATGGGGTTTATATTAACTTTAAAAATGTTAAAAATTAAAAGGTTTATATTAACACTGACAATGTTGAAAAGTAAAGGGTATATATTAACTTCGACAGTGTTAAAGATTAAAGGGATAATCTTTGCATCTGCATCAACAATGGAAGGACAAACATTTTGAGACAGGCTGTATGGGAGCAGCAGCAGCTACAGCATCTTGCCTTGCAAATACAGCTCCATGTTTAAATGCCACCACACAAATGTGTTAGCATGTTGTTTCCTGAACTCCTTCCATGGAAATGTTGCCCTAGGTAAGAAGCACCAAAAGGCCAGAAGCGTGGAAAAAGGAAGGCTAAATAGAAGGATGGAAGGAAAGAAGGGAGGGACATAGGATCTTTTCTTACCCCAGATCCAAGTTCCAATCCATTTGAAATTACCATAATATTTCATTTCAGATAATACTAGGTATTTCTAAAGCAGCCAAATCTTTAGACTATTTTGACAAACATGTGATTAAATTATTAATAAGAGATAAAGGTGATTTTTAATAGTAATCTATAAAAATTAATGCTTCCTTACTGTTCTCATTTCAAGATTTACTTCTAAAATCTTTGAAGCAGCATTCTATTTCACAAAATGGCACGAAGATTCCTTGGACTCTAGGAACTAGGTAGAAGGGAAAGAAATCTGATGATAATATCTTGACATTTTTAATACTGAGTAATACTAACATGATAATAACAGCTATTCCTGTATTCTAAGGATTTTCATTTTAAAGGCTTGCTGTTATTCATTTTCCTTGCCTCACTCCTTATTAGTTATCATTTTCTAGGACAATGTACACGACTTGAATTCTATTAAATACCAAATGATTTCCCACATATCTAAGTTTGGAATCTATCTCTTTTAGTAGACAGAAATTACTCTCCTCTAGAAGAGTGTCCAGGCAGTCAAAATGAATGTCATTGTCCTTCTTTTGTATTGATGAAGAACTGCTGACATTTCTAGTGCCAGGTACGGCTAGAAAAAGAAAATGATAATGTGTAACTGGCAATAGCTTTCCTGGGGCAGGGGGTAGGGTATAAATTGAGTGTCCTTCTACATTTGGGATATGTTAGGAAATGCACAAGGAAAGTACTTGGTGTTGTTTCCAAAGAAATGTTTGATAGGTTTTTTTCCTAACCTGGAATGGTTCGTATATGATATATACTGTCTTTAGGTCCCTAAATATTCTGTAAAACAGCCCGATATCCACTGTACTCTGTAAAGTCATTTTTGTGAAGAAGGTCCTAACTGAAAGAACAGCAGGGCAAAGGTTTTGGGAAAGCCTGAACCAGTTCTGATGTAATGACTCTTGCAGGAAAATCCCAAGACTTTTTGGGTTGTTTGTTTCCGGTTCCACTGCAAAACATCACAGTCTTGGGTAGACTTAATACAAGTGGACATAATTATGCAGCCCAGTTCCACATCATTAGTGAGAGTAAATGCCTCTGCCAGGATTCTGCCAACACTGTTTCAAGCCAGACATCCATTAGTAAACATTGCCGTCTTAAAATACTGTTTGGCTTCTGTGACTAGGCTGCCTGCAGAATGGAAACTAGGTCCAGATTTTTAAAAGTATCAACAAGGGTAAGCATAGAAATGCTGTTTGCTAAGGGATGTAGTTAGAAATTTGGGGCACTCAGAGTGGAATTTTGGTAAAGTCTCTTGTCATTTCTTATTTTTTAATTTAAAATTTTCTTAATGGGAAATATGGAAGTATTTCTTGTTTGTGATAATACAAATTAAGGAGATAACCAGCTCCCCACTTTTAACTCTGCCCTGCTCAATGTCGCCATTTTAGTTTCTTCACAAAGACCAGAATAAACTAAAACACTATCTCTCTTCCACCCGAGTGTTTGTTCTATCCAAGTGGGTATTTCTAATAAATTGAAAGGATTTAGTTGAAATGCGCGTTGTAAGTAATTGGAATATTTTACACACTCTTAAACATAACAGTCCCTTTAGTTAGTAGACACTTCACAATTTTAAAAACACCCTGTGTTCTCTCTTTTAATCCTTGACGGCTCTATGAGGTGAAAAGGGTAGGCAATACAAGTGGGAAAACTGAGGCTTAGTGAGATTAAGAACTTGGCCAAGGTCACAAGCAATTAGGCTGCTTTCAAGATCAGGCTGAAGGTCTTTGATTATATTTTCTGAGTATCCTTGTTGAAGGAGAAGAAACTTACAGTTAGGTGGAAGATTTCCAAACTCTGTAACCTACACACACAAGTCCTGTGATCTCACCGTGCTCTGAGCACCCAGTCTTGCCGGAACCCTCTGAGTGATAGCTGCCTCTATAACTTGTCTAGAATGAAAAGTGCTTAACCTAAAAAGATTTACTTCCATGTGTAAGTAGTAAGAAATCACAAACTCTTATCAGAAAGTCAATGTAATAAGTTGTTTTTGAGACTATTTCATAAGCCAATACTTGACATGGTTACAAACCTCATTGCCCTTCTGAATGAGGAATGACAAATAAATGAGGATGGTAAATTGCAAAGACCAGCTTAGAAGCAATGACACACTTGGTAGGCATTGTACATAAAAAGACATTGAGGCCGGGCGCGGTGTGGCTCACGCCTGTAATCCTAGCTCTCTGGGAGGCCGAGGCGGGCGGATTGCTCGAGGTCAGGAGTTCGAAACCAGCCTGAGCAAGAGCAAGACCCCGTCTCTACTATAAAATAGAAAGAAATTAATTGGCCAACTAATATATATACAAAAAATTAGCCGGGCATGGTGGCGAATGCCTGTAGTCCCAGCTACTTGGGAGGCTGAGGCAGGAGGATTGCTTGAGCCCAGGAGTTTGAGGTTGCTGTGAGCTAGGCTGACGGCATGGCACTCACTCTAGCCTGGGCAACAAAGCGAGACTCTGTCTCAAAAAAAAAAAAAAAAAAAAAGACATTGAACTTGTGGAGTCTCCTTCCATGGAAGAACTCCACTAGCCTCCACGTGTTCTTTTCTTTTGCAGTCATCACAACAGACCCACTAAGAGTTGCCTAGACAGGGATTATCATTTCTTTAATTTTACCTCCAGAAAAAGCTGAGGGCTCAGAGATCAATTGACTGATGGAAGGTCACATATGGGTTCATTGTGAGAGACTAATGACACAGCTAATTTCTCCTCAGTGATCTGATTGTCATATGAAAGTGACTCACTTTAAGTAATCAAAGGAAAATATTTGGAGCATGAGGACACTTATGACATGCTTATCAAATATGCAGGTGACTGAAGACTGAGTTCTAGTCTTAGCTCTGCTCCTCACTAGTTCTGAGATTTGGACAAATTACTTAACCTCTCTCAGCCTCAATATTATTCTTAGAGAAAGTAGATAGTTGAGCTAGATCAGATTTTTCAAACTTCCCTTTCCTTTTTTAAGGAAAGTCTTAAAGTTCTAAATATTTTTTTTTTTTTTTTTTTTTTTTTGAGACAGAGTCTCGCTTTGTTGTCCAGGCTAGAGTGAGTGCCATGGCGTCAGCCTAGCTCACAGCAACCTCAAACTCCTGGGCTCGAGCGATCCTTCTGCCTCAGCCTCCCGAGTAGCTGGGACTACAGGCATGCGCCACCATGCCCGGCTAATTTTTTATATATATATCAGTTGGCCAATTAATTTCTTTCTATTTATAGTAGAGACGGGGTCTCGCTCTTGCTCAGGCTGGTTTTGAACTCCTGACTTTGAGCAATCCGCCCGCCTCGGCCTCCCAATAGCTAGGATTACAGGCGTGAGCCACCGCGCCCGGCCTAAATATTTTTTCAAATAACATCTTAATGTTATAAATTTAATTGATAAAAGCTGAGCTGTGTATAATCTCACCTCCTGCTTGCCTCCCTCCACCTCCTACTGGCCTCCCTGGACACAGTCCACAGTGTTAGGTAATCTAAAAGTTTCTTCCTGTTCTTAAATTCATTGTTTTCATGACTGGAAGCAACTGTCTTTCTAAACTGCTGCTTGTTTCTGTTGCCTATAGCACCTTGTGGTATAAAAGAGCCCCAGATTTGAATCAGAGGATTTGGGGGTGAATTCCTAAAACCGATTACCTAAGACTCTGTTTCCTCATCTATAAAATTACTATAGAAACTCTTCCCAGGTACTGTGCCTTGTAAACTGTAAAAGACTAAATAAATATACAGTATTATTAGCATCATCTCCTGTGTATACCACCCTTCTCCAAGGGGAGATAGCTATATCATCAGAATGAGTTAGAGTACTCATATGAGTTGAAGTGCTTTTTGCCAAGCTTGCCTATGAGTAGAAGTAGTAACTGTCATATTTGGACTTCATCTTCCCTGTGAGCCAAAAGCTAAGTTAGAAGAGAGGGTGTGAGCTGTCAACTCAGCAAATAATTGAACCAAGGAGATGCTATCATTAAGTTTAAAGGGAAGAATTGTCCCTAGAATGTGACCTTGGTAATAATGACCCAGCTATATTTCCCCCTCCACACAAAGCCATGCCCCACTAATAATTACTGTAATTTATGAGTGATTACTTCATGCTAATAGATACTGTTTTTACATGAGATATCTCATTTAATCTTCACAAGAACCATTTGCAATGGTGTTATTCCTATTTTATAGCAAAAAATAACCAGTAAAATAGAGGATTATTCCAATTTTGTAGCTCAGAAAGGCTAAGCAATTTGCTCAGGCTCATAAAATTGGTAAGTGGCAGAGCCCAGACTTTGAATTCAACACTCTGAACTGATCAGCTCAGAGTGATCAGCTCTGCAACTTCCAGTTGAAAGAAATAATTTTTCTCACTCAGTACAAGGACCAAGAAGCCTCATTCCTCTATCTTTGCAGTTCCTTAGCCAGCCCCATCTCTCCATTTTTATTATTTTCATTTCTTCCTCTATTCAAAAATGCCTCCTTCATCTTCATAAAACTCAGAGGTGGGCCGGGCGCTGTGGCTCACGCCTGTAATCCTAGCTCTTGGGAGGCCGAGGCGGGCGGATTGCTCGAGGTCAGGAGTTCAAAACCAGCCTGAGCAAGAGCGAGACCCCGTCTCTACTATAAACAGAAAGAAATTAATTGGCCAACTGATATATATATAAAAAAATTAGCCGGGCATAGTGGCGCATGCCTGTAGTCCCAGCTACCCAGGAGGCTGAGGCAGAAGGATCACTCGAGCCCAGGAGTTTGAGGTTGCTGTGAGCTAGGCTGACGCACTCACTCTAGCCTGGGCAACAAAGTGAGACTCTGTCTCAAAAAACAACAACAACAACAAAAAAAAACTCAGAGGTGGAAGGCACCTATTAGTCATTGATGTCTTCCCCACCATCACCACCCCACTACTTGTCCTCTGTAGTATGGTTTCTGCTTAAGGAGTCTCAGGGAATGGAGAAGTTAGTCCCTAACTAATTCATCTTTGTCAGGATGATTTTTATCTTACGAGTATCCTCCTCTTTAGTTTTGCATTTTACCCCATTCTTTCTCTCTGTGGGCTGCACACCTCAGCT
The DNA here is from genome assembly GCF_040939455.1 of Microcebus murinus. Taxonomy (NCBI): domain Eukaryota; kingdom Metazoa; phylum Chordata; class Mammalia; order Primates; family Cheirogaleidae; genus Microcebus; species Microcebus murinus. Next base: position 69,807,613 of record NC_134107.1, on the reverse strand, counting down.
CTTCAGATCACATTGCCTGGATCTGGCCAGGCTTTCTGCAGTGATTCTGCTGACCTGCCTCTTCCCCTCAATCCATGGCCAGAGTAACTTTCTTATTAGCACCTGGAAGATGCTTTCCCCAGTGGACAGAGGTCAAGGTGAGCCGTGGAAGGATGCTGGGAAGGAAAGTCAAGAGGAAGAGGTGTGAGCAGGATGCTGGAGACACGCTTAGTCAGCAACCCTTGGGCCCAATTTGGATTGGCCATTTCTCTTAAGTTGTCCCTCCACTGGCAGCAGAGGTGTTTGCTATCCAGCTAGGCATGATTCCATCAGGGTGCTGTGCCAAGCCCTAAAATTGGTGCCAGGAATTACAGAAATAAGTGGAGTGCACAAGGACAAAGGAAGACAGTGTGGTGCGGTGGAAAGCATGTCAGCCTTGGGATTTGAAAGATCTAGTTTAAATCATTGCTCCACTTTTTATATAACTATATGGCTTCGGCAAGTCATTTAACCTCCTGAGATTTAGCTTACTCATTTGTCATATGGGGAAATAATACCTATCTTGGGAGTTTCTGTAAGGATTATAGAGAATAGCCTGGCACATAGTAGGCACTCAGTCAATGAAAACTATTGTTTTTTAAAGCCCTAATTCTAAATCACTGCCTCATAACTATGTATCCTATTTGGAGTCTCTAGGCAACGGTCCTTACCTCTTATTCTTCCATTCTCACTGTGCTGCAAACTAGCCTATAGCTTCCCCATGTTCTAGCTTCAACTACCACATCAGCAATTCCACACGGTTCCCCGCTGCCTTGAAAGCAGAACTCAGGTATGATCTTTCAGATCCAAATCAACATTAATTTTGTTTTTCAATTTTCACTTTGTCGTGAATCTCACCAGTGACATACTGAAATGGATATAGATACCAATCTATTTACCAGGTTTGTTAACAGGCTCTATGTGAATGTTGGTAATTTTTCATTTGTATCAAGGACCCATTCCATGTGCATGGGTATTGGCAATAGTATCTTAACATGTAAACAAAACCCAACTTAAAATAATTTGAGTTGGTGACGTCAATAAAGAAAACAAAACACAGTGATATAATAATAGTGACTAGAGAGGCTATTTTATTTATTTACATATTTATTTTTACCTTAATTTTAAAACTCAAAATAATAGATGCATCCATTTTTTGAAAATGTGTCTAATTCCAACAAACATCTAATGACTAGGAGAGGTAGAAAGTCTCCTCTGAGCCCATGATAACTGAGCTGAAACGTGGATTATGAGGAGACAGCTGTGAGAAGACCTGGGCAAAACCATATCAGGTGGAGGGAATAGCAATCCAAAGGCCCTGAGTGCAAAGGAGACTGGTGTGCAGGTTCATGAGGCAGGAGGGAGGATAATGTGGTTGGAGTGAACTGAACAAAAGAGTAAAGGATAGGAGATGAGATTGTAGAGGTGGACGGAAGCCAGATCATACAGGGCCTTAACCACTTTGGTACGATGCTCGCCGGCCACGAAACCTTGCCCACAGCCGGCACTCATAGTCTGCACGATAGTTTGTGCTGTGCATTGATGACGAGTCCGTTTTGCACTTGTGTGATGAGGAAAGCTATAAAGCACTGAAAGCTTGTTTTACTTCACAGGCAGCTTTACTTGTAATGTAAATAGAATAGGTAACATATACATATATGTTTTCATTACGTTATTTTTAAATGTTCACAATTTTATTTTGATAAATGAAAAATTAGAAAAGTCATATCACAGCTGTCGGCTAAAGTCGACGCTCGACTGTGCGCGTTCATCTCTGGCTATCGACTATAGTCAACGCTGACGCTCGTACCAAAGTGGTTAAAGGGTATGGCAAAGCTGTTGGTTATGTTCTAGTTACAGTGAGAGGCCATGAATGGAGTTGGATTAAGCAAAGGAGAGATATGGACTGATTCATGGTTTTTTGTTGTTGTTGTTTGTTTTTTGAGACAGAGTCTTTCTCTGTCCTCCCTGGATAGAGATCAGTGTTGTGATCATAGCTCACTGCAACCTCAAACTCCTGGGCTCAAGTGATCCTCCTGCCTCAGCCTCCTGAGTAGCTAGCACTACAGGCACATGCCACCATGCCCAGCTAATTTTTTCTATTTTTAGTAAAGATGGGGTCTCACTCTTGCTCAGGCTGGTCTCAAACTCTCCTGACCTCAAGTGATCCTCCTGCCTTGGCCACCCAGAATGCTAGGATTACAGGTGTGAGCCGCCACCCCTGGCCTGATTTATGTTTTAAAGAGATAACTCTATCTGCTGGATAGATGATAGAGTATGGAAGGGCAACAGTGAAAACAGGAGACTTTTGCAGAAGTCCAGGTGAATGATGTGGGGTAATAATGGTTGTGATGGTGAAATTCAGGATTTATTTTGGAGGAATAGCCTCTAGGATTTGTTGATGAATTGTATTTTGAGAGCACAGTAAAGGGGAAACCAGAATGAATCCTAGGTTTTAACTTGAACTCCTGGGATTATGGTGGTGCTATTTTCTGAGACATGAAAAGACTGGGTGTAGAACATGTTTTGGGGATTGGGTTTTGATTTGGATTGTTAAGTGTGATAGACCTATGACACAGTCATGTGAGGATGTCTCGACAGCCAACTTGCTTGGCCATAATAGGATACTTCCACTCCCCTCTCTCACACTACACATCCAGCTAGATGTGGGCTAGGTTAAAGATGTGCACAAAAAGGGAGCAGACATCCATGCCAGCACAGATGCCTCTGTAATTAACTTGCAATTTTTTCGTAAGAGTTGATTCTTGGGCTCAGAGGACCACGGTAGGCATTCCATGGATACCTATACTACATTCTAAAATGTGTCTAAATACCTGTGGTTGATAAAGGAAGTAATTTCCCAGAATGCAGTTATATTTGGCCAAAAAGCATTTCCAACTGTATTTTCCACTTGGCATGTACATAGAATACGGCATGGTGTAAAGAACCAATACAATCTAGCTGAAAAATATTTCTTAGACATAGACTTTTTCCACTTCAGATTCTGGTTCATACACTTATAGATCTTAGACAGGGAGTATTTCAAAGAATAATTGGTCTAGACACTGATCTTAGGCACACAAGGTGTCAAGGCAGCAAATGCCCAGAACAGTGGTCCCCAACCCCCTGGGCTTCAGACTGTGGCTGCAGGTCTATGGGCTGTAAGGAACCAGGCTGCAGAGCTCTGCAACCCCCAGCCCCATCCGTGGAAAAATTGTCTTCCATGAAACCTGTCCCTGGTGCCAAAAAGTTTGGGGACCGCTGGCCTACGAGACTCACACCATTTTTTGTAACAGGGTTTCCTGGCTTGAAGAACTGGGCCTTTTCTTTAATGTTCTTACTTTATGCATTCAGGTTCCTCAAAGCCTTAATTTCTGCTAAAAACTGAAGTATAAATAAAATTAATTCAATATAGACAAACTCATTAAAACAATTTAATTTATCTAGATGATTGCATTTATGTTAAGGTAACCAGTATATTTATACAACAAAATATCACCAAATAGCAGACCTTAGAAGAAAGTCTGTCCATAAAGGAGTTATTAAACATTTATTTTAAAATTATGTCTTAACTCTGCAATGTTTAATTTCTGCTCATAGAAAATAAAATAAAATAAAATAATGTCTTAAAAAACCTTAAATTCATAAAGTAACAAATATGAGGCCTCTTTTAGGGAACATTTGTCTACCAAGGCCCACTGGCCTACAGAAAACAGTAAAAGTCCTGTCAGAAGTAGAAGTAATTTAACTTGTTTTGTTGTGGAAATTTTCTTTTAAGAAAGCTATATACACGCTATGATTATATGCTTCTAAAATTAAGAACTGCAAACATAAAATTATCTTCTACAAATATGTCTATCTCAAATGCTGTATTTAAATTTCATATTACGGTTGGTTTCCAGAATGGGGGTGAGAGTGGAGGTAGGTAAAGAAAGGAGGCAAAAGAAAGTCACAGAAAGAGACAAAGAGTACATGGAAAAGGACCATTGATAAAGGAGGACAGAAAGAGGCAGGAGAAAAAGAGTGGAGACAGAAAGATGTACATCAACAAAGAAATGGAAAAATAGGAAGTGAAAGAGTGGAAGAGAAAGCAAAGCAAAAGGACCAGAGAGAGAGGCAGGAGGTGAAGCAGGTAAATTATTCCACTCCTCCCTTGCAGTTCACTGTGGACTTCAAGTATGGTTTCCTCTCACCACTGTCGTTTGAAATGAGAAGTTAACTATTTAGCCACTGCTCATAGCCCTTTCACTTCTCTTGCCTTTCAACCTTCCTTCCAAGGCACTAATACTCAAGTCTATCCACCAAAGGAAACATGTTCTTTGGGCTACTGAGTAGTGGCCAGAATATTACCTTGGGGCCAAAAAAGAATCAAGCTATTGGCCAGACAGTCCACAGACCAGAGATCACCAGCCCTGTCAAGATTAACAAAGCAGTGGTACGTCTTAGTGCTTTGGAACTTCAAATGATATATAATCTCACTAGAATGCTTCCTCCCATGCAAATTGTGCTTTGAAAGTGATTGAAAACAATGTTCCTCCAAATATTTAAAACATCTCCCCTGGGATATCATTTAGCTGTTCTAACACCAAGTTCTTAGATTAATTTCTGGTATATCTCATCTACATAAGAAGAAATGGAACACCATGGTTTTTGATGTTGCTTTATAGCTAGGCCTTTTCAGCCTATCAGACTGTCTTTTACAATGACCTTCTCATACAGGCTTATACCTGGATGATGAGTCTGGTACCTTTCTGGAAGCTCCCCTGAGCTAAGCTCATGACCAAACTGGGGTCTCCCTAAGTTATAAATCCCACTCCATCCCACTCCACATACACACTAGTCTATTTCCAAGACCACCTCGCCTCATGGTTGTAAAGCAGAAATATTGTGACATGTTGACAGAAAGAAACCAAGGAAGTAGAATTTTTTTTTTTTTTTTTTTTTTTTGAGACAGAGTCTCACTTTGTTGTCCAGGCTAGAGTGAGTGCCGTGGCGTCAGCCTAGCTCACAGCAACCTCAAACTCCTGGGCTCAAGCAATCCTGCTGTCTCAGCCTCCCGAGTAGCTGGGACTACAGGCATGCGCCACTATGCCCGGCTAATTTTTTATATATATATATCAGTTGGCCAATTAATTTCTTTCTGTTTATAGTAGAGACGGGGTCTCGCTCTTGCTCAGGCTGGTTTTGAACTCCTGACCTTGAGCAATCCGCCCGCCTCGGCCTCCCAAGAGCTAGGATTACAGGCGTGAGCCACAGTGCCCGGCCGGAAGTAGAATTTTTTGAAAGGCAAGGAAGCAGCCACATCCTGTAATAAAATTGAAAAATAACCACTATTGTCTACATTAGACCAATACCACAAACTAAAAGGGTGGAGGCCTTAATTTCAATACCAACTTGCTGACATATTTCCCCCTTTCTTGTCATGGACTATCTGTCCCCCTTCTGCATCAAAGGGCTGAAGGTTTTGTTTGCTAGGTCTTTCAAGGTAACATTAGAGCTTGTGTTCTGCACAAAAACTAGCTCAACTCAGCTTGTATTCTCTGAAAAAGTTAGCTCAACTCAGGTGGATTATTTCTTACATGTGTAAAAGACAACCTGATTCTTATAACTAGGCTTGCTTATCAGAGTCTTTGCAGAATTTCCCTTCTCAGCAACAAGGCAGGGCAAGAGGTTGGATGTACATACTGTACATTGCTTTTTCTTTTTCTTTCTTTACTTTCTTTCTTTTTTTTTTTTTTTTTTGAGACAGAGTCTCACCCTGTTGCCCAACCTAGAGTGCCATGGTGTCAGCCTAGCTCACAGCAACCTCAAACTCCTGGGCTCAAGTGATCCTCCTGCCTCAGCCTCCCGAGTAGCTGGGACTACAGGCATGCACTACCATGCCCGGCTCATTTTTTTTTTTCTATATATTTTTAGTTGGCCAATTAATTTCTCTCTATTTTTTTAGTAGAGACGGGGTCTCGCTCTTGCTCAGGCTGGTTTAGAACTCCTGACCTTGAGTGATCTTCCTGCCTCGGCTTCCCAGAGTGTTAAGATTATAGGCGTGAGCCACCATGCCTGGCCTGTGCATTGCTTTTGCCTTAGTCTCCTTTAGTTAAGATTAGGAGTTGCACACCAGAAAAGAATGATCTCCTTATAGTTTGAATTGCTAACTTCAGAGAAATAATATATTAGAGCCCCTCGAATATCATGATCTATTTACTCCTTCCTCTATTTCCTTAACCCAAAGGGGTTCTTCCTAACAAAATAACATCTACTTCAACACTAATATAGAATTAACTATAATCTTCAATCTATTTTGTGATCATCTACTCTCTGGTCTTCACAGAGAGTAGACTTCCCAGTAAACCTGGGACTTCTACATGATTCTTCTTTTAACAATTTTACATTTCAACTGGAGAATTTTAAGGTGGATTTAATTTTTTAACTTACTATGTACATTCAATAATCTCTTGAAAAGCTGGTGTGCACTTAATGGAACTTCGCTTTCCTCTTCCCCTCCTGTCTTTCTTTTCTGAGATGCAAGATTTGGCAATATACGGAAGAAAATATAGACAGTATATTGATTCAGCATAGCCTTTGGAGCCAAAAAGACCTGGCTTTGAGATCTTGGTCTTGTTAGTCAACTTTTCTGTTGGTCTAGTTATTCAATCTTTCAGAGTTTGATTCCTGGAAATGGTAACACTCTCTATCTTATGGAATGTTATAAAGATGAAAAAGCAATGTTGAAAGTCTAGATCCCAGTGGGTTACAGATTGATTATACAAGTAAAATTTATATATTCCAAGTGTCTATGGGGTCTGGGAGTTGGATATTCGTTCATAGAAACTACTGTTTCCCAAATTTCCCTGAAAATAAAAAATGTTTGTGGTATTTGGTTAAAAAAACAATTTCCTTGGTCTCATCCCAGACCTGATGAATCAGAAACTCCAAGGCTTAGGAACTAAGGAACTATATTTTTAACAAACATTCCGTTATTTTTTTAACAAACATTCCTTATGATTCATATCATCAGAAAAGTTGGGAAAATACTGATACAAACTATTAATATCTGTTATATTCTATAATTATAAGCAAAACTTAAAATAATATTTAATAATTTTAATTTTTTTAATGTGTGCAGCTTCATTACACTCCTAGTTAAATTATTCAGTCGAGTATTTTAACTGAAATTTATACCAGATATCTAAACTTTCAGTTCATTTGTCTTTTTCTCTATAGGTTCCACAAAACAGTCAAACTTCATTCTCATTAATGAATTAAAAAAGAACTGCTTTTGGCTTTAACTGATTTAGTATCAGCAGAGTAAGAGCCAAGAATATTATAAAGTACTTTGGTAATGTACAGTGTTACATAAATGTTTATTATAATAATTATTAACTATAATAATTATAATAATAATGGTCTACATGTACAAGACTTGACTTGTGAGTTAACCAGCTACCTGCATTTTAATATGCTGTTAGCAAATCTCTCTAAGATTCCTAGAGACAAAGCTTGAAATATTATGAATAAAAAGAGCACAAAATTTTTTCTGGTTTGAACCCAGATTGCTTTTTATTCTTTCTTTTCATAAGATGGACCTCTAGCTAAATGCACATTTTAGGTTATGTTTCTCAACGTGTTTAGAGACCTTAGTATTTTTAAGTGTTTGACATCCAGATATACATTTCCTATTTTCTTCAGAGATGACATTGTGGATGATTATTCTCTTTGTGTTTTATGAATCAGGGACCCACAGGAGTGAGAAAATGAGGAGGAAAGGGTGGGAGAAGGCTTGGCTAGATCAGTGTGTCACTAGCAGCTTTTCAGAATGAATGACTATTCAACAAGGAACATATACTGAGCTCTTACTGGTAGCCAGCTACTGTCCTAGTAGCCTGAACATAGCTACTAGTTGCTCTGTTGGGTCACTGTTTTCAGTTTTGCCTCTGAGCCATGTGATCAGCTAGAGGCATGGCAATTGTTGGTGACTGGTAGACACTATTCTGTTAAAAAGAACCAGGCTGTTCTTGGTTGCCCTGGGACACAACTAGCACAGAGTGGATGATGCTGTCTCAGAATTGCCTGTGAGTTTATGCATATGTTTATGCCTATCTTGTGTCATGCAACACAAGAAAAGCTGATTGTTTATTTTGCTCACATCCACTAGAGTTAGTCTGAGATGAATATGCTATAGGGCTAATAAACCAGACATTAGACACTATCTAGAATCTAGATTATACCATCATGTGTTTGTTTATAAGTTGCTTTCACATTATTCTTTAGGTTTTTCCTATTAAAATTATCTTTTTTCTTTTACTAGTACCCTTATACATTTTTTTCTATAATTTTTTTCTAGGATAAAACTATACATGTAGAGAGTACTCAAATGTTGGTTGGATTGAATTAATAAATATATTATTTAATTCACTGTACAATAGGTTCTTGTTGATGACTATTTCTCTTCATTTGATAGTCAGTAACATTGATGAAATTTTCTATAACTTAAAAATTTAATATGTAGTGTTTTTGGAAGGTCTGAAACTACCAGTCATATGAAAATCTGAACACAGGCACTCACAATTATCAATTGTACGCCCAATGAGTTGTATTTGGGTATTTGTTTTCCTCATTCCAGAAAAATTAGTGTTTCCTTTGGTAGATTGCCTTGGAAGGAAGGTTGAAAGGCAAGAGAAGTGAAAGGGCTATGAGCAGTGGCTAAACAGTTAACTTCTCATTTCAAACGACAGTGGTGAGAGGAAGCCATACTTGAAGTCCACAGTGAACTGCAAGGGAGGAGTGGAATAATTTACCTGCTTCACCTCCTGCCTCTCTCTCTGGTCCTTTTGCTTTGCTTTCTCTTCCACTCTTTCACTTCCTATTTTTCCATTTCTTTGTTGATGTACATCTTTCTGTCTCCACTCTTTTTCTCCTGCCTCTTTCTGTCCTCCTTTATCAATGGTCCTTTTCCATGTACTCTCTGTCTCTTTCTTTGACTTTCTTTTGCCTCCTTTCTTTACCTACCTCCACTCTCACCCCCATTCTGGAAACCAACTGTAATATGAAATTTAAATACAGCATTTGAGATAGACACAAAAAGTGTACATAAGAGTTTAAAATAATACTTACTGTTCACCAGGTCTGGGGGAAAAAAAGAGTTTAAAATAAAGGCCCTCAGGCCGGGCGCGGTGGCTCACGCCTGTAATCCTAGCTCTTAGGAGGCCAAGGCGGGCGGATTGCTCAAGGTCAGGAGTTCAAAACCAGCCTGAGCAAGAGCGAGACCCCGTCTCTACTATAAATAGAAAGAAATTAATTGGCCAACTGATATATATATAAAAAATTAGCCGGGCATGGTGGCGCATGCCTGTAGTCCCAGCTACTCGGGAGGCTGAGGCAGAAGGATCGCTCGAGCCCAGGAGTTCGAGGTTGCTGTGAGCTAGGCTGACGACACGGCACTCACTCTAGCCTGGACAACAAAATGAGACTCTGTCTCAAAAAATAAATAAATAAATAAAATAAAATAAAGGCCCTCAATTGATAGGAAAAAAATACTTTTTTTCCTATCAATTGAGGGCCTGAACAGAAATTATTATTTTTATTGTGCATGTATTCCATATAACTCATGCATTTGTTTTCATTTTCCTTGGAATTTTTTTATTGTTAATATTTTGGTGTGTAGCCTTCTGAACTTACTTTTATGCACATATGCATTTTTCCATAAAAATGTGAGTGTACACTTACATTTATTGTAATGACTTTATAAGCATAATATCTCTTTTTATAAAGATGCTCATTTCTGATGGAATGGACAGCTGATGAGGGCAAGGCGTGGAGATGGGGGCAATGTCTAGCCTATGCTTTCCACTTTGATTTAAATAATATCGTTTACATCAGTGCTTCTCAGACTTTAGCATACTTTAGGATTATCCGAGAAGCTTGTTTAAAAATGTAGAAAATCCTCAGCCTAACACACAGAGATTCTGATTTAATAGGTAACCAGCATTTAACTGTAATTCTCATTTTTATCCTAATCTCCCTTTTGGAGAATCTCCATTTGTGCACAGTCTTAGAAAGAGTCATCTGAGTCTGGCCTTAGGTTCCCTCATAAGGAGGCTCTTTTTCACAGCTTTCATTTTAGAGCAATGACAGAATGATAAGGTCAGAACTTGGGCTCGTGACAGCATGCAGACCACACTGTTCCTACAGGATGATTTTGGTTATGGTTCTACTTAAAACTTCCTTGGTTTAAGTCTCTGGTCAATTCTGTGAACCTCTAGTGGTGAACCTTTGAAGTTCTGTGAACCTCTGAAGTCCTTCTAGTGAGATACTTTTTTGCCTAAGGTAGCTGAATTGGTTTCTGTTGCTTGCAACGCAAAACTATAACCAATATAGTAGCTCCATACTAAGGTCTGGGAACCCACATTTTAAACAAGTTATCCAGGCCGGACTTGGTGGCTCACACCTGTAATCATAGCACTCTGGGAGGCTGAGGTGGGAGGATTGCTTAAGGTCCGGAGGTCAGAACCAATGTGAGCAAGAGCGAGACCCCGTCTCTACTGAAAATAGAAACATTAGCCATGTGCGGTAGCACATGCCTGTAGTCCCAACTACTCAAGAGGCTGAGGCAGGAGAATCACTTGAGCCCAGGAATTTGAGGTTGCTGTGAGCTAGACTGATGCCACAGCACTCTACTCAGGGTAACAGAGTGAGACTCTGTCTCAAAAAAACAAAACAAAACAAACAAAACACCAAGTTATCCAAGTGATTCTGATGTAGATGAGTCCTCAAACTACACTTTGAGACATCCTATTCTATGCCTTTAGTATTCTACATAAATTCTAGTATCATGGTATTCCCATAGAAGGCACTCAGTAAATGCTTGCTAGATTAATGAATGGATAAATAGATGGATAAATAATGGATTGCTTGTAATGTAGCCTGACCTCCAGTCTATTAATGCTAGACTTTTGTCAAATAAATGAAGGGACTTTGATGTCTTTCCCTAGAGTTTTCTTGTTAGGTATTTATGCTAGTTTTACTTCATTGTAGTTGAAAACCATAATGTAGTTTATAAAGGACACAATAGGCAGGACTCGATAAAAGAGAATTCATGCTAGAATCTTGCCAGTAATGAAGAAATGAGATTTTATAGGTGTGTCATAGGTTTTTGTTTGACTTTTATGTTTGTTTTTTTTCTGGACAATGGTACAAATCTTTGAAATATTTGTAAATTTCTTCAGTATTTTATATACTAAAGGAAAACAAACCTATAAAGACAGCTAATTAAAATCTCCTTTTCTTGCTTAAGTTAAGTTGAAAAGTATGCCAGTAGGTAACAGAATTTTTCATGACTTTGACCTTGGTGGTGATTTCTTCAAAAGTTAGAGCAAAGGCCATACTATGATTACCTTTCTTTGTAAGACTTTCCCATTTTTTTATTGCCTCGATGTTTTAAGAAGTCTTTATAAGTACTGGTAGCTCTTTGTAAGAATTTTCCTTTCATATAATGGTAGAGTTCTCTTTATTATTTTTAGGCCCTCAAGAAAGGTGGATGTCTTTGCACCCCAAAGACATAGGCTCAGTTTACATTAATATATCTCTATCAGAGAACAAGCCTGGGATTAAAATATATATATGTACATACACACACATACATATACACACACATATACATATACCTCTAGACATACTGACCATGGCTCCCCACTGCAGCCTCTAACTGTTGGGTCAAATAATCCTCCTGCCTTAGCTTCCTGAGTCAATGGGATTAACACCGTGGGCCACAAGGCCTGGAATCAAGCTTTTAAATTTGAAAGGCAGCATGGGGTGGTGAGACAGACACTGGCTTACAAACTTGAACACAGTGTGATTCCTGGTTTCGCAACAATCTAACTGCAATTATGGACTTATTTGTCTGTGTTCTCCTACCACATGGACAGGGATCACGTTTTATTTTCCTTCCTATCCCTACCACAGGGCACATAGTTAGCACTCAGGTAATGTTTATTTAAAATGAAGCTTGAATGAATCCCTAACCTTGGGTGGACCACAGTCTTACTGGACTTCTTATTTGTCGTGTGTGTAATAGACTGGTTATTCTCTAACACCATTTCCAGCTCTGACACTCTCTGGTTATATGATCTGTGTATCCTGAAGCCAACTTCCCTACGCAGTCTCTCTTGTTTGGGCCTTTGAGAAATGGCATTGCATTGCTTGCTTTGTTGTAAGTGGCTTCTACATCTCTGAGTCATTCTTACTTAAGAGTTTCAAAAAGCCTACAGTTTTGTTGTATGTCTAGTGGAGAACAACTTGGAGAATTGCCCATTTAATAATCACTTGTATAGTTTCATGAACAGTTCTCCACTCCATGAGGTCTGCTGAGATATTTTACAGAGCTTTGTAAAGACAACTTCCGTCTCAAGGAATCTGACACCTTTCTGGTTAGATTGAGTTGGCTGCATTTCAACAAATTTGTTGGTTGGCTAGAAAGAGTTCAGAATGACTCAAATGATGGAATGATGAACTACCTGGTATTCAAAATTACTGGGGAGGCCAAGACATCCGTCCATCTATATCATACTACAGTTTTTCTTTACCTCTTTATATTAGAGAGTTTTGCTTGAAGAATGATAGAAACATAAGGACTGGAATCATATCATCAACACTGTAGAAGGTTAGAGTGGGAAGGATCTTAGGTTTATTGTGAGGAGCCATAGTGGATGCCTGAAAGGGGGAAAGAAGTCTAATTATGTAAGATTCTGAGTTCTCCTCATTTTCAGCTTCAACCATCTCAACTAAGAGCTAACCTGCTTTTGTCCATTTTACATGATGATATTCTGAATAAGTTTATTTAAAAAGTTCTGCTTCTAAATAAAATTTTGGCCTATCATTCTAATCCAACTCCTCATTTATAGATAAAGAGGCTCAAGAAGTGATTTGATCTTGAGAGAGGTCACTGAAAGATCTGCTAGATGGCTCATAATTTTCAAAAAAGATTTTGAGGAAAAGAAATGTCACAAGTAGAGCCAAAGGTATAAGTGGAAAAACCTACAGAAATAGAATATTTAATTTTCTAATTTACAAAGCCTTAACAGATGCATATCATTTGATCTTCACAACAGACTTGTGAAGCAAGCAGTATAGGTATGTATTATTAATACCAATTTACAGATGAGGAAACTGATACCAGGCAAGGCCAAGTGGCATGAACAAGGCCATAAATATTAGAACCTGACCTTGAACCCAATGATTTTTGTATTACACCACACTGCAGACTAAAGAAACATGACGAATAAATGTGTCAACATATCTTAGAGACATGAGTTGGTAGTGGGTAGAAGATTCACACACATTCTGGTGCCTGAGGATATGATTTGGCAATTGTGTGCATTTTCCCAAAGTTATCCTATGCTGTCATTGCTCACAGTCTGAATCATGCACATTGTTCCTATTGGGTGAATATTTGAGCATACTCTTTCATGTGCTATTTAAGCAACAGCAGTTTGCTAATTATGAAGACAAAATTATCTTATTAGATCATAAAGAAATCTGCCTTTTGGTTTTGTCAGGCTTTTGTTTCTGCTGGTTAAAACCTTTTGGTACGCCTTATAAGAATTTACTTAGCCAAAATGTTTAATGTGTAAAAAAACTTAAAGATAAGTTTTCTTCTGTGTCAGTCTAATCTTTCTTCCATTTTATTTTTCTTTTCTCCTCCCATCTTCTACCCTTATCTACCTCCCTAATAATTATTTATTGTTGAAAATGTAAAATCTCTTTTCATGGGTAAAATCAGACTTAAAAAGAAATAAATTTATAACCTTATGACATAGGACTCACTATATAAATAACAACAGATTGAAATGTTTTAGGCGTGGGGCCAGATGGAAATATGATGAGGTAAGGAGTAGAAAAAGAACATGATCATGGAGATAAGGTCAGATCTTTTTCTTTACTTTGCCCAAGAAAGAATAATATGTGGCTATCCTAAGGGATCCTTCTGTCTCTTGGAATTAGGCATAGTTGAGGAAGACAGAAAACAGCAAATAATAATACCTTAACTCAGATATAAATTCATTTTTCTCTTACATAAATGAAGCCTGGAAGTAAGCAGTCCAGATTTGGTATGACAGGTCTGCCATCATTAGCGACACAGACTCTTTCTGCCCTGTTGTTCTGCCAATCTCAGTGCATGGCTTCTACCTAATAGCCCAGAATCATTGCTTGAGCCTCAGTCATCATGTTTTATTTCCAGCCCAAAGAAAGGAAACAGGTGAAGATGGCTGCATGATCTCTCTTTTAGGAGTCTTCCAGGAAATCTCAAAGGATAATTTTGTTAACGTCCCATTGATTAGAATTTAGTCACATACCTACATACCTAACTGCAAAGGAAGCTTTTTTTTTTTTTTCGTTTTTGAGTGGCTATAAACCCAAAAATCAAGATTCCATACAGGAAGGACAGGGAGTGGATATTTGAGATAGTATCTGACAGAAGTCTCCTCTTTCTACCAGCATTTGGGGTAGCAGCTGCTTGGACTTATGCTCGAGTTTGCTTGAATTCTCCCCTCCCTTCCCCCTCCTCTCCATTTGAACTCAAGTGTAAATAAATTGCTGCTCCTTCTGATCCAGTAAAAGAGAGGTGAGCTTGAGTGGTTTAATTTTTTTCCCCTACAACTTGCTGGGAAATGCATCTTAAGATGTCATTCAGTACTACATGCAGGTTATTTCTTGTGGAAGGGTTCAAGGACTGAAACTTTCAGAAGAAAACTCTATGGCATCCCCACTATATCCCTAAATACATAAACCTAAATTTAAATGTTGTTAAAAATGGCAGATGAGCCAAATAATCATATGCCAAGCTGGTTTGAAAGTGTGTGTGCCATGAGATTTTTCTCAGAAAAAAATAGCCCGGGCAATTCAAAACAAGGAAACATCTCTAAACATCCTGTAATTTGTTCTCTAGCAAGGATCATGGGAATGATAGTCGAAGCCAGAAGAAATTTGAATAAACCCAGTCTTCACTTAAAAAAGATTCAAGGGAGAATCAAGGTCCATATGGTTAAAAATGTCAAAGCAACAACAAAGAGTATAGATATAACTAAACTTTAAAAAAATTATATAAAAATTTGTTAAAGGAAGTATTAAATTACTTTTAACTTCTATCCTTACAAATAACAGTACCATTGTACTCTGTGATCTCAGAACTAAGAATTTGGGATTAGAGTCATGGTTTTTCCACCAAGAACAAAGAGAAAAGAGCATAAGCTTAGAACTCAAAAAGCATCCATTTAAAGCTCAGCTCTGTCACTTACTATCTGTGGCTTTGAGCAGATTACTTTTCTTAATTCCAGTTTCTTCTTCTGAGATTTGAGAATAATGCCTACCTCTCAGGGTTGTTCAGAGGATTAGATGAGATAATGTAAATACTGTGCTTGGCACATAGAAGGTATTCAAAAACTGGGTGTAATTATTGTTAATGATTGTGCTATTTCTGGGAATGGATTAGGTTCTACACAATGCTTTGGAGAGAGCACATAAAATGAGAACAATGCATATATAATGCTTGCTATGATCCATATGCTGTTCTTACTTTACTCAGTAAGATGGATATTTTTAAGTATTGCAATCATCCTTCAAGGTAGTTTTTATTATTATCATCCCTACTTTACAGTTCAGGAAATTGAGGCACAGAAAGGTTGAATAACTTATCCAAGGTAAATCAGGTTGCAATTATAGTGCTTCATTTTCTGGAGCACTGCCATTATCCTGCTGAAAGAATACCTGTGTTAATCATTTTTTATTTTGCCTTTATGAGGGTAAAATAATGACAGAATGAAACGGACAATTCTGAGGGGAAAAAAACCAAAACCAAAAACAGACAAGCAAAAAATTTACCCAAGGTTACACAACTAAGTGACAAAGTTGAGATGTGAGCCCAAGCACTATCTCTCAAGAGTCTATACTCTAACTACTATGTCACTACAAATAACTTAATTATTTAATCTATGAATCGTGCATGAGAGAAAGAACTTTCTGACTTTCAGTGATTACCTTTCGGTGCAATAGTACAACCATGTTACCTGGGCAAGGTGGCCCTTACCTTAGGCCCTGTGCTTTAGAAGGCCCCACGTATTACAACACAAAAATTAATTTACTAAATAACACATAACTGAAAAAAAACATGACAATAGAACACAAAACTGGCTGGAAAAATAAATAAATAAATAACACATGGGCACCTCTGGCACTTAAGATTCTGGCACTCAGCATTGACACAGTATGTTGCTTCTTTTTTTTTTTAGTTTTAGAAAAGACAGTGTCTCACTATGTTGCCCAGGCTGGTCTCGAACTCCTCGGCTCAAGTGATTCTCCTGCTTCAGCCTCCCAAAGTGTTAGGATTACAGGCATAAGCCACCACACCTAACGGACACGATATGTTCTTAAGCACCCACTCTCATGCTTAACAGCATTGAGGCCACAGGGAATATTTTGTAATATAAAATAATTCATATTATTCTTTGTTGTGTGTATATGTAGGCAATACTTAATACACACCAAGTGTGATGTCAGTTTTTCACATTGGCACTGGATGGTTATCAAATGTAAAAACTGAAAATAGTTTTATTTTTAGTAAAATATTTAAATAGACTCAAAATTTAAAAATATTTCTTTCAATAATCTTGATTTAAAATTCTGATATTTAATAATTAAAATTTGTTTTTCCTTTTTAATGTCAAGAAACATAATTTTGAACACTTTAGAAAAATCATTTTCAAACAAAATAATTGTCATTTTCCAACTTTTTACATTTACTTTACTTTTTTTTTTTTTTTGAGACAGAGTCTAACTGTGTTACCAGGGCTAGAGTGCCATGGCATCAGCCTAGCTCACAGCAACCTCAAACTCCTG
Source organism: Microcebus murinus (assembly GCF_040939455.1). NCBI lineage: Eukaryota > Metazoa > Chordata > Mammalia > Primates > Cheirogaleidae > Microcebus > Microcebus murinus. The sequence continues at coordinate 69,790,708 of NC_134107.1, read as the reverse complement.
GGCTCAGGTGAGCCTCCTGCCTCAGCCTCCCAAGTAGCTGGGACTACAGGCATGTGCCCCCGTGCCCGGCTAATTTTTTCTATTTTTGGTAAAGATAGGGTTTCGCCCTTGCTCAGGCTGGTCTCAAACTCCTGAGCTCAAACAATTCACCTGTCTCGGCCTCCTAGAGTCCTAGGATTATATGTGTGATCCACCATGGACAGCCTTACTTTACATTTTTTTGATGGAAAATATATTTGAACACTTTTAATACAATTACTTTTTTTAAAAAAAATCTTTTGGAGCATTGAGAATAAGCACAAGTTAAGGACAAGATAGAAGTAGAAAATATAAAAGTGAAATTCAGAAACTATATAAAGGCGAAATTCAGAAAAGGTAAAAAATTTATCAAGGTAGAAGTAAAGGACATTCTTTCTTAAAAGTTTGATAGCTTGACATATGACTTAAATATTTAGACAAATGATGTATTGGCCTCTATGTATCATCTGTTCTGACCACCATGATCTTAGGGGTGGGCCTTTCTGAGAGAGTTCATGCACAATTGTCAAAGGAAGCTCTTTTTGTCCTAACACTTAGTATCTTAGTCTGTCTAAAATAGTGTAATTAAAATAATATGGCTGAGCGTGGTGGCTCACACCTGTAATCCTAGCACTCTGGGAGCCCAAGGTGGGAGGATCACTCAAGGTCAGGAGTTTGAAACCAAACTGAGCAAGAGCGAGACCCCGTCTCTACTAAAAATAGAAAGAAATTAATTGGCCAACTAAAAATATCTAGAAAAAATTAGCCGGGGATGGTGGTGCATGCCTGTAGTCCCAGCTACTTGGGAGGCTGAGGCAGGAGGATTGTTTGAGCCCAGGAGTTTGAGGTTGCTGTGAGCTAGGCTGTCGCCACAGCACTGTAGCCTGGGCAACACAGTGAGACTCTGTTTAGAATAATAATAATAATAAAATTAGATTAGTAGCTTCACAAATGGAGAAAAGTCACAAACTAATAGCAGAAAAATCTGCACATTTCTGAAATACAAATAACTTGAAAAGGATTACATGATAGACTTAGGTGTTTAAAGTACTCTACAGCTTTCTTGGGGAAAAAAGTCTGTGTGGAAAATCTCTGTAGTATATTCTGAGATAAAGAAAGATTGCTAAGACAAAATGATCTTCAAAGAGGAAAAGCATGTTAAGAAGTGTTTCTATCAATGTGGTCAATCAACAGATGTGTAATGATACTTATGTCATGTGCCCCAGCAGAAAACAACATTGAAGAGAGGAGATCCAACACAAGTGAAAGATGTGGTCTTGCCCGCAGGGATTTAACAATCTAATCAATCTAACTGCGGAGATAAGTGTTACATACCAGAAACAATTGGAGGATATGTACTAAAAGAATTGTGAGGCCGGGTGGGGTGGCTCACGCCTGTAGTCCTAGCTCTCTGGGAGGCCGAGGCGGGCGGATTGCTCGAGTTCAGGAGTTCGAAACCAGCCTGAGCAAGAGCGAGACCCCGTCTCTACTATAAATGGAAAGAAATTAATTGGTCAACTAAAAATATATACAAAAAATGAGCCGGGCATGGTGGTGCATGCCTGTAGTCCCAGCTACTCGGGAGGCTGAGGCAGGAGGATTGCTTGAGCCCAGGAGTTTGAGGTTGCTGTGAGCTAGGCTGACGCCATGGGGCACTCACTCTAGCCTGGGCAACAAAGCAAGACTCTGTCTCAAAAAAAAAAAAAAAAAGAATTGTGAGGTCCAACAAGTTTTTATGGAGGATCAAAGTAGAGAAAGATTGGTGTGATCTTGAATCATCCTGCAGGGAGGGCTTCATAGAGGGCACTGGGATAAGTCCAATAATAATAATCCCTGGCATGGAGTTGGGAAGGGCCTTTTAGGTTCAAGGAAATCATAAGAACTATTTTTAAAACAGACAAAATGCCATCTCTCTGCCTCCTTCCTCCCCCACAGCAGTGTTGTAAATGTTCCCAGTGTTATCTAGTCCTATTCTTTTTTTATCAATGATGGAACTGTGACTTGGTATGAGTGTGAATATCATTATATAGCACCCTTTTCCTCTTTCTGATTTTGTAATCAGCTGAAAGATGGACGTCAGAGTCAGATAACTAGAAATTAAAATAGCTATATTCATGGTAAAAAGCTCCATTGGAAGATAATGCTTTGATATGTGTACTAACTCATGTAGATATGAGTTCACCCGACACTCCTAGGCCTCTGTAGGCAGATAAGGTCTCCCTTATCACTCAACAGAAAACAGGCTGGAAGAGGTCTCTGTGGGTGGATGCAAGCAGGTGAAGGCTGTGCACAGGGCTGGAGCTAGGGTAAGCTGAGTGAGGCACCCAGGGGGCAAAATTCAAGGAGATCCTTATTCTCAGCTTTGTGAATATGTCTGCTACATACCCCTGAGAGTGAAGGTCCTCTTAAATTTTGTGCCCCAAGTTCCTCACTGGCCTCACACTAGTCCTGTCCCTGGCCAACCATGTCCATTTCTTTTTCCTGAACTCACTAATCAGGTAAATCACTCCTCCCCTAGGGAGAATGAATATGAGGGCAAAGAGGGACCAGGGGGTGGTATTCTAGTGGCGGCTCTGCATGTGGAAAGGGATGAGGAGAAAGGGCCCATCTCCTGAAAGAGATCATAGAAGTGAAGTTTCTCACCAAGACCATACAATCAGTGGAGACAAGACTTCTGATTTCCTGTTCAAAAAAAAAAAAAAAGATATAATGCAGCTTAGAGTAATGAAACTCACTAGAGCACTCTTAAGCAGATCTTTATTATTACTGTTATTATTTTGCCTTCATGACACTTTTAGGTGACTCAGGCAAATATATATATTCCTATAGAGATAGTTGAGAAGGCCATGTGAAAATGAAGGCAGACAATGAAGTTATGCTATCACAAAGCCAAGGAACACCTAGAGCCACCAGAAGCTGGAAAAGGCAATGAAGGATTCTCCCCTAGACCCTTCGAAGGGACTATAGCCCTGCCAACACCTTGATTTTGGACTTCTGACCTCTAGAACTGTGAGAGAATAAATTTCTATTGTTTTAAGCCATCAAGTTTTCGGTCATTTGTTACAGAAGCCCTAGGAAACCAGTACATAGAGCAGATATATTTTTTTAAAAGTTCTGTATTAGCTACCTATTATCCCAACATTGAGTGGCTTAAAACAATAGTATCTCAGCCAGGTGCAGTAGCAAGCACCTGGAGTCCCTGCTATTTGGGAGCCTGAGGCAGGAGGATAGCTTGAGCCCAGGGGTTGGAGGCTGTAGTGTGCTATGATCATGCCTGTGACTAGCCACTGCACTCCAGCCTGGGCAACATAGAGAAACCCCCGTTTCTAAAACAGCTGAAACAAAATAGAACAACCCAAAATCTTAACATGGTTTCTGTAGGCCAGGGGTTTGGGAACAGCTTGGCTGGGTGGTTCTTGCTCAGGATCTCTCATGAGGTTGCAATCAAGATGTTGGTCAGGGCTTCTGAAGGCTTGACTGCGGTGCTGGAAGAGCTGCTTCCAAGATGGCTCATTCACAAGGCTGGCAAGTTAGTGCAGGCTGCTGGCAGGAGGCCTGAGTTCTGTGCCACGTGGACCTTTCCCTTGGACTGTGTTAGTGCTCTCATAACTTGGTGGCTGATTTCTGCCAAAGTGAGTGAGCCAAGAAAGAGCAAAGTGAAAGCTGCAATATGTTTTATGACCCTAACCTCAGAAGTGACACGCCCTCAATTCCTCAATTCCTCAATAGTTTATTGGTTGCACAGATCATTCCTGTTCATTGTGGGAAGGGGCTATATAAAGGCGTGAATGCTAGGAAGTGAAAATCACAGAGGTCCAACTTGGAGGCTGGCTAGCACAAGTCCCAAAATTTTCAGGGTATTTCTGGAGCTAGAATATTTTCTATACAGCCACCTAGACCGTTTATATCTGGAGCAACAATGTTAAACAATATAAATACTCTTTGGAGTAATGAATGTGAGTTACTACAAGTTATTCAAATATTTAATTCTGTTTACCTTCACACTTTACATTGAATCATATAAAATGTGCTATTTTCATGGGTAAAAAATTATCTAATATCAGCAATTTCATATAGGTCATTAACTATGAAATGTCCGATTTTGAATCAAAAGTTTAGTATATCTCCAACAAAAAGCAGTAAAATTAATCAAAGTATGTGTCTAAACTATTGACACAGTTTTGTCATTTTAACAGTAGCTTGTTTGAGCAAGCATAGAAGCCTGGAGAGCAAGTGGTGATGAAATCATGAAAGGCTTTTTCCACAGCTTGTTGAGAATTGAATATTTTTTCTTGTAAGAAATGGACCTGGAAGAAGTGGTAGTCAGGGCTGGGCGCAGTGGCTCACACCTGTAATCCTAGCACTCTGGGAGGCCGAGGCGGGCGGATAGCTCAAAGTCAGGAGTTCAAAACCAGCCTGAGCAAGAGCAAGACCCCATCTCTACTATAAATAAAAAGAAATTAATTGGCCAACTAATATATATAGAAAAAATTAGCTGGGCATGGTGGCACATGCCTGTAGTCCCAGCTACTCAGGAGGCTGAGGCAGGAGGATTGCTTGAGCCCAGGAGTTTGAGGTTGCTGTGAGCTAGGCTGACACCACGGCACTCACTTTAGCCTGGGCAACAAAGTGAGACTCTGTCTCAAAAAAAAAAAGAAAAAAAAAAAAAAGAAGTGGTAATCAGTTGATGTAAGATCTGGTGAATATGGTGGATGACAGAGAGCTTCTAAGTCCAATCTCTGTAGTTTGAGTAGTGTTGTTTGTGCAGCATGTGGTCGGGTGTTGTCTTGTAAGAGGATTGACATGTATTTATTGGCCAATCTAGGCTATTTAATCACAAGCATCCTCATCATTTTGTTCATCTGGTTGCAGTAGACATCTGCTATAATCGAATGACTAGGTTTCATGAAGCTGTAGCAGATAATACCAGTGCTGGACCACCAAACAGACACCATTAGCTTTTTTTGATGAATGTTTGGTTTTGGACTGTGTTACAGCACTTTATCTTTACCCAGTCATTGTGCTGAACACTTGTGGTTGTCATAAAGAATCTATTTTTTATCACACATAACAAACAACACAGTGTAGAAATGGTTTGCCTTTAGGTTGTGACAGCAAAGAAAGGCCTGCTTCATGACAATTTTCTTTTGATGTTTGTTTAATTTATATAGTAGCCATCTATCCAGCTTCTTTACCTCATCAATTTGTTTTAAATAGTCTAATGTTGTTGGAATAACATCAAACCTTGTTGTTAATGTATGTATAGGTTAAGATGAATTCACTTCCATTAAAGTTTTTAGTTTATCGTTATCTACCTTGGTCTCAGGTTGTCCACGTGGCTCATTTTTAAGATTAAAATTTACCAGAACAGAACTTTTTAAACCATCAATGTACCGAGTGTTCATTAGCCACATCCTTTCCGAACACTTTGTGGATATTTTGAGCTGTCTGTGTTAGACTGGTTTTACGATGGAACTCATATTTGAAAGTTATATGAATTTTTGACTTATCTATGGTTGTACAAAAGTTGTTCTAAAAAAATTTGAAAGATAATCACAAGTCAAAACATGCATTTGAAAGAATGAGGATGTACCTTTACAATAAAAATAAAAAAGGAAGTGTCAGAGTGAAATGTCACAGATATTAACTGTCAAACTTAGTACTCAAGGAAATCAGACATTTCATACTCAATAACCAAATGGTACTTATAAAGGTGGGACTATGAGCTAAGACAACTTAGATAAACTTTGAAGAAGTTATAAATATAAAAATACTTTTCTTTCAAAACATTAATTAACAGAATTTTAAATGAACTAGAATTAAAGCATCCTGGTTGTTTGAAATATTACTATAGCCTTGATGTTCTCATAAAGTTTTCAGTTCATGAGCTGAAGGATGTGTGGCAGAAGTTCTGAGAGGGTAATATATCAGTGTGACTTGATGAAAGTCATTTAATATACTAGGACCAATTTTCTTTTTTTTTTTTTCTTTTTTTTTTTTTATATATTATTTAATTTTTCTTTATTTTATTTTTTCTTTTTTTTGCCTGGAAAACCGTATTTTAATAGGACCAATTTTCTTTATCTATAAATGAAGGAATTGGACTAGATGATATCTAAGTAGTCTTTCTGTGCTAAATTTTTTTAACAAAAGGTCTTGCTCTGTCACCCAGGTGGTGCAGTAGCACGATCATAGCTCACTGCAGCCTCCAACTCCTGGCCTCAAGCAATTCCCCCCACTTCGACATGTCAAAGTGCTGGGTTTACAGGCATGAGCACCGCGTCGGGCCTGTGCTAAAAATTTTTAACATGTCTTTATATGCTGTGTATGAGCCACAACCAGTTCCTTTCTTAAACTCATGGTAAGAAGAATTGCATATATAACTGAGTTCTACCAAAATATCTTCAGCCAAATATGTTTATTATACAGTATTAACAGTTAAACTAAGGGTCCCTAATGTTTATTACTAGTCCAGAGAGTCTTTGTTCCTACTTTGTTCTCTCGAAAGCATAGACTGCCCTTCAGTAAATCAATTTACTTAATTTGACTTGCTATATTTGACAACATTTTTGGGGTTTACATTATTTTTTTCTTGTGCCAAGTACTGCATTTTTCATTTCCCACAGAACCAGGACAAACTGTACATCCCCTACTGTGTCCAGGGCCGATCTGGCTAAGTGTCAACTATGTTAATTGGTATAGAGAAAACAGCAGCCCTATTTTTATCTGATTAAAAATCCCCACAAACATTCTCCTTTAAACTAAAGCTATGTCAGTACAAAGTGATTTAATTATAATATAAAGTTTGGCAGCTGTGTCTGTCCTGCCTTAATTTTACTGTAGCATGCAGAAATATTGCTTTTCCTGGAATCTTCCAGCATCTAAAAATTTAATCCTACTCTTGGAGGTTTAGAATTCAGTACTCAAAACTTTCACTAGACTGCCAGTTGAAATAAAATATCTTTGTTTTAAAGTGATATGTTTAAACAAAAGATTTACTGAGCAATCAATAGAACCTTATTGAAAAGGTAGTTTGCAATATTTCATTCTGCTGTTAAAAAGTCTGTGTCTGGGGAGGAAGCCGTGGAGACCCCTCCAAGGGTTGGAGGTGGGATTAATTTAGCAAGAAAAAGCGGGCAGCAAGGGCTGTAGGGCATCTGTCAACTTGCCACCATGAACGTGGTTTTTGCTGTGAAGCAGTACATTTCTAAAATGATAGAGGACAGCGGGCGGAGGATGAAAGTACTTCTCATGGGTAAAGAGATGACTGGCATAGTGAGCATGGTATGCACACAATCGGAGATTCTTCAGAAGGAAGTGTACCTCTTTCAACGCATTGATTCTCACAATCAAAGGACCATGAAACAACTGAAGGCAATTTGTTTTCTTCGTCCTGCGAAGATACTACATAAACTGAGCTGCCACCTGCCCAGGCAAATGCAGAACACTGTGATCTGAAACCATCAAGAAGGCAAAATAAATTTGTATTATCATCAAAAAAAAAAAAGGCTATGTCTTAAAAATTGCCCTAGCATGAGAAGATTATGTAATATAATTACTTTAGTTAATTGAGGTGTGGGAGGTGTGGGTGTAAAAGAGTAAAAGGTAATGAACTTTGATAAATTTATATGAGCAATAATAAGGTACTGGAGAAAACTTAATTTTATCAGAGAGTGACTATATCTTCAGCCCTCTCCTTCAAAATTGTATCCTGTCTCTTTATTTTATTTTATTTTATTTTATTTTTTTAATATGGAATGCTTCACGAATTTGTGTGTCATCCTTGCTCAGGAGCCATGTTACTCTTCTCTGTATTGTTCCAATTTTAGTATACGTGCTGCTGAAGAGAGCACCATCCTGCCTCTTTAATGTTGGAATTCCCCAAGACTGTCTTTAACTCACTACCAGGTTAACTTCATACATTCCATGACTTCACCAATTATTTGTACACTCATATTCTTTCGGTCTGTATCTCCAGCTTACCGAAAGCCACATTAATGTGCTTTGGTAGACTGGACAGCTCCATTTGGTTATCTCCTGAACAACTCAAAAATCAATATGTCTAGGACTTCCAGATTCCGTTCCTACTTGTAAGTAGCTTAAAAGTCACTACTTCATCCTAAGAAGTGAAAGACTGAACAAACAAAAAAATCAACAACACTTCTTAAATTTGCCAAAAAAAAGTTAGGTCACAGGGCAAACCACTTCCTCCAAATTGAAGACAGGCAGATACAGGGAATCACAATTTACCAGAGCAGAAACCCACAATCAGAAACTCTACAGGAGTCAGGGCTAGGATAGGAAAACCTAAACTGTAATCATTGGAGGTTCAGTGTAGACAAGCCTGAGAGTTATAAATTCCAGGGGGCACCAGTCATAGGGGGATCCCAACACTTTTATGAGTTTTAACTCATGGAGTTCTACCAGGTACTCACAGTGAATACTGGAGAAAAGTCTCCTCAAGCTTCTTGCAGGGAGAGGGGAAAAGGAACCATTTTTTTTTTTTTTAAAGAGGACTTAGATAATATAGAGGTGATTTAAATAATACTAGAGGATGTGTGTAGATGATATGATAATACTACCCTTAAAACTCTATATTTTTATTTACTTATTATTATTATTTTTTTTAAGAGATGGGGTTTAGCTTTCTTGCCCAGGCTGGACTTACGAGTTCAAGTGATACTTAGCCTCCTGAGTAGCTGGGACTACCCACATGTGCCATAGAGCCTGGCTCCATTTTTAAATATGCCAAAGCATTCTGTTCTTAACAAGGTCTACCCTCAGGAGAAACTGTTACCCTCAGAGTGAGGTGTTGTCCAACACCAACAACAAATTCTCCAATTCTCTGAACACAAATTGGGTGTCCAAAAATTCAATTCAATTCTATTATAACACTAACTACCTGGAGTTAGTGTCAGACTCTACAGGTTTAAGGGCTCTGTCCCACAATACTGCTACCATTTAGGATGCCAATTACAAGTCCCAGGCCACCCACACTTCTGACTCATTGGCCAGAAGTCTGGGCTTCCTATGACCTCTCCTCAGGCTCCATAATTTGCTAGAATGGCTCACAGAACTCATGAAGTCACTTTACTTACATTTACAGGTTTATTATACAGGATACAAATGAGCACTCAGATGGAAAAGTACATAAGGCGAGATCTGGAAGGATCCTGAGCTTAGAAGTTTCAGTTCCCATGGAGTTAGGGTGCACCACCCTTCCAGCACACAGATGGATCCACCAATTTGGGAGCTCTCTGAATTTCATTGTTCAAGAGTTTTTTATAGAGCTCAATCTCCATGTCCTCTATCTACTTCCCAGAGGTTGGTGAGTGGGGCTGAAAGTTCCAACTCTCTGTTCCCTTGGTCTTTTGGGTGGCCAGCCCCAACCTGAGGACTTGTAGGGGCCCCACCCCAAGTCACCTCATTAGCATAAACATAGGTGTGGTAGAAAGGGACTCATTATGAATAACAAAAGAGACTCCTATTCTGGAAATTTTAAGAGTTTTAGGAGCTCTGTGTCAGGAGACAAGGACAAAGACCAAATATATTTTTGTATTATACCACAAGAGCCTAACCTGCTGGTAATTATCAGAACCTAACCTATCTGGGGGAATAGAAATGCACAGGCTCACAAAAAAACTGTGATTTAATGATAGGACTATAGAATGCTTCACATTCCCTCTAATCTTACCATCATATCACTAAAAGCCTATTTACTGGATTTCTTTTACCCAGTTCATCATGGCAAGATTTTAACAAAATCTCAGTATGCAAAGCACATAAAGAGGCAAAACAAAAAAAATCGAAAAACAAACAAAAAACCAGTTTGAATAACTGAACAAGCATCAGAACCAGAGTTAGATATGGCAAGGATTTTGAAATTATCAGAATGGGAATTAAAACAACTATGATTAATATGCTACAGGTCCCCCCCCCCACTCTGTTGCCCAGGCTAGAGTGTCATGGGGTCAGCCTAGCTCACCTCAAACTCCTGGGCTCAAGCAATCCTCCTGCCTGAGCCTCCTGAGTAGCTGGTACTACAGGCACATGCCACCATGCCTGGCTAATTTTTTTTCTATTTTTAGTAGAGATGGAGTCTTGCTCTTGCTCAGGCTGGTCTTGACCTCCTGACCTCAAGCAATCCTCCTGCCTTGGCGTCTCTGAGTGCTAGGATCACAGGTGGGAGCCACTGCAGCTGAGGGCTCTAATGTAAAAAGTAAGGCAACTTTCAAGAACAGATGGAAAATGTAATCAGAACGATGAAGATGGGAATTCTAAGAAAAAAAATCAGAAAAAATGCTAGAGATCAAAAACACTATAACAGAAAGAAAGAGTGCCTTTGATGGGCTCCTTAAGTAGTCTGGACTCAGCTAAGGAAAGGAATCTCTGAGTTTGAGAATATAACAAAGAAACTTCCAAAAGTAAAAGGCAAAGAGAAAAAAAAAATACAGGGGAAAACCCCAAAAAACCAAGAACAGAATATCCAAGAACTGTGGGATTTAAAAACACATTTAAAAAAGTGTAATTTACATGGGTTACCTGCAGCATGTGATTTTCCTCAGGCCTTGTGACCAGTAACAAAGAATTGAAACCAAATACCAAAGTATCTAAGCATGAGCAGAAAGTTTTATTTAGCAAACACACTACTAAACAGACATGGAAGTGGACTGTTAAAAGTGGTCAATAATCAATGAAGTTATTTAAGCAAAGAGACAATACTACACTCTGAGGGGGTCAGAATGGCAGACGTCCAAGCAGACAGTGGCCCTGGGGCCTCTTTGGGTTCCCTTTTTCTTTCCTCTATCTTGCATTGTTGTTTCCCAGACCAATGATGGGAGAGGTTTTTTTACTTTATTTGTTCAGGCCAGGATGTGTCATGGCTTCCGAAGCCCATTCAAGGGGGGTAATAATACATGGTAATGATGGTATAATGAAGTTAGAGTTACTTGAGGACACTGTTGCCCTCCTTCAGCACAGGTACCTCCCAAAGGGCTTCCCAAACTGGAGTAAACAAGGTGTTTTTGCAATGGTTAGAATCTGCAGCTTGACTCCAGTTTTTGTTTTCACTAATCTGTAACCCAAATTCTGTTCCTAATCATTCTGCCCTACCTGTGTTCCCTGTTCTGGTCTTCTGCCTCACATGTGACTGGACTATAAGAAAGAGCAGAAAGAAAGGAACTGAAGCAATATTTGAAGCAATAACACATGGGTAAAAAAGAAATCTCAAGAAAAATTTAAAAATATATTGAACAAAATAAAAATATAACTTATCCAAACTGGTAGGATCCAGCAAAAGCAGTACTTAAAGGGAAGTTTATAGCATTGAATGAATATATTAGAATAGAAGAAATATCTAAAATCAATCTAAGCTAGTAATTTAGGGAATGAGGAGAAGAAGAGCAAATTAAATCCAATGTAAACAGAAGAAAAGAAGAGCAAGAATTAGGGCAGAACTCGATGAAATTGAAAATAAGCAATTAATAGAGAAAAATCAAGAAGAGCAAAAGCTGGTTCTTTGTAAAGATCAATAAAATCCATAAGCCTTTAGCCAGGCTAATTATAAACAAAAGGGAGAAGACACAAATTACTAATATCAGAGAGGAAAGAGGGGACATCACCAGAGATTCCAAGGACATTAAAAAGAAGCAGGAACATTATGAACAGCTCTATGCTCACAAATTTAATAACCTAGATGAAATGAACTAAATCCTTGAAAGACACAGTCTGCCAAAACTCACATAAAAAGAAATAGACTATCTGAGTAGGCCTATATATGCTAAATAAATTATATCAATAATCAATAACCATCCAAAACAGAAAGCACCAGGCCCAGTTGGATTCACTGGTGAATTATAACAAACGTTTAAGAAAAAAAATTACACCAATTCTCTACAACCTTTTTCCAAAGATAAAAGTAGAAAAAATACTTCCTAACTCATTTTGTGAAGCTGGAATTACCCTAATACCAAACCAGACAAAGACATTACAAGATACCTACAGACCAATGTCTCTCATGAATATAGATGTAAAAATTCTCAAAAATTATTAGTAAATTGAATCCAAGTATGTATAAAAAGAATTATATATCTTGAACTAGTGGGATTTATTCCAGGTATGCAAGGCTGGGTTAGCATCTGAAAAGCAATTAGTAAAACCTACCAAATTAAAAGGTTAAAGAAGAAAACCTACATTATCATATCAACAGTACAGAAAAAGCATTTGACAAAATCCAACACCCATTCATGATAAAACCTCTCAGGAAAGTAGGAATAGAGGGGAACTTCCTCAGCTTGATAAAATACATCTACAAAAATCCACGGTTAACATCATAGGTAATGGTGAGAACTCAAAGCTTTCCCCCTAAGAGCATGAACAAGGCAAAGATCTCACATTGGAAATCCTAGCTAATGAAATAAGAAAATAAAAGATATACAGATTGAGAAAGAAAAATAAAATTGACTTTCTTTTCAGATAACATGATTGTCTATGTAGAAAATCCAAAAGAATTGACAAACGAACTCCTGGAACTAATAAGCTATTATAGCAAAGTTGCAGAATACAACATTAACATATAAAAGGCAGGCTGAGGGAGGTGGCTCACACCTGTAATCCTAGCACTCTGGGGGGCCAAGGCGGGCAGATTGCTCTAGGTCAGGAGTTCGAAACCAGCCTGAGCAAGAGCGAGACACCCGTCTCTACCATAAATAGAAAAAAATTAATTGGCCAATTAATATATACAGAAAAAATTAGCCAGGCATGGTGGTGCATGCCTGTAGTCCCAGCCACTGGCTGAGGCAGTAGGATTGCTTGAGCTCAGGAGTTTGAGGTTGCCGCGAGCTAGGCTGATGCCATGACACTCACTCTAGCCTGGGCAACAAAGCGAGACTCTGTCTCAAAATAACCCCCCAGAAACCAAAAAAACAAAAACAAAAGGCAATCACTTTGCTATATCAGCAATAAACAAGAGGAATTTGAAGTTAAAAACACATTACCTTTTATGTTAGTACCCCCTCCAAATGAAATACTTAGGTATAGAGCTAACAAAATATGTATAAGATCTGTATAAGGAAAAGTACAAAACTCTGAGGAAATACATCAAAGGACTAATAAATGGAGGGATATTTTATGGTTATGGATAGTAAGACTCAATATTGTTGGAAGATGTCAGTTCACCTAAAACCGATCTAAAAAAATAAAGTTTATTAATTAAAAAATCAGTATGTCCAAACTGAATACATCTTTCTCTCCTTGCTACTTCCCCAACTTCTTTTCTCTCCAGGGTTCTCTTTTTCAGTGGATAGTATCAAGATACAATCAGCTAACTCAAGTCAGAAACTTAGGAATCAACTTAAACTTTGCATTCTCCCTTATCGATTTCATACAATCTCTTAATCAAGTCATATGCATTTTACCTATCTCTACAATCTATGTCCTTGTTCCCATCTCTAATGCCATTGTCATATTGCATTCTACCCACCAGCTAGTTTTCTTTTTATCTTACCTGTGGGTTAAGTGTCATCAACAAGTACAACTATTTTTTTTTTTTTTTGAGACACAATCTTGCTCTGTTGCCCTGAGTAAAGTGCCATGGTGTCAGCCTAGCTCACAGCAACCTCAAACTCCTGGGCTCAAGCAATCCTCCTGCCTCAGCCTCCCGAGTAGCTGGGACTACAGGCACAGGCCACAACACCCGGCTAATTTTTTCTATTTTTAGTTGCCTGGCTAATTTTTTTTTGTTTTTTTTCCACTTTTAGTAGACATGGGATCTCACTCTTGCTCAGGCTGGTCTCGAACTCTTGAGCTCAAGCAATCCTCCTGCCTTGGCTTCCCAGAATGCTGGGATTACAGGCATCAGTCACCGCAACCGGGCCAGTACAACGATTTTTTATGAGCTTTTGTTTTCTAATATTCTATTGGCCTACAGTGAATTAGACCTAATGCAGACCAAAAAATGTAAAACTTAGCTCTCCAGAAGTTTCTTTTTTTTTTTTTTTTTTTTTTTTTTGAGACAGAGTCTCGCTTTGTTGCCCAGGCTAGAGTGAGTGCCGTGGCGTCAGCCTAGCTCACAGCAACCTCAAACTCCTGGGCTCAAGAGATCCTCCTGCCTCAGCCTCCCCAAGTAGCTGGGACTACAGACATGCGCCACCATGCCCGGCTAATTTTTTCTATATATATTAGTTGGCCAATTAATTTCTTTGTATTTATAATAGAGACGGGGTCTCACTCTTGCTCAGGCTGGTTTCGAACTCCTGACCTCGAGCAATCCGCCCGCCTCAGCCTCCCAGAGAGCTAGGATTACAGGCGTGAGCCACCGTGCCCGGCTCCAGAAGTTTCTTGATATTTAATCTCATAACAAAGGCTTTTTAGTTTTAATTAAACTAAAAACCAAAGCGTTACACAGGTAGAGGAATGAGGAAAGAGATGGAATAATAGTTTCTGACTCAGGAAAGCATTTAATAGATTAATTCAATTTCAAAAATGAAAGGTTCCGCAAATACCAGTTAGTCCTCTGTGTCATTTTTGTCCTTGGGATCTTTCAGTGTTTCCCACTGCCTTCAGGACAATTTATCCAGACTTCTTAATGTGACATGTGAGGTCCTCTATGACCTGGCTGCTATCTTCCTTCCAACTTCATCTACCCATATGCTCCACTCACACTGTTGTTCAATCCAAAATCCTATGAGTCATCCTTGCATAGTCTTTTACATGAGCCACTCTGCTCCCAGATCCTACTCTCCACCACTCAATCCACCAGCAAATTCTGTTGATTTTATATTCAAAATATATCTAGATCTATTTCATTTCACTTCTATGCCTTCCACCCTAATTTAAGTTACTATCTCTGCTCTTCTGGTCTACAGCAATTCCTTCCTATTTTCTTTGTTTCTGTTTTTTGCTTTACATCCCATTCTCCACACAGCAACAAGAATGCACTTAAAAAAAAATTTTTTTTTTTAGATCATGTCATTTCTCTGTTCAGAACATCCAATGACTTCTCATCTCACTCGGAATAAAATCTAAATTCTTGTCAAAGCTCCCTGTTTTAGTTCCCTATTGTTGTAACAAAATGACCACAAACTTAGTGACTTAACACAATGGAAATTTATTCTGTTGTTTGATTTTAGACTTAACTCCAGAAGTTACCTTTTTTTAGGTTAGAAGTCTAAAATCAGTCTAATGGGGCTAAAAACAAGGTGTTGACAGATTTCTTCTAGAGGCTCCAGGAAGAATCCATTCCTTGCTTCTTCTATCTTCTAGATCTGGCATTCCTTGGCTGTGGCCATATCACTCCAATCTCTGCTTCTGTTATCACATAGCTTTCTCTTCTCTCTGACTGCACATCTTTCTCTTACAAGGACCTTGAGTTTACATTGATCCCACGCAGGTAATCCAGGATAATCTCCCTATCCTTTAACTTCAGCACATCTACAACATTCCTTTACCAAGTAAAATAATAAATTCACAGGTTCTGGGGGTTATTAGGACATGGACATCTTTGGTGGAATTGGTGGGGGAGTGGACATGAGTTAGCCTGCCACACTCCACACAAAAATTGTAAGAAAGCCTTTGATCATAAAAATCTGGATTTGTTGCTAGTAAGGGGAAGCATCACTATAACAGAATCTTAATAATGTCTCCAAAGGGGGTAGTTATGGAAAGATATTTATAGGATTCTAAAGGTGGCTGGTGTTAATCATAAGGTGGCTTTATGGTAGATATTAGGAGCCTATGCAGGGACTGGTTAAAATTTGTAAACTAGGGGAATTGCTAGAACATATGAGTATGCAAAGTTATAATTAAATTCAGTTTATTGTGGTTTATCTTGTAACCTGTGGTTCTAAACAAGTTGGTGTTAGAATAATAAGAGCTTTGATAGTTTGTGTTGCATGCCATGGAATAGTACAGTGGATCCATTTTGAAAGTCATTATAGTTTTTGCTTCATTTCTCAGTTTCCCTTCTTTTTGTCAATCTTTAGCCCAAGTTGGAATAAATAAATACCATTATTTCCTGGGACATGATCCGTCCAGATCTGCCATGCTGTTGAGTAAATTTCAATGGTGTACTAAGTTTTTTGTGGTAGTCATTTTGGCCTCTATAAATATCAGGCCTTCTTGTCCTTTTTGTTGAATGATCATTTCTAAACCATCTAGTTTAACAATGGCTGTGCAGCAGCATTTAAGACTTTAGAGTTTGCAAGGCATTTCAAAGACATATTCCCAGATTTTCAAAACTGGATAAAGAAAGCATATACTATAATCTATTTGGATCTTCTTCATATAATCAAGTGTCTTTTTTCCTGTAATTTGGGTAGGATTTGTTCAACACTCCCAGTGTATGAAGAATTAGTCCCATATCTATTAATTGTCAAGATAATGGTCTTGGGAATACCACGAGTAAAGGACTAAGGTGTCCATTAACAATCAAGGACCTTAATTCAGAAAAGGAGGGATAAAATAGCCAACAGCATAAAGACACACAACCAAGAGGATAAGCATATAAAGAAGAATATGGCAATCAGTGGGGTCGTATTCCAATGGTCTTGGGTGGAAACAGCCTACTTCATGCAGTCATTAATTAGTTTGTTCCAAGGATCTAGGGCTAGCTGTCTATTCTCATGGGACATCTACCTCTGGATATTATGTACACTCCTCAACGTGCCTTAAAAAACTCATCGTGATCTGTTTGTATCTCTAGATCATCTCTCAAGCCTCTTTTTCTTCTTTAGTCTTTCACTGGCCACACTGGCCTTCTTGCTATTATACAAACAAGTTAATCTTGTTCCTGCCTAAGAACCATTGTCCTCATTATTCCCTTTATAATAAATGACCTTCCCCACAGTATTTACATTGCTGACTACCACAATCCACTCAAGTCAAATGTCACCTTCTTAGAAAGTCTTTCCCTTATTACCCACTTTAATGTCCTCTTCTCCTATCATTCTTGATTCTTTTATCCTGCTTAATTTTTCTTCATAGCACTCTTCTCTACCTACATTTGTTTCATATTTATTTCTTCTTTGTTATGTGCCCCACTTGAAAATAACCACTATGAAGACAAGAAATTTCTGTTTACTTCAGTGATATGCTTTCAGGACCTAGAATACTATCTAGCATACATAGGTTCTCAATAACAACTTGCTGATTGAATAAATAACACCTACACACAAACTATGTTCCAGCCATATACAACTATTTTGCAGTTCTCAGATGACTTTTTTTTTTTGCATATCTGGCTCCCTCTGCTTAGAATAACTTTTTCCTGATTTTGTCATAACTCCTAATCATCTTTCAAGTTTCAGTTTAAGTGGCTATGCCTCTGGGACCTTCACTGAACCCTTCAAGCAGAATTAGGTGATTCTTTTCTCTGTTTTTGTTTTTTGTTTTTTTAAAATTTTTTTGAGACAGAGTCTCACTTTGTTGCCCAGGCTAGGGTGAGTCCCGTGCCATCAGCCTAGCTCACAGCAACCTCAATCTCCTAGGCTCAAGTGATCCTCCTGCCTCAGCCTCCTGAATAGCTGGGACTACAGGCATGCACCACCACACCTGGCTAATTTTTTGTATATATATTTTTAGTTGGTCAATTAGTTTCTTTCAATTTTTTTAGTAGAGATGGGGTCTTGCTCAGGCTGGTTTTGAACTCAGGACCTCGAGCGAGGTTCTGAGTTCTGCCTGCCTCGGCCTCCCAGAGTGCTAGGATTACAGGCGTGAGCCACCATGTCCGGCCTTTTCTCTGTTTTTATAATACTCTATGTAATATCTCTACAATGGTACTTTATACACTGTATTAATATTTTGTCTAATTCATTTCTATATCCTGAGAATTTGGCAGAGTGCTTTGCCCATAGCAAATTCTGAGTAGATATTTGTTGACTGATCTGATATATTGAATGACAACCATGTGTCAAGCATTGTACTAGTTTTTTGTGTACATTGTTTTAATCCTGACAGGAAATCTGTAGGATATATACTATTATTCCTGTATTACATAGGAGGAAACTGAATAACTTGCCCAGAGTTTTGAATCTAAGTTCAGACCTAAGTGTGTCTGACTCCAAATACAGTGCTTCTCTCATTGCTTCAAATGAATTAATAAATCTCTTTCATTTTACTAATACCTATTGGTCAAAATTCAGTATCCTAATTTTAACATCAGCATTGAACCTCTGATACTATTTTAGTTCAATGTTGTATGTTCTAATACACTTTTACTTGATTTAGCCTCTTGCATTACAGAGAAAAATGGACCCCAGATATCTTAACATCTTATGTAACCTATTTTTATTCTGCTTTATAATTAGAGAGTGTTTTTGATAATGATTCAGGGTCAAGGTTTGGTTAATCTTCCTTTTTAAGGGAAAGATTGTATTTAACAACCAGTCTATATAGTATCCCTGAACAGCTATAAAAGGCCTAAATATATTGTAAGCTATATTGAAATTGTAAAATTAATATACCTGAAAGAAAGGAAAGTGTGTCAGGAGTGAGTTACAGATAGTAAGAAGCCTCATATATGTGAGAGAAACTGGAGGTTACCTTGATTATTGTCTTTGTAGCCATGGTAGATAAAGTAGTTTGTATTAAAGAGCCATTTGGAACTTTTTTAATGAAAATTTTAGAAGTACATGAAATAGTTTCATGAGGAACTCAAGCAGTGAGAGCCCAGGCTCTAAAGTTAGACAAACCTGAGATCTACTCCTACTTCCCTCAGTGAATAGCTGAGCAAACTTAAGCAAGTTAAATAATTTTTCCCTTAGTCTCAATATCTTTTTTTTTTTTTTTTTTTTGAGATAGAGTCTCACTCTGTTGCCCTGGCTAGAGTGCCATGGCGTCAGCTTAGCTCACAGCAACCTCAAACTCCTAGGCTCAAACTATCCTTCTGCCTCAGCCTCCTGAGTAGCTGGGACTATAGGCATGCGCCACCATGCTTGGCTAATTTTTTGTATATATGTTTTTAGTTGGCCAATTAATTTCCTTCTATTTTTAGTAGAGACGGGGGTCTCACTCTTGCTCAGGCTGGTTTCGAACTCCTGACCTTGAGTGATCCTGCCACCTCGGCATCCCAGAGTGCTAGCCTCGATTTCTTAATCAGTAAAATGGAGCAAAAAGAAATGTATTAGGCAGGGTAGCTAATTACTGTAACAAATAACATTGAAATCTCAGAGGCATAATTTAATAAAGCAAATAAAATCTAGCACAGGTATTTCTGGTCATGCAGCTCTCCTGGGCAGCATTCCTCCAAGGATTCTTTTGTGACCCCAGACTTCTTCCACTTCGTGGTTTCTACCTCCTCTAGATTCTTTGAAGTCTTCATTCAGCTGGTAGGTAGGGGATGAAAGAGAATGTGATGGATGTGGAGGTTTTGAGGCTTTGTGGGACAATCCTTAAATGGCTTTCATTATTTTTGTCCATATAATCTGGGACAGAAATCAGCCACATGACCTCAACTAATTGCAAAGGACGATGGGAAATGCAATCTAACTGTGCTCAGGGAGAAAAGTAAACAGTTTGGTGAACACAGATCTGTCTCTGCCACTTAAAGTCATGAAGTTCTTTTAGAGTGTAACAGATAATCCATGTAATGTGCTTAGCATAGAGGAAATAATCAACAAAGTTACATGTTATTATTATTATCACAAGTATGCATGCCAGACGCATGAGTACGTTTCCTACAGTTGTATGTGGACGGGGCTATGTTCTGAGAAATGTATCGTTAGGCGATTTCATTGTTGTGTGAACATCGGAATGTACTTACACAAACTAGATGGTATAGTCTAGATGGTACACATCGAGCCCATATAATACAGCCTATTGCTCCCAGACTATAAACCTGTACTGAATACTGTAGGTAATTGTAATGCCATAGTGTTTGTGTACATAAACATCAAAAAGGTTTAGTAAAAACACGGTATTATAGTCTTAAGGTACCACTATCATACATGCAGTTTGTTGTTGATGGAAACATTGTTATATGGTGCATGACTATACTTACCTGGAGGTTCTAGCAAGAGAACTCAGCTACAAAAAAAGTCCTTACCTTTTTGTAAGGTTATGATCTTTAACTGATTTGGCAGTTTCAAGAAGTGTAAACATAGAAAGGTGGACAGAGGAAGAGGTTGCCAGGTGTTCATATCAGCTTAGTTAATAGAATGTTAACAGATTATAGTTCAGATAACACTAATTTCTAAGGAGGTGAGAATAGGGAACTGGTGGACTCTGGATTTGGGAATGTTTTTAAGTGAAATAATAGTAGTAAAAATTTTGGTCAATTCTCTTTTCCATATTCTTTTTCTCTTTCATTTTCTTACTTTTAAGACATAGACACTGTCAAGGTTCCTCAAGTGCAGCATACTTTTTCTCCCCACTTATTTTCTCCTCTGTTGCCACTTAAAGACCTTAAGATCTCTAAGAACAAAGACCATCCTTGTCTTGCATATTATTATATCTTAGCATCTAGAAAAGCCTAGCATATAGAATGTAGACAAGAACTATTTGTTGAATGGATTTAATGTATATTGGCAGTTGCTTCAAGTATTGGCTAAAGGACATGGGTAGACTGTTGGAAAGAGAATAAATTTTTAAATCTTGCTTCTGCCACTTATTGTCTGTGAGATTCTGGGAAGTTACTTCTAAGACTTGGTTGTTTCCTTACATTAAATGAGCACAATACATTTTGGAGTTATTGTTATAAGAATTAAATGAAAAAACTTACATAGTGTTCCTAGCATATAGAAGGTATAAAAAAAACTTGTTGCTCCTTCTCCTTGCACTTCATGCCTCTCTACAACATACCTTTTAGTAGGGAGAGCCTAGGAAATACCATGTACTACTCAAGGTTTTTCTTCTGTTTTTGGTCTGTTTGTGATCAAAGCAAATAGGCCTTCAAGTTCATAAACTTGTGATAAAAGTTGAGAACTTAATAGCTCCCAAAGGACTCATGAGTTCACCATTAAACAGTATTCAGCATCTAGAACTTATGTGTCTGACACACAGTAGGTGTTCAATACATATTTTTTTAAAGAGTAAATTAATTAACAAAGTACTAGATAAGCATGATGCTCAGGACAGACAATTATGAGATGGGTATGCTGTATGTGTGAAAAAGTAGGCAGATTTTATCAAATGAAAGGTTTGAAGTGATGGTGTGTCCAAATGGACACAAATGGATTTCAAAGTGTTTTCATTTATTCATTCATTCAACCACCAGCATTCTACTGTGTATCCACTATGCATCAGCCATAATACTAGCGTGCAGATATCTTTGCCCCCTATTTGTGCAATAAATCAATTACAATAATAATAAGATAACAGAAGGATGTATAAGCTATTATATAAATAACAAAAGGAAACCAGTGACTGCTTATTGGAGTGTGAAACAGCATGAGATATCCAGGTATGGCAAGTATTGTGATACTTGTGTGTCACACAAGAGACAAAGAGAGACAAAGCTCAAAAAGTAGTAGTTAGGTAGGGGTCAGCTTATGAAGAGCTTTGTCAGAATGAAAGTCCTGAGTTTTATCCTTTAGAGTAGTGATGGGGGTGGTGCTACAGGAGGATTTTAATGCAAAAAAAAAAAAAAGACAAGTACATTTTAGGTTCAGAAAGATCTGGATTGGACGGTTGGGGTATAAGAGGCAATCAGCTAAGAAGTTACTTAAATAGTCTCGGTACAAAAGAAATCATAAAGGCTGGAACAAAGGCAACAGAAGTGGTGTTAAAAAGAAGATGGGTTTGAGAGATCTAAGTAGATTAGACTTGATGAGGGAAATAAGAGAAGAAGGAGAGCTCAGAATGAATCACAGTTTTCTGACAGGTGCTTCTGGGCAAGTGGTGAGGCCATTGATGGAAACAGGGAACAAAGGAGAGAGGATCAGTATGGATTAAGGATAAGGGATGGTGGGTAGGACAAGACAAGTTCAGTTTTGGCCATAGTGAGTTGGCATCTGTGGAATTTCAGTAGAAATATTTCTTGAATAGATCAGGGAACCGATCTATTCAAGATCGGTTCTTGAATAGATCGGAGAGAAAACTAAAGCATATAAAATAAGGTAGTTCAGTAATTCCTATCCTTAGAACAATTCCCATCTTCTAAATTTCTCCATATCTTTTTAGTTCACAACTGTACATTAACCTTTACGATGACCGATTGTTTACATATTTAGACACTTCTAAAATGTACCCTTGAAAAAGAAGTACAATGATATTTATAACAGAAGCTAGTTTGTTAAACATGGCCAGGTGTGGTGGCTTATGCCTGCAATCCCAGCACTTTGGGAGGCCGGGAATTCTAGAAGAGCCTGGGCAATATAGCAAGATCCTGTCCCTACAAAAGGTTAAAGAAAAAAAAATTAGCCAGGTGTGGTGGTGTGGGCCTGTAGTCCTAGCTACTCCAGAGGCTGAGGTGGGAGGATCCCTTGAGCTAGGAGTGCAGTAAGCTATGATCGGGCCACTGCAGTCCAGCCTGGCTGACAGAGCAAGACCCTGACTCTAAAATTTTTTTTAAAAAATGAAGTAAACATGTCCACAATTATTTGTAAAGGTGGTTTTTTTTTTTTTTTTTGAGACAGAGTCTCACTTTGTTGCCCAGGCTAGAGTGAGTGCCGTGGCATCAGCCTAGCTCACAGCAACCTCAAACTCCTGGGCTCGAGTGATCCTTCTGCCTCAGCCTCCCGGGTAGCTGGGACTACAGGCATGCGCCACCATGCCCGGCTAATTTTTTTTTTATATATATATATATCAGTTGGCCAATTAATTTCTTTCTATTTATAGTAGAGACGGGTCTCGCTCTTGCTCAGGCTGGTTTTGAACTCCTGACCTTGAGCAATCCGCCCGCCTCGGCCTCCCATAGAGCTAGGATTACAGGCGTGAGCCACAGCGCCCGGCCTGTAAAGGTGGTTTTGAAGAACCTCTTTGGTAAAAGTCACAGCGAAATAATTTCCTAGAATGTCATTTACAGTAGTGCATAAAAATGTTTCCTTAAGGATAAAATATTTAGCAATTGATAGTTAGACTATGTTAATGTTGACCTCAGATTGGTCTTTACCAGTACAGAGGCCCAGGCCAACCAATAACTTATGCAGTGGAATCCATAGGACAGTAGTAATGATGACTGACAACATGTCTTGAGAATTGGGTAACTCCTCTGCTGAATGGACACGGGCAGCATACTGGGCACCAAACCACAGATGGATTGCAGTGTACTGAAGGAAGTCATTACGGTTTTATGAAATTTGAGGCTGGCTTTACAAAGATGAAGGCTGTTGGCTTAAGAACTGTGTTCTTGGAAAAAACATGGTGCTACAGAATTTCATCAGCCATAGTGGGGAAATAGGGGGTGAGCAGGTGTAGGGGGAAAGGGAATGGGTGGAGACCACAAAATTCCTGATATGATACATAAAATGTTAAATATCTATGAGTTTTGCATCTTTTGAGAGTCACCAGATTGAAGCACAGTATTTTGGATTTGGCTGGCAGATGGCGTACACAGACTCTCTGAGTATGTTAGCATTTCATTTGAAACTAGTAAGATTACATGATAATTTAACATTCATAGAGATTTTAAAACTTACTCTTAACCCTGGGTTAAATGTAGGGCTCTAAAAACATTTTAAAAGGCTTTGTTAGTAGCTCTTCTGGATCTCATAGAACAGATTCTCAGGGTATAATTGTTCCTCTAAAATGCCCACAGGCACTGTCAATATCTTTCCGTGGAAATCTGGCTCACCCAATAAGAGAAAAGAGGCCAAGGGGAAGAAAGACTAAACCCGGAGATGGCAGGTAGTGATGTCTCCACTCTTTGAATGGGACTTCTCCATTTACCACCCTCTCACTTCCTTCTATGGTCTGGACCTTTAATCACCACAACAGTCAGCCTTGTAGGGTCAAGCTAATCTCTGTTGACATCATCCTACTACTTCCCTTTTCAAATTCCAGTGAAGCTATGTGTTTCCTGTCCTATTTGACACCCTAGAGAATGAATACTGGCCGGTTAGTAACTAAATTTAGACTGGCAGTGATGTGTTGTGTTTTTGGAGTGGAGATAAACATAACCAGGTGACATTTCCAAGCCTCTCAAGGAAAGGGGGCTAAAAACCTTTCTGGGGTAAGAAAACAGGGACAGCTTCAACAGTCTCATAATAGAGGCCTGCTGGCAAGTTCAGAAAATAAGCCCATTGGAACCTTTTCCTTTAAACCAAGAGGGAGACTTTGAGGGGCGTCTCCAAACACACGCTTGCTTGACTATGCTAGGAAAGCTCTGAGAGCCGGAGCTCTGACACCCTCTTTCTCAGGGGAAGCTGTTCAGGCAGCTGCACCTCCTCTTTGTCAAGCTGTTGGTTTCAACCACAAACACGAGGACACCCCGGGGTGGGGACAGAGGGGAGAAGTCGCCCGCCCCACCCCCGGCACACCGCCCCTCCCCCGCCCCACCTCCCTCTGTGACCCCCGCGGGCTGGGCCTCCGGCGACCTGTTGGCAGAAAGTCACGTGACGCGGCCGGCCGCGCACTCCCCCCGGGCGGGCCTCCTGTTGCGCCCGCCGGGCGGGTTCCATCACGTAACGCGCGGGCACCGCCCCGCTCTTCCCTCGCCGAGCGAGGGAGGGCGGGCGTCGAAGAGGAAAGGGAAGGGAAAGGGGCGGGAGAAGGGAGAAGGAGGGGCGGTGCCCGAGTCACGTGACCCGGGGGCAGCCCGGAAAGCTCCGAGGAGGAGCCTGGCGCCGCCATTTTCCTGCAGCTGCCTGTCCCTCTTGCCCTGCCGGGCTCCAGCTGACCAGGGAAGGGGTGGGCTGAGCTGAGGCGGGGGCAAGGGAGTGCCCGACGTCGTGTCCGACCCCGTGGGTGACACGAACCGGTTCTCTCCGGGCTAGGTGGCAGCTCGCGGCCCTGAGCCCCGCCCCAGGCCGGCAGGCGGGGAAGGAGCCGGTGGGGGTAGGGGGTGCGGTGGGGGGTGGGAGTCCTCCGGCTCGTGGGGGTCCCAGTCCCCGCCGGCTGCCGAGTGGGAGGGGTGGCGGAGGAGCCGCAGAGATGTCCGGCCAGAGCCTGACGGACCGAATCACCGCCGCCCAGCACAGTGTCACCGGCTCCGCGGTATCCAAGACAGTATGCAAGGCCACGACCCACGAGATCATGGGGCCCAAGAAAAAGCACCTGGACTGTGAGTGAAGCCAACCTCGGCCCCCACTCCTCGCCCATGCCACCCGGTTCCTTCCCTCATTCTTTCCTTTCCCCCTTCAGCTGCCTGTTCCTTCCCTGCGTCTTACTGGCACGGCGGCTCTTTGCCCGTTGAGCTGTGTGTTCTTTTTGCTTCCATCACATCAGCCTTCACGGCCTCCGTTCCCCCCGTTCCCTGTCTAAAAATCTCTGACAAGCCACTCCCCTCCTGGTTCCTAGGGGACCCTCGCCTCGCTGCCCAGTGCGCCAGCAAACCCCATCACACTGGACCAACTTGCCTCCTCCTAGCTTCTCATCCCCCTACCCCTCTCTCCCTGCAGCCTTCTCTTCCATCCCACCCGTCCGGTGCTGCCTGGTTGCCCTCGCCTGAGCGTCTCCCGCTTGCTCCCAATCTCACCGCCCCATTGTTTCCCCATTAGCCGCCTTCAGGTTTCCGTAAATGCCGGGTTCCTTGGACCCACATCCCTGCTGCTGCTCTGTAATCCTCAGGGTTGCCTCCCTTGAAGGATTCCCATTTCCTTTGCTCTCCACTAGCTTTTCCCTTTCCCGGTTTCTATTCCGTCTTTCCTCCCCGACTTGGGTTACCTTTCTTTGCCTCTGTAGCTTAAGTTCCTTTGATTCACTTTAAGCACCATACCCAGTACCCTACTTTTATCCTCCTTCGTGGGTGTAGGGGAAGCTTTGTGGAAAGTTGGAGTTTTTATTTGCCTCTAGTGGAATTTAATCATTGTATTGTCCATATTTTTGACTGGGGTGAGTTATGAATGTTAGCCTCCCCACCCCCCGACTTTTAAATGGAAATATGGAAAAAGGCTTTGCTGATATTGGTATCAGTTCCAACCCTGGCGGTTTGAATTTAGAAGCTTAAATGCGAAGCGCAGACTGTTGGAATTCAAAATACCGTAATAAATTTACCTACAAATAGCTTACAACGATGTTTAATGATGCTTTAATTTGGATACGTTTTAATTTATATCAATTACATATTTATAGTTTTGTTTATTTTTTAAACTAAGTCTGAACTGAAAAGGATATGCCAATTATCTTTTGAGGAACTAGATTTTCTTACGCGGCATAGTATTGCTCCATTCACTAACTTAGATACAATTACTAGAACTAACTCCTCCCAACTATTTTCAAACCTGGAAGCCACCTTTAATGTCCTCCTTTCGTTTATGCTCCTTTACCTCAGGGTACAAAGTTCAGTGGATCACTCAGGCTTTGAGTCAATGGAGCTTTGACTTGAAACTTTTCAGGGAAAAGTAGGGAAATAGTCTTGATAATAAGTTCCTTTTTAAATGACTACTGGACACATTAGTCTGACTGACTTAAACGTAAAGTTATTTTGCTTTACTGCTTGAAGCAAGAATGAGTATGCCTTGATAGGGAATTCATTGTCTGGAGGCCTGTTTTGGTTTCTCATTTGGACTTTGGCCATAAATAAGGTTTGCTCATTTAAAAAAATGTACAAAATGTGAATTCTTCCAAGATACTTGCTCATGAAGTGCTGTTAGAACAAGTTATTGCTGTTGACAAACCCATTATTCATTTCGATTTGTTCTACTGTGGAAAGTTGTTAAAAAACATTAGTGCTTGCTTGGTTCTCAGTGATGATTCTCATGCAGGTTACTTTTTAACTTATCAGTCCTTGCCTGTTTAGAGAATGGAGACTACATTTAAATGGTGACACTTATGCACAGAAAATTCTTTGAACTGCATGGAGCTGTAAATGCTTTTTTGATTTTCTGAGTATGGGGAGTAGGCATTTCTACTCTTTACTTTTCTTCAACTGACTACTTGGTTTGCCCTACCAAATCTTACAGTTTGCTCCTACCACTGTGTGAATTCTTTTATTAGGTTTTTTTTTTTTGGATGTGAGGGTAAGAAGTGACTGTATGAACTATTATTCTCTTCCTTCACTCAAAATGATAAATTATAACAAGAATAGATAAAGCTTTTAAAAGTCTTCATAAATATTGTCTTATTTCAAATGTAGCATTGGTTCTTTTAACACAGTGCCAAAAAGGGTAGAAAATAGGTTAGATAGGGTTAGAGGAGTGATATTTGCTTATGGTTTTATAAATGTTATTAGCCTTTTCTCTTATAAAAGCCTCTACTGCAGATGCCAACTGGGATTAGGTTTGGAGGATAATCTCACATTTGTGGTTCTTTTTCTCTCCCACTGCTATTTTTGTAAGCTCCTACCTTAAAAAGCTTGAATGTACCTGGTAGTGTTTGACTTTTAAAAAAAAATGTGTAAAAAAAATGTGTAAGCAATATGCCTCTATTTCTTTTCAATAAAGTTTTAAAATACAGTGAC
Source organism: Microcebus murinus (assembly GCF_040939455.1). Taxonomy (NCBI): domain Eukaryota; kingdom Metazoa; phylum Chordata; class Mammalia; order Primates; family Cheirogaleidae; genus Microcebus; species Microcebus murinus. Next base: position 69,763,200 of record NC_134107.1, on the reverse strand, counting down.
ACTATTTTTTCTGTATTGTTTAAAATGCTTGTGTAACCAGTTCTCATTAATGAAATAAGTTTAAGTCTGACCAATGAATAGTGTACTAGACAAACACCTTCTCTCACACGCTAAGATGCTTTAAGAAAATTGAAAAGGTTCTTAGTGTTGACATGAACTTTAGGGTTTAATATAGAGATCTGTTTTTCAAGTAATTTTTCCTCTTTTTAGGATTTTTTCTTTATAGTGAAAGCTTAGTTCTGTTGTACCTTTTAATGTCTCCAACAACTAACACCTACTTATACGAGCCTAATGAAACCGATTTTATGTTGAAATGGCAGCATTTAACAAAAATATGCTTAGGACTATAGGCCTTAGAATGTGGAGGTAGTTTCTGTGCATTTCTTTACCAAGATCTTTCCATATTAGGAAGTGATTATTATAATCTATGAATTATGGCTTAATTCATACATTATATATTAGTTGAAAAAAGATCTTTTTGCTTTGCTTATGCAGTAGATGTTAGTGGATAATAATGTTTACTAGTGTCCCTAGTGTGATAAGAATTGTCAAACTTTAAACATACTAATGAAAAGAAACATGATTTCCAATAAGTTTCAGGCCTTTAATGGCCATAATCAAGGTAGAAGAATAGTAGTGCTTATATATATATTTTTATTTCTTTTTTGTGTGTAGTAGCACTTATATTTGAAGAACTTCAGTTTTCCAGATGCTTATCATTTAATCCTTTCTAATAGGTGATCGGTGGGGGTAATTCGTATGCATAAAAAGTAGCTTCTAAGTCCATTTAAAGAGGGTATAGAATGCTTAAAACAGTCATAATGATTGAAGTATAAGCAAAACACTATTTTTAACATATCTGATTTCACAACCTTTGAATCTTATCCTGTTTTTGATATGAATGCTTAACTTTCTTTTTCTATATTTGTTTAATTACTATCCTTGGACGTTTACCTTTTTTTTTTTTGAGACAAAGTCTCACTCTGTTACCTTGGCTAGAGTGCAGTGGTGTCGTCATAGCTCACTGCAACCTCAAACTACTGGCCTCCAGCCATCCTCCTGCCTCAGCCTCTTGAGTAGCTGGGGCAACAGGCGGACACCACCATGCCTGGCTAATTTTTTCTATTTATGGTAGAGACAGGGTCTTGTTCTTGCTCAGTTTGGTCTTGAACTTCTGACCGCAGGCGATCCTTCCACCTCGGCCTCCCAGAATGCTAGGATTAGAAGAGTAAGCCACCTCTCCTGCCCCTAACATTTACTTTTTGACATCTTTCACTGAAATGTAATATCTATGTTAATGACTATAATGTCTTAATTTTTTTAATCCATATTTTTCCCAATTAATTTCCAGGCACACTTCATTTCAACTATAATCTGCCTTACCCATTCTAAAATAAAATCAAGATTATGTTCTTATTAAGCATCCATTTTAAGCATATCTCTTTTTGGTAGATACAGCATAGGTATTTATATATTGTGAACCAAAGCTAGACCTTGCTTAATTTTAATACGTAAACAATTTTTTAAAAAGTAAGATTTGTGAATGTTTTGCATATGTAGAAGGTGGGATTTGTATTTGGGTTAATGGTTTTTATGACCATTGAAAATGTTATAGGCTGGACGAAGTGGCTATCGCCTATAATCTCAGCACTTTAGGAGGCTGAGGTGGGAGGATTGCTTGAGGCCAGGAATTCAAGATCAGCCTGGGCAATATAGTGAGACCCTATCCCTATAAAAAATAAAAAGAAAGAAAAGGTATATAAAATACTGAAATGTCCTTGAATTAATTTGCCTTTTAAGAGTATGTATTGGTTTTTAATGTCTTCGTTAACGGCGTTTTAGAGGTGCTTAGTTTGCATATTGTGCAAACTAAGGTATCTGGTAATTGGGATCTGATTTCTAAGATGATGCATGTAAGGAAAACATAAAGTGGAAGATTTGTCCTAGGATGTCTTTTGTTTAGAAATAAGGTAACTGGGACTTTTAATAATGAGAATTGCTTTAATTTAAAATCATCCCTTGATCATTATTTAGAATATTTAATGTGAAAGTTCACCATAATGTGTAGAAAGTCACTTTTGTTTTCTTAAGTTCCAGAATGCTTAATTTCATGATTTCTCAAAATCAAAGAAGTAAGAAAAACAAACTCAAAGGTATCTTGGCAAGAGGTTAGAGCTTTACCAGGAAGAGTTAGCCTTAGACTTTCAAAGTAAAGGCTTAGTATTTGTTCTTCCTGTTCTTTTGGTGGCTAAAGTGGCATTTCCGTTACTTTGTGTTCTGTCTCAGTATGTCTGAGTTAAACTGCTTTAATACATCTCTAGAGAATCAAAATTTTGGATTTGACTTTTTAGAATTTTGTATGTTTATTGTGTATATGGTTCTTTTTGTGGAAAATCATTCTGGGCAGTTAGATTTGACTAATGATATTCTTTTAAAAGGGAATCTTGATGAACCTCAACCTTTATATATTAGAAATTATGTTCAGAAATATGATTTGCCAGATTATCAGAAAATTAAGGATTGCTCAAGTCATACTCGTATGTAGGTAGCGGTGGGTGTACTCTTTGTGCTTATTGCCTAGATGTATTTTATGTTTAAAAAATATTTGTGGTTATTTTGTACAGGGCACTGTATTGAACACTTTATATTTGCTAACTTTTAACAGCTTTATGAGAGAGATACTATTGTTTCCATTTTGCTGAAGTGGAAACTAAGGCAGTAAGAAGTTCAGTAATTTGCCCAGTGTCACACAGGAAGAAGGGAACTGGGATTTTGAACGCTAGTAGTCTAGCACTGGCATCTGCTATTAACTTAGTGTGACTTTTTACATAATTTTTTATTCCAGAAAGTGAATAAACTATATTCATTTATTCATGGCAGTGGATTTTTAGAAAAATAGACTTTATTTTTTGGAGCAGTTTTATTAATTTCATAGCAAAATTGAACGGAAGTTACAGAGATTTCCCATATACCGTCTATTCCTCTTGCATGCATAGCCTCTGCTATTATCAACATCCCCTACTAAAATGGTACATTTGTTACAATTGATGAACTGACATTGACATCTTTACCACCAAAAGTCCATAGTTTACATTAGGGTTTACTTTTGGTGCTGTACCTGTAGATGAGTTTTGACAAATATATAATGACATGTATCTACCACTGTCACACAAAGCAGTTTCATTGCCTTAAAGAGCCTCTGTGTTCCACCTATTTTATTGCTCTTTTTCTGAGCATCCAGTGATTTTTTTTTTACTGTCTCTATGGTTTTTGTCTTTTCTAGAATGTCATGGAGTTGGAATCATACAGTATGTAGCCATTTCAGATTGGCTTCTTTCACTTAGTAATATGTGTTTAAGTTTCCTTTATGTTTTTTTCATGGCTTGTTAGCTCGTTTCTTTTTAGTGTTGAATTACATCCCATTCTCTTGAGTGCACCATGGTTTATTTATCCATTCACCTACTGAAGGATATCTTGGGTGCTCCCGAGTTTTGTTATTTATGAATAAAACTGTTGTAAATGTGTGTGTGTGTGTGTTTTGTGTGGACATAAGCTTTCTGTTTGTTTGGCTGGATCGTATGGTAAGAGTATGTTTAGTTTTGTAAGAAACCTCCAAACTGTTTTTCAAAGTGTCTATACTATTTTGTATTCCCACCAATGAATGCTGTTCTTTACATCCTCACCAGCATTTGTGGTGTTCTGTATTTTGGCCATTCTAATATGTGTATAGTAGTATCTCATTGTTGTTTCCCTGATGTGAAATGCAAATTAAAAGACACGACATCTTTTCATGTGCTTACTTACTATCTGTGTATTTTTTTTTTAGTGAGGTGTCCGTTAAGTTGTTTGGCTTGTTCTTAAAGTCAGCTTCTTTGTTTTCTTGTTGAGTTTTAATTTTTATATGTATATTTTGGATAAAAATTCTAATGTATCTCTGGCAAATATTTTCTTCCATTCTGTGGCTTGTCTTTTTAGTCTCTTGACAGTGTCTATTGCAGAACAGAAAAGTTTAATTTTAATCACGTGCAGCTTATGAGTTTTTTCTTTCATGGATCATGCTTTCATGGGTATATCTAAGAAGTCCTCAACAAACCCAAGGTCATCTAGGTTTTCTTCTGTGTTATCTTCTAGGAGCTTTATTGTTTTGAATTTCATATTTTATCAGTCTGTAATCCATTTTGTCTCTGATCCCTTTTTTTTTTTTTTTTTGTTTTTTGTTTTTTGTTTTTTTTTTGAGACAGAGTCTCACTTTGTTGCCCAGGCTAGAGTGAGTGCCGTGGCGTCAGCCTGGCTCACAGCAACCTCAATCTCCGGGGCTCAGCGATCCTACTGCCTCAGCCTCCCGAGTAGCTGGGACTACAGGCATGCGCCACCATGCCCGGCTAATTTTTTGTATATATATTTTTAGTTGGTCAATTAATTTATTTCTATTTTTGGTAGAGACGGGGTCTCGCTCAGGCTGGTTTTGAACTCCTGACCTTGAGCAATCCGCCCGCCTCAGCCTCCCAAAGTGCTAGGATTACAGGCGTGAGCCACCACGCCCGGCTCTCTGATCCCTTTTGAGTTAATATTTGTGAAGGGTGTAAAGTCTGTGTCTAGATTTAATTGTTTGCATGTAGATATCCATTTGTTTCCAGTACCATTCATTACAAAGAAAAAAAAAGGCTATCTTTGCTCCCTTATGTTGCCTTTACTCCTTTGTTGGCAGTGGTTCTTAAAGTGTGGTCCAGAGACTCCTGGGGGTCTTCAAGACTATTTGAGCAAGTTTGTGAGGTCAAAACTATATTTGTGTACTGAGACATTATTTGCCTTTTCCGTTTTCATTCTTTCACCAGTGTACAGTGGAGTTTTCCAGAGACTATGTAATGTGTGGTATTGCAACAGATTGTAGTAGCGGATAATAAAAATTCAGCTGTTTCCTATTAAGCCACATAGTAAAGAGTTTTGCAAAAATGTGAAAACAATGCCATTCTTATAATTTTTAGTTATTTAAAATATAAAATATAGTTATTTTTCATGAAATAATTTTATTATTTTAAAAATAATTAATAGTTTTAGACTTCTCAGTTTTAGTTTCTTGAGTTTTTGTTTTTTTTCCTAAATGTGTTATGTGCCATTTTATTATGGGAAATGGAACCAACCCTCCCTCCCTCCCTCCCTCCCTCCCTCCCTCCCTCCCTCCCTCCCTCCCTTCCTTCCTTCCTTCCTTCCTTCCTTCCTTCCTTCCTTCCTTCCTTCCTTCCTTCCTTCTCTCCCCCCTCCCCCTTTCCTTGCCCCTTTCCTTTCCTCTTTACTTTCTTTCTTTTCTTTTTTTGAGACAGGGTCTTGCTGTGTCACCCTGGGTAGAGTGCAGTGGTGTCATTGTAGCTCACTGCAACCTCAAACTCCTAGGCTCAAGATCTTCCTGCCTCAGCCTCCCGAGTACCTGGTGCAAACCACCACACCCAGCTAATTTTTTCTGTTTTTGGTAGAGACAGCGTCTTGTTCTTGCTTAGGCTCGTCTTGAATTCCTGAGCTTAAGCGATCCTGCTGCCTCGGCCTCCCAGAATCCTGGGATTACAGGTGTGAGCCATTGCACCCAGCCTCAGATATTGTAATTCTTTATATAATAGCTTCTATAATTGTAATTGTTTGTGTAGAGGGCCCTTGCATGTCTTCTTTACTATGCTAAATGCAGCATATAACAAGTATTCAATAAAAAGATGCTAAATGAATCAAGGAGAAATGAATTTCTCATGGGGGTTTCTAATGTGTTATCAAACAATGTTTAGGATCTTTATCATAAAAAAAGAGGAAGCTTACTATAGGAGTGATAGTCTTTGCTATGAGTCATGGGTGGTGGTTTAAACTTCTTTCTGTTTCACGATTAAGTAAATTTTTATTCTGTATTGATTGAAAATATAAAGAATTATGGAAGTTGGGAAATAAACTTCCAGAGTTAGGATATGTAAAATTAGGGCAGTTTGAAGTCAATTCCTGACAGTCCTTGATTTTAGAGTATGTGCTATCTGTGATAGTTCACAACCTTCCTCCCTGCCCCTTTTAAAGAGGGCCTGGTTCTTTCACCCAGGCTAGAATGTAGTGGCACAGTCATAGGTCACTGCAGCCTCAAACTTTTGGGCTCAGGAGATCTTCTGCCTCAGCCTCCCAAGTAGCTGGGACTATAGGCGCATGCCACACTAATTTTTAAATTTTTTGTAGAAATGAGGTCTCACTGTATTGCCCTGGCTGGTCTTGAGTTCCTGGGCTCAAGCAGTCCACCTGCCTTAGCTGCCCAATCCCAGCTGGGATTATAGGTGTGAGTCAACGTGCCTGGCTGCAGAGTCCACATCTTATGGCAGGATGTTATAAGGCCTTATTTGCTAATTGCTTGCGTGTTTTGGTAGAGGACATTGACAAAGAATTTAAAGTGCAAATAAAGATAGTAAGAAGTGAAGTAATACCTTTAATAAGCTATATTGAATGAGGAGGAGTGAGCTTCTTCCTACTTCAGCTATGCCCATTCTTTCCCACTTTCCACATTGTTTTTTTTTTTGAGACTTACAAAGACCTGTGAGTTTACATTTTGTAAGACTTTATTTTTCTTGGACAGGCCTGAGTGGAAAAATGAGAATCTTAAGGATAAATGGTGATTTGTATATGGACAAATGAGTTCCTTTTAAATTAGCATAAGCAGTGACATGGAGGCAAGAAAGACCTTTAAGGTGTGCTTGGGATAAACTTTAAATAGTTCTTTATAGCGGAATACAAAGTTAATGGGAGTAAGGGGAGATGAGATTGGAGAGGGAACCCTTAAAGGTCTTGAAGAGTAGGAGTTACCTTGATGGACTCTGATCTCTTCACACCTCTTTTCCAAATCTTCATTTTAGAGTCCCCTTTTCTCTCATTTTAGCTGCTTTTCTTCCTAGTTTTAGATGCCAGTGCCATGAAACTGGGGAAGTATTTTTTCCTTTTCCTAGGTAGTTTGTAGTGGCATTGTTGAGAGTGATAAGAGGGAAGGAATGCACAGTTCTGTTGGTAGATGTGCAGAGGGCTAAATGTGCCATAGCACCTCAAATTGGACCTCTGAACATTATTAAATGTAGTGGTTTGGGTCTCTGAATAAAATCAGATACACTGTGATCTGATGGCCTTTTAGACACATCTGGAAATTGAGCTTTGAGTTCCAAGTTTATAAACTTAAACACAAACTATTTATACTGTCATCTTATCAGATGGTAGTATGAATAAAAAAGGCTTGTTAAACCAATTTAAAGTCAGTAAGAATCTTGATGGCTTGACCGACTTACAAGATTTAGCTATTGACATCTGTTTATCTGCAAATGATGCATTAGTTATTAGTCATTCTTATATTTTTAAAGTTGGATCTCTACCAAACAAGACTTAGTCTTGTGGAAATTAATATTCTCCTTAGCAGTTACATATTGAGTGTTAAAAGAAAAACTTTAGACAAGTTAAATTTATTAATGGTAGAGTTTATTTGAGCTAAGAAACAATTCATGAATTGGGCAGCACCTGAACCAGTAAAAGTTCAGAGAGCTCTACCCAGCAATGTGGGCAGGCAGTATTTATAGATAGAAAAAGGTTACATAGAAATAGCCTTATTGATTACAGCTCTGCATTTGCCTTATTTTGACATGTCTGAACAGTTTGCAACCTGTGAGTGGCTGAAAGCTTGGCTGCTGTAATTGGCCAAGACTTAACTACTTGTTACAAGAATATACTCTTAAGTTAGGTTGTAGTTTGTTTACGTACTAAGTTGCAGTTCACTGCTTACAGAGGCAGCTTTAGGCCAAATTTAATTTAACATTGTCTACTATATATCCAAATGTTGTGTTAAGACAATTGAGAAATCTTAGAAGTGAAATCACTGATCATGTCCTCAGTCTAGCAGGGAAGATGAAATAAACAGATAGCTGTATTGCCAGGCAATGTGAGATAAGTACAGATCAAATGACATTAAAAATCAGAGGTTACTTCTTTTGATACGGGGAGGACTAGACCTTAAATGATAAGTAGTAGTTAGGAGCAATAGGCATTTCAGGTGGAGGAAGGAGCATGGGCAAACATTTGTAGGTAGGAAGGTTGGAATTGTGTTTGGGGAACAAAAGAATCTGTAAATGGAGTGATTTGGGGCAATGAGAGGGACAGGTTGGATGTAATAAGAAGTACAGTTGGAGCAATTGTCTGAGGCTAGATTGTTGAGAGTATGATGACTTTTAACCATACAGCCTTGAGATATAGTTTATTACCAGGTAGCTTTTGACTACTTTGAAAATGTTGGACCATAGTTAGCCAATTTTTCAAAATTACCCTATGTCTTCATTTTCTGCTCCAGTGTGAAAATAAGGAGAACAAGGAGTTTTGCTGGTCTTGAAACTGAGCATGAGATTTTGCTGCTTCAAGCTTTTTATATATTAACTTTATTATAGACTGGATAGTGGCATTAACTGGGATTTGGGGGATTTCTAAATCTCTAGATTGCACAGAAATCATTGAAAAAGTCTTTTCAACAGAAGTAATATATACCTAACTTTGATCTTAAGGTAGAGATTTTGTAAAAGTTTAAGGAAACATTTCAGTCTTCAGTGTTACATAAAATCAGTTTAGTTAGGACATAATATACAAATTGAGAACGGCTAATCTTTAACACATTAACTACCATGTGAGTTATATTTAACTCACACTCATTTTGAGCCCCGGGGGCCTCTCAAAGCATATGTAACTCACATGTCTCTTCACCTTGGGAGCTGCATGAACTATTTCAAGTTGCATATAACTCACACACAGAAAATAATAAAACATCTTAAAAAATTATTAAATTAGAAGGAATCATTTTGTTTTCAAATTTTTTATTCTGTTTTCGTAATAAAACACTGTGGCCCCAAGAACAATTTTTTTGTTTTTTCTAGTGTGGCAGTCAATGTGTTAGGGAATTCTTTTTATGTTTTGAGCAATTGACATATATTGTTAACACAGCACTTACAAAAAACCTATTTATTAGATGGTTTTGTTAGCACTGTTTTACAGATACTTAAACTAAAATGCTGTTAGTTTGAGGAAATAGAGAATAACTCTAACATTTAGATGGCAGTGAAGAATTTTGCCAGCAAGTCAGACAATCTGGGGGAGCCTCTTAGAGCTCATAGAAAACTTTCAAGAAATGGGATGTAGTTAGAAGAGAGCTTTTCTTTGAGAAATATAACTTCAGTAAATAGTTACAATATTTTTTGTAGAGATTGGGTCTCGTTCAGGCTGGTCTTGGCCTCAAGTGATCCTCCAGCCTCGGTCTCCCACAGGTGCTAGGATTACAGGTATGAGCTGCTGCGTTCTTGGCCAAAACCAGCTGTTTAATTAATGACTGAGAAGTTAAGGTTTAGCAGGCAGTATTTCCTTGGTTATTTTTCTTTTCTCAGCATTAGCTTTTGTAACTTTTCTTCACAGAACTATGCAATTGTGTGTTATCAGGTTTGGAATTTGTGTTGGGCATTAATTTAATATAGCATCTTAGACTTTGTAAACTATAAACAAACCCTCATTTGCTTTTGTTCTTCATATTCTTTTGCAAAATATTGTTTGGAGTTGGTGACCTAGAGTGGATCAAGGCGTATCTTCAGGTGATTTCTGTAGCTCATCCCAGAAACACTGCATAACACAGCTGAGTGGCAATAAAGAAAGAACAACCATAGATGCTGACTTAAAAATTAGTTGTGGATTTGCAACTGGTAGCTAAGTTAGAAAGCTATTTATAGAGTAGCTCAGGAGGCTGAGACTTGACTGATGGCCTAAAGGTGATGTGCAAGGAGAGAAATACTTCCTTCTATCAGGAGGTTGGAAACCTTTTAGGAGAAGCTTAAACTGCTTCCTATCCTTGGGCTTATAGACTTAACCTTGAATTGATTTTCCTTTGACTTTCTTCATCAGAGTTATGTTTTCCTAACTTAGTGACTAACCAAGAATGTGTTGTAACTATTGAGGCCCCTTTTAACATGCCTCTTGCTATTACTTAGAATTAGAAATGATTACATCTCTGGGACAAAAGATGACTGCAAAACTGCTTTATATGTTCTTGTCATGTAAAATCACATAAGACCTGTTCACCTAAAATCTAGTGAGTTAACTTAGTTCTGTGACATTCTTGCCTCATTTAAACTTGCTTATAAATTAAGGCTTGTGGTTTGAGTCATTTGGAGTTGAGGAATACCCAGCACCTTTTTTTCTTAACTTTTAGAGTCCCCATTATGCCCCAGAATGCCCAGACATTTTGATACCTGTTCCTTATGAACTTGGGTTGAATGAGATGCTGCCTTCTTTATATTCTGTGGACTTTAGTTCATTGTAGTCACAATGAAGATGGTGATGCCAATGAGAAGGACATACTAAACCAGACCAGAGGTATTTTATTGTACATGTTGGGAATTAGATTTGTGAGAACTAAGCATTGGATTTGTGAGAATGTGGATTTTAGAATAGAGAACGTGATGACAAGACTTGTACCACTTGGAATGGAGAGGAAGGAAGCGAGTGTGTGTGTGCGCGCATGTGTGCGTGTGTGTATGTATATCTATCTCCGTCTGTTATCCTACTGCAAAGACTGTTTTTAGAATCTAGTTCTGGCCAGGTGCGGTGGCTCATGCCTGTAATCCTTGCACTCTGGGAGGCCAAGGCAGGAGGATTGCTTGAGGTCAGGAGTTTGAGACCAGCCTGAGCAAGAGTGAGACCCTCATCTCTACTAAAAATAAAAAACAATTAGGCCGGGCATGGTGGCTCACGCCTGTAATCCTAGCACTCTGGGAGGCCGAGGCGGGCGGAGTTCAAAACCAGCCTGAGCAAGAGCGAGACCCCGTCTCTACTATAAATAGAAAGAAATTAATTGGCCAACTAATATATATAGAAAAAATTAGCCGGGCATGGTGGTGCATGCCTGTAGTCTCAGCTACTCGGGAGCCCGAGGCAGCAGGATTGCTTGAGCCCAGGAGTTGGAGGTTGCTGTGAGCTAGGCTGACGCCAGGGCACTCACTCTAGCCTGGGCAACAAAGTGAGACTCTGTATCAAAAAAAAAAAAAAAAAAAATTAGCCAGGCATGGTGGCCTGTGCCTGTAGTGCCAGGTACGTGGGAGGCTGAGGCAGGAGGATCGCTTGAGCCCAGGAGTTTGAGGTTGCTGTGAGCTAGGCTGATGCCATGGCACTCTACCCCAGGCAGCAGAGCAAGACTTTGTCTCCAAATAAAAAAGGAAGCTAGTTCCAACACAACCTTTAGTTTGTGATACTTCAGTTAGACAAATATTTAAATCTTTATAATTGAGATAACATTTCTTGCTTTGTCACTAGGCTGTTGTAATAATCAAAAGACTAAGATATGGAAAGAACTTTGTAATGTATAAAGAGATCCATATGTGCATTGTAAAGATTTTGCCACTCTTTAAGATTGAGTGCAGGTAGCTATCACATTAAATAACACTTTCCAGTTGTGTTAGTCTGTGTTGTGTTGCTGTAAAGGAAATACTTGAGGCTAGATAATTTATAAAGAAAAGAGATTTATTTGTCTCACAGTTCTGCAGATGATACAAGAAGCATGGTGTTAGTAGCTGCTTCTGGTGAGGGCTTCAAGGAGCTTCCAACCAAGGCAGAAAGTGAAGGTGGGGGAGAGGGAGAGGGAGGGAGTTGACAGAGAGAGAGAGAGAGAACTTTAAAGGAATATCTCATAGAAAAAGCTGAAAATAAAACACCTCCTGCCAATCCCAGTCTTCTGGAAGTTATCTCATATAGCATTCCCTCAAAAGCCACACCCTTTAAAATAACCAGCTCTCACGTGAACTAATAGTGATCTGCCACCATAACCGACACAACTCCCACTAGGCCCCGTCTCCAACACTGAAGATCACATTTTACCATGAGATTTGGAGAGGACAGACATCCAAACTGTATCACCACCAGCTGATGAAGAAATTAGGCTTCAGAGAGGTTTTACAGAAGTCATTGAGTTTGAGGTAGTTTCATAATACTGTATTGGAAAAGTGGTGGAGGAATAGTCTTCTAAAATGAGGGAAAACTCGTCAAATGATGCTAAGTAAAAATTAAAATATTGTATATTTGTAATGGTGCTTTAAGGCTTATAAAGTACCCTTAGTGTATGACCTGAATCAAACAAGAATGTTGTGCAAGTAAAATATTAATATTCCAATTTTTTTTTTTTTTTTTTTTTTTGAGACAGAGTCTCACTTTGTTGCCCAGGCTAGAGTGAGTGCCGTGGCATCACCCTAGCTCACAGCAACCTCCAGCTCCTGGGCTCAAGCAATCCTTCTGCCTCAGCCTCCCGAGTAGCTGCGACTACAGGCATGCGCCACCATGCCCGGCTAATTTTTCTATATATATTGGTTGGCCAATTAATTTCTTTCTATTTATGGTAGAGACAGGGTCTCACTCTTGCTCAGGCTGGTTTTGAACTTCTGACCTCGAGCAGTCCGCCCGCCTTGACCTCCCAGGATGCTAGTAATATTCCTATTTTTAAAATATAGAAATTGAAATTTCGTGGCTAAATAACATGCCTTACATCATAATAGTGAATAGTAAGCCTGAATTTGATTTTAGATCTTTTGCTCATTCTGATATGTCACCTAGGACTGTATATTAGCACATGGAAATGGATGGAACCATACATGGAAGCAGAAGGAAAGCCTAAAGCAGAACTTCAGTGATGATGAAATTAGCACCCTCATTGTTACTCATTGTTTGAAGCAGATATTGGAAATGAATAGCACTTAGGACAGGCTATCAAATAAGTGTGAGTCAAGAGATTTTCTAATAGGGAGAAATGAACTTTAAAGGAATATCTCATAGAATGCTAAAAACAAAACACCCCCTGTCAATCCCAGTCTTCTGGAAGTTATCTTACATAGCAGTGAAAGAAAAAGCTAATGTTCTCTAGTAATTGGGAAATTTAGGTAGGGATTAACTTGAGAAGTAGTAGTATTCACGTAGCATTTTAGTTGGATAAAAGATTCATTTGAGGATCATTTGGCATCAGAGCAAAAAGAAGTTGGTGAAATACTTGTACTGTAGAATGATTGGAGAAAGGTGGTTAAATATTCCTTGCTACTTTTCTAGGCCATTCAAGATTTATATTACTTTCTCATATAAGCCAAGAAAAAGTTTTTGTTTTTTTTTTTGAGACAGGATCTCACTTTATTGCCCAGGCTAGAGTGCAGTGGCATCATCATAGCTTAACTGCAGCCTCAAACTCCTGGGCTGAAGCAATCCTCCTGTCTCAGCCTCCTGAGTGGTTGGGACTACAGGCACATGCCACCACGCCCAGCTCATTTTTCAATGTTTTATAGAGATGGAGTAATCAACTTTTTATTCTTAAGGTCTTTTATTATTAGCATTACTGCAGTTGTTACTGTGGTATGTAGAAGCAGAGAAACTAAACAAAAATCTGTAAGTATTATGTACAATATATATTAAGTGTTAAATTTATTAGCAGCAGAGGTCTGTTTATCAAAATGCCCTATTGAGAGATATTTAAAACCTATATTTAGGGAAAATAAGTTCATAATCGACAGTATAGTGTACAAAATAAGTTGTGATGATGTCTGCCCTTTTTTTGGGTTCTTTTCTAACTGCTTCTGAAGTGTCTAACTTTTAATAGAAGAGGTAATTTGCTGTTTTTTCAATGTTTTTAAAAAATTGAGTCCTTTTAAATTTCTGCTGTAATATACATAAGATGATACCTTTTAAACTTACAGTGAATCAAGTAATAATGCTTTTTTTAATTTTAGAATTTAAATAAAACATACCGAATTCTTTATATTTGTGTATAGACTGAAAAAGTTTTTTTTTTTTTTCAGATTAACAAGCACTTTTTGATGACCAAAGGTTGGATTTTTAGATTCAAATAGATTTTTTTTCCTTTAACGTTATTGAGGTATAATTTACACAAAATTTTTAAGTTAACAAGGTAACATCTTCACTTGAACTTTGGCAGCTTTTAAAGCAGATTTTTATCCTAGGAGATATAATAATGTCTTTTAAGAAAGGTATTTGTCAAGGAATGAAATGATCAGTTTTTAATTGTACTGAGAAATAGGTGAAGGTAGGCTATATGGAATTTTTTTTAAGATGAGGTCCCATTATGCTGTCTGTGCTAGAGCTTAGTGGCTATTCATCAGCTCAATCATGGCACACTACAGCCTTGAACTCCAGGGCTCAAGCCATTCTCCCACCTCAGCTTTGCAGGTAGGTGGGACTGTAGGTACATGCCACTGCACCTGGCTAGGAATCTATAAGAATAGTTGTATGGTTTTAAATTGCTTCTTGTAAAATCATCCTAGCGATTATTCCTTCTTGTAGAAACTTAAAGGCTTATTAAACTTACTGGGGAAAATACTTCGGCTTTATTTTATAGTGATTTATTAATGTGATGTATTTAATTGCTCATATTTTCTATTAATGGAACATTATTTCAAAACTTAAAGCCATGTAGATAAGTTATTATTTGGCACTTACTATTTCCAGCTACAGCTGTCATTACTGCAGTTTATTTCCAGCAGTTTGAAAAAAGGTTTTTCAGAAATGGCTTTCACTTGTTACTCAGTGGCTTAGAAACGACACCTTAATGCCTACATGCCTCTGTGGTAGTTGATTGTGGTGATCAGTTTCATTGGCGTCCAGGCCACTGGTGACACACTACCACTGTTGCCATAATTCTCAAGTCTTTTTATCTGGTACTCCTTCCCTGATTATCATGTATAAATAGCAACCTCCCCCAAACACATACCCCTATCCTTTCTAAGAGCTAAGAGATCCTTAGCACTTACCACCATTTGACATATGTCTATTCATTGTTTACTGATGGTCCTTCCCAGCCTCCCACTAGTATATAAGTTCCATGGTAAGAGAAACTTTATCCATTATTATATATTTCTAATATCTAACTCCTAAGGGACTATTTTGGCATATTATAGTAAGCAGTGAATATTTGTAGAGTAACTAGGATTTCTGTTTTTTCATACTGAGGTTTGCAAAGCTTCATGAAGGTGAAATATGAAGATTCTCATTGTTCTAAGTACATTGGGGACATGGAACGAAACTTGTGTTTTCTGGGTGAAGGAGACTCTGGCAGAGAAGCTAACTGCAATCCATTATTACCTCTTACTAGGCCGAATTTAAATTGTTAAGAGAAGACATGAAAATTCTTTTGGATACCTGCTTACTTTTTAGACATGGGCTTGGCTATTACCGAATAACATCTAACCTAGCTACAGGAAGGACTTTTCCCTCTGTTATTCTCTCTTCTTTCCCTATAACTTATAAGCAGAGAAATGGGCTTTTATTTCACCTACAAGTCCACAACTATTTATACCATCATATGAATACATGTACAAGGCACTGTGTTACCCATTGTGGAAAGTACAAGGAGACAGAAGATTCCTGAGAATTTATTTTAACAAAGAATGAGTCTTATTGATTAAAATAAAAATGGAGCATTCAGATTACAGTTGAGACTGTGTTCTTGTTTTTTAAATATGTGATATTTTGGACATAGAGGTGAAAAATTCTATGAATATCTCCAACTCCCCAGAAGATTTTAGATTGATTTTCTGAGAAGAAATTTATGAATCATTTGCATAGAGGTTTTCTTTGAAGGTAAGAGATCAGATGATTTTCCCAGTGTGGAAAAAATAGTACCAGAAATTAATGATAAAAAATGCTCATGGGTAGGGAGTGAGAGGACAAAGTGGATAGAAGCATGTGTGTGTTTTAGGAAGGCTGGGAACCAGAATAAGCACTCATAAAAGAAAAATGCAACTACACCAGTAGTAGATGGTGATAATGTATTAATTTCTTAGCTGCGTGTAAATTTTACTAGCTCACTTATAAGTAGGGTGACATATAATTTAATGTCCAACTGGGTCACTTTTTTAAGAGTGAAAGGGGCCTGCTGTGGTGGTTCACATCTTTAATCCCAGCACTTTGGAAAGCTAAGGTGGGAGGATCACTTGAGGCCAGGAGTTAAAGACCAGTCTGGACAACATAGTAACATTTCGCCTCTACAAAAAAAAAAAAAAAAAATTAAAAAATTTACCTGGGTGTGATGACTTGCATGTGTGATCCCAGCTACTCAGGAGGCTGAGGAGGACAGATCACTTGACAGAGTGAGGGGGATAAAAAAGAGTGAATGGGTATGTTATACCAATGAGACACTGGGACAACTGGTAAACCAGGACTGTTCGAGGAAAACCAGGACACTTGGTCTTTCCCAACTAATAACATATTTTTCTTCAGATTTACTCTTAATTCTTTAACCTCTCCAGATTATTTTTTTCCTCCTTTATAGTATTCTGGTCTGTATTTGCAGGGCTTTTCAAGCTTGATTCCTTTTCCTGGTCATTGTTGGAATGAAAGAATTCTTTCAATTTTTTCTGCCCCACTCCCAGGACTGTTCTGGTTCACAGCATTGGTAGAGGTAAGTACAGTACTTACAATATATAAGTTGTTAGTCAACTTTTTATTTAATATTTTGCTTAGGAAGTCAAGTTTTGTGTGTTTTTGATCCAGTAATTGTTTTTTAGAATCCTGGTGATATTTCCTTAACTGGGCTAATGAACTTACTATTAATAATAAGTAAGTTCTTACGATATAATACAAAAAAGAATTTGTAATTTTGGTACTTTCTCTTACATTACTTGATACTTAATATGTTTTCTTTCCTATAGGTGGGATTATAATTAAGAAATTTTGGATCTTCAAAGAAGAGGAGAACATTATTTTTTTGATGTTGGACTGCTGTAATGCTTTCATTTTGTTTTCCTATTTGGTTTAAATAAATTTTTTAATTCTTATATTAAGTGATGAGTTTTTATTTCATTAAGTAACTCAACATCTTGTATTTTCTGATAAATTAAAAATTAACATAAAATTAATCTTTTAGGTAGTGCTTACCAAAATATATTTTTTCTCATCCCTGAGATCCTATTGGGAATCAGGGATGGAACTAAGGTGTTTAGGTTTGGAAATCACCACTTTGTAATACTGGAATAGAATCCTAAACAATCTAAAGATTTAAGAGGTTGTTTATAGGTGAGCCTGAACCTGTTCTTGCCGAATCCTATTGTTTCTCTGTGCAGCCTGCCATCTAGTGGCAGGAATGCAGAGTATCACAGACCACCAAGGAGGAGCTCTAGTTTTCAGACTTTCTTATACTAAGAATGTTTACATTGTAGGCTAAACATTTTGATAATGAGAGGAGTGGGGAAATGACTCTCTTGCTTGGAAATACAAGTCAGTGGCAGTGAATTCTGAGAGTGTTCAAAGACTTTTTCTGTAGAGCAATTTCATAACCTAAACTTTCTGTTTTAGTTGTAAGATTTTTTTGTATTTATGACAGATGAATGGATGAGGAGGGAAATGAAGAAATTTAAGAGACAGTAGGTTGGGCTGATTTGAAAAAGGTGTTTTGTGTGTTAACTAAAATTTTAGGGCAATTACATAATGACTTCATTAACTAAAACAATTTGCACTTTTAAAAATTAAAGTTTGGGCAGTTCAGTAAATTTGGCTTCAGTTTCAGCTATGATATCAGAGACTAAATTTCAAAAATTAATGTAGAGTATCTTAGGGGCTGGCTTTATATATCTAGCTTCATCTGAATTCTTTCTTCTCTAGATATCCCCTTTTCAGTTTTTTTTTGCTAGAGAGAAAAAGGATATTAATCCTTTCTTTGCCAGGAAAATGCCTTTAAAAAAAACATTCTATGTTCTGTTCTTGAAGTAGAGGCTTCCTATTGAGGTAGTTCATACTACCTCACTGTAGTAGTAGAGGGGCTGGGGGCAGGGAGAAGGAATATGGGGTGGTATAAACTTGAAAAAGCAATTATGCTATTCCAGGTTGCTAACACATTTTTTCCAAATTATCATTGTACCACAGCTCAGAGTAAATAGAATTGCTTTCTATAGACATTTTCTAAGTTACATTTCATTTATTAATTTTAATTTAATAAATATTTAGGGCCTACTCTGCTAGATGCTGGCAGTATAAGGATGAAGAATACATGATATGGCTGTCAGTGAGCTCAGTCTCATGGGAGAGACTGATATATAAGCCCTTATAATGAAGTGTGATAACTGCTGTAATTGTGGTATAATTAGTTAAGGGAATATGGAGTCAGGGAAAATTTGCTTTCCCTTCCAAAATAATCACTTGCTCCTCTGTGCCATCTCTGAACCCCATGTGTATAGATTACAATCACCACAATGTATTGTGAAGCTGTATCTTAGTAGGGGAGAGATTTCATGTCATCACAGCTTTGTATATCTAGATATTTTGTATCAGATGAATCAAACAGTTGTTGATTTGAATTGTATGCAGGTCATTCCCAGCAAGAGGGATAGCATAAATACAACAGAGCTCTGAAAGTATGTGGCCCTATCCTTTGTCTCACATGTATTTTGGAATATATACACACACTTACTGTGTATACTTGATGTACTGTATATACTTGAATGTAAGGCAACCCAAATGTAAAGCAAGCCCTCATTTTCCCAAAGACATATTCCCCAAAGTTTTATTTATTTTACCTATTTAATCTATAAATGTTAGGGATATAGACGAGGTAATCTGTCTTATAATATTGAAACTCATTAGTTAGAATACCCATTAAAGATGACTATAAAAAATAATATATGATTTTAAAATAATGGTTTATTCCCACACTCATATATACATCACAAAAAAATTTGACTCATACTCTACATTCATGTACATCTTGGACAGTGATTTTTGGTCATCCAGAGCCTCCCTTTTTTAGTTATATCTTTCCTTCTATGTGAGATCTTTCAGTTGAAGTACTTTCTAATTTGCACTGGCATTTTTCCCCCCAGGTCATCACCTTCCATTCTTGTAATACCAAGACTTCTTTCATTCTTCATGTATATTCCTGTTCTCTACAACATAACTTTTTGTCTTGTTTCTTAAAAGTGTTCTGAAGGTGCCCAACATTGAAATTCTTGCAATTATTTGGTATTTACCCAGGAATACTTACTGCATCTGTTAAATTTTTTATTTCTTTTTTTTTTTTAATTGATTTCTTTAGTTGACCTTCATAAATATCTGCAACTAGCATTGATGGAGATCTTTTCAGGATAACATATATCAAAAAAAACTTTGTTTAAAATAAAAAGTCACATAAGGAAAGAATTTGGGAAGACTTATGGCAGTTGAATAAGCCATCTCCTTTTACATGACAATTTAAAAAGTTGTCCTTTTTTTTTTAATTTAAGAGGTGTGGTCTTGCTATATTGCCTATGTGTAAGTGCAGTGGCTACAGCCTTGAACTCCTGGGCTCAAGTGATCCTTCTGCCTCAGCCTCTTGATTAATTGGGACTGTAGATGCATACCACCTTGCCCTCCTTTTTGCATTTCTTAATTTTTATGTGTGTGATTCTTAGTCCATTCATTTTGCTAAGAACACTGACAGAAATAGCCTATCTAGTTGTGCTAACACACCAATTTTTTTTCCTATAGCTGCAACTTGTTTTTTTAGTAACATGGGACTTGGACTTGCTTTCATTGTGGGGTCTTGAGATTCCTTAAGGCTCATCTACCATGGTGAGAGATTGAACTTGTGTTCAAAATATTGATCTTCTTTTTTTTTTTTTTGAGACAGAGTCTCACTTTGTTGCCCAGGCTAGAGTGAGTGCCATGGCGTCAGCCTAGCTCACAGCAACCTCCAACTCCTGGGCTCAAGCAATCCTTCTGCCTCAGCCTCCCAAGTAGCTGGGACTACAGACATGTGCCACCATGCCCAGCTAATTTTTCTATATATATTAGTTGGCCAATTAATTTCTTTCTATTTATAGTAGAAACGGGTCTCGCTCTTGCTCAGGCTGGTTTCAAACTCCTGACCTCGAGCTATCCGCCCGCCTTGGCCTCCCAGAGTGCTAGGATTACAGGCGTGAGCCACTGTGCCTGGCCATTGTTTGATTTTTATTATGAAGATGCACCCTCATTTTTTCAAATGCGTGGTTTGGCTTGTGATTATCTTTCAAATTTTTTTTGAACGATTTTTGTGAAACCATGGATAAGTAAAAAATTCGAGTTATTTTTAAATATGAATTCCATCGTGGAACCAATGCCATCCAGACAGCTCGAAATATCAATGAAGTGTTTAGGAAGGATGTGGCTAATGAATGCACAGTACATTAATGGTTTGAGAAGTTTCATTTTGGTGATTGTAATCTTGAAAATGAGCCATGTGAGCAACCTGAGACCAAGGTGGGTGGATAATGATAAGCTGAAAACTGTAGTGGAAGTGAATCCATCTTAACCTATGTGTGAATTAGAGCAAGGTATAATGTTACTATTTCAACCATATTGGAACATTTGAAAACAAATTGGCAAGGTAAAGAAGCTGGATAGATGGGGGTACCGCATGAATTAAATGAGCGTCAGCAGAGAAATCATTTCAAAGCTTGCCTGCCGTTGCTGTCATGACATAAAGATGAACCATTTCTACACTGTATTGTTATGTGTGATGAAAAATGGATTCTTTTTGACATTTCAAGCATTGGGCACAGTGGTTTGGATAAAGGTGAAGTGCTGAAACACAGTCCAAAACTGAATATTCATCACAAAAAGCTAATGGTGTCTGTCTGGTGGTCCAGCACTGGTATTATCCCCTACAGTTTCATGAAACCTGGCTAGTCTATTACAGCAGATGTCTACAGTAACCAGTTAGATGAAATGATGAGGATGCTTATGATTAAGTAACCAAGATTGGTCAATAGAGACAGGCCAATTCTCTTGCAGGACAATGCATGACCATATGTCATCCAGACAATGGTGCTCAAACTATAAACGCTGGTCATGGAAACTCTTTGTTTACCATATTCACTAGATCTTGCACTAGAATATGAATTCATATTCATCAGATCTTGCACCAACTCCTTCTTCCATGCTTTAGACCACTTCTTGCAAGAAAAAATAATCAATTCTCAATAAGCTGTGGAAAATGCCTTTCTCAGTTTCATCACCACTGGCTCTCTGTTCTTATCTGCTGGCATAAATAAGCTACTGTTAAGATGGCAAAACTGCATTGATAATTTAGGCGCATACTTTGTACTGCTTCTTGTTTGAGAAAGAAGCAGTACAAATCTAAACTTTTGATTCAAAATCAGATGCTTCATATTTAATGACCTATACACTTATACAGTATAATTTTTTAAAATGGTATCTTACTGTGTATTTTTCTTTACCATGGATTTCAACTTAATATATGGTGAGCATCTTCTCCCAACAGGTTTTTTTTTTTGTCATGTGTATGTTGGCGTCATGGTATTTCATTATCAGACTGTACTGTCATTTAGTTAACTAATTTTCCATTGTTGGACATGTCCACTTACATTATGAATTAGGTCCCTTAGCTTCATTAGTACTTTCATAAAAGCCATCTGGATATCTTGTCATTTCTTTTTAATGCCCTGAATGCCCCCTTCTTTTTCTCTTTTCAAATTAACTCAATCCCTGTCACTTCTATGGAGTATTACATATTCTATCTTTAAGAGTCCCTAGTTATTGTGTTGGTTAGATTTATTAAGGTGTAAATCAGTCTGTGAATGTTAGGGTGGAAACTTACTAGGTGCTCACAGGTGTGTTGGAGAAAGAATTCTCACACCAGGAGTAGAATAGTTTTAGGAAAGAATGTTTCGTTTACTTTCTTGAGAAAGAAAGAAAAAACAGAGAGGGTTACAGGGAAAGAGACTGTGGCCATGGTAGTGAAGAAAAGGTAGAAGGTAGTGCTAGGCAGCTGAGGGAAAGTTGTTTGTTATTGTAAAGGGCAAAAATGGCTTTTTTTTTTTTTCTTTCTCTGCTTCAACAAGACTGATAACAGAAGCAGTGATGAGATGTCAGGGAGCTCTTTATTTTTTTCTTTGTGAGGCTTACTTTATCTGAGTCCTTCAAATCTGGTTTTTTGACAGGAATTGAGATAGCTGGAACAGGGGGTTCACACCCCTACTGTCCACTTACAGCTTTTCAAGGAAATAACAAGTTAGGTCGCAGGTGTTTTAATTAAACACGGTAGTTGTATTGTGAGTTTATTTCCCTTACTTCCTGTTAGATAGGTTTTCCTCTGTTAGGTAGGTTATTAGTAAGGCCACCTTTTAGTGAATCAGTGAAGATTTTTTTTTTTCTTGGAGACAAGAATCACCCTGTCACCCTGGCTAGAGTGCAGCGGTGTCATCGGAGCTCACTACAACTTCATATTCCTGGGCTCAAGAGATCCTCTTGCTTCAGCCTCCTGACTAGCTGGGATTACAGGCGCGCACCACTGTGCCTGACTAACTTTTCTATTTTTTGTTGAGACAGGGTCTTGCTCTTGCTCAGGCTGATCTCAAAACTTTTGACTTCAAGCAAGAGCATATTTTTGAGTTAATTATAATGGAAATTATGTAAAAATACAAAATAATGTTTTTCACAGAGGACCCCATAAACTTTAAAGATAAAATTTTAGCAGTTACATTTTAATTTGGACCATACTTTGTGATCTCTTACACAAAAAATTGGATACAATAAGACATAAAACTGTTCATTGCATTTTCCAGACATTTGGACTCTTATGACTAGGGCAAATGTGCTTATGTGTGTATAATTTCTTTTGGCTTAAATCTAATTTCAACTGTCATATTTTTAAAACACTTTTGCATTTTTGCTAAATGAAAAAATGTTGCTGATGCTAATGCTTCATATCAAAAGTCCAGAAACTTTTTTAGTTTCTGTTTAATTTTTAGTTTAGTTCAGAAACCAGTTGCTATTTCTTGGTGATTATCTGTTGTTTATATTTCTATTCCCACCCAGGAAAAATTTTAAAGATTTGATCAGTGAAGCAACATTTGGTTAACCACTTAATTTGCCTAACAAATTGAATGTATCACCAGTTTTTTCTAGATTGAAGAAAACAGTCTTATGTTATAAAAATTGATTGTGAGAGCAGTTGCAAGAGAGGGTATCTTTCAAAATGGCCGTTTTGAAAGGGATAGTAACATTTGGCTAAATGATTATATATTTATTTTTTAAAATACTAATAGTTTTAGTTAAGCTCATTAGAAAATCTGACTTGAGTATCGAGTATCAGCATGGTTTTGGTATAGCTTAATAAGTTCCTCTTTAGATGGGACCTTGATACCTCTGTGTTCTAATGGTGCAGGCCACTGGCTGAGTTGCCTGACTTGCTGTAGAAGTGAACCTTAAGTATCCTAATTTGAGTGAACTCTGCCTTTGGCAGGTCTATACAGGTTGGTGGCCTGTACTAGGAATATGAATATAAGGTTAATGAAACCATTTGGCAGCTAGTTCTAAATTTTTGGGTACATTGGTGAACAGTTTTCCCAGAATACAAAAATACTGTTTCATATTTCACTATTTTTCTTATTGTTTTTGTTTTTAATTAGTTCTAAGTTGAAAAGTTGGATTAAATTGGCCAGTTGGGCATTCACTTGATATATGTTTTAAAGTATCCTTATCCTTTACAAAAATTTAATACTAGTCATAAATCTGTCACTTAGTGAGCTCCTGTAATCTTCCTTACCCATGGGAAGAGCTCTACCTATGTAAATATAATTAACATTATCTTTATCTACTCAGATATTGTTTGTTGGAGGAGCATATGAAGTAATAAAAGTGAGAGCATTTATGTTTGTATATTGGTTCCATCCACTTTGGGTATCTGGAAAAGTTTGATTTTCATTTCTATGGTAGGCTTATTTTCTTCCCCTTAAATACTAGAAATCCATATGAATTCTCAAAGCGAAGAACTACGTGCCATGTTGTACTCTTTTTGTTTTTGAGTGTTTAGTTTAGGAATTGTTAAAAATGAAATATTTAAGATACTTTTGTTTTTATATTCTCAAGGTAAATAAAGGAATATGTGTCCTCATTTTGATACCTTTTTGATTGATAAGGGAAATTATTTCAGAGTTTTTGCTTTTTAAGAAACAGTATCTCTTGGATTGAGTGGGAAAAACAGTAGCTATTGCAATTCCTGTGATATGTGTGACTTCTGTTTGAAGCAGTTTTGCTTTTGGTTAGTCAGAGGCGGGGAAAACATTTTCCTTCCTGACTTGGAGCTCAAACTTGGAAGCATTTTAAGTTACTATAGTAGAAACATTGTGCAGAGGAAAATTACTACATTGAGAAAATGGCTGAGTTAAAATACTATGGGGAAGTAAATACTGCAGAGTTTGTGTGACTTCATTCTGTAAGCCTCCCCGCCCCCCCAAGTAATATTTGTATAGCTTTGGTTTTATATTTGTTCTATCTGGTTTTATAATCTCAGCCTGAATTCTTATTTTCTTTTTCTTCATATTATATGTAAAGAATTATTTTTTATCTTCTGGAGCTATCCTTCAGTTTTTATGTGATCATTTCTAAGTCATACTATAATTTTTATTAAGCATTACAATAAAAACCTTTATTAGATCCTCTTTTAAGTTGAAATTTAAAAATTTGCACATGTATCATGCTCCCCTTTTCAACCTTTTAGGAATAATAGGTTGTATAAATAGTTGTAAAATTTAACCCATGTATGAAATACCATTTTGCATGCTTTTTAAAGAAAGTCATTAAGACTGTCTATACATATTAAAAAGAATGCATCCAGAAAATATTGTGCGTTATACCTGTATATAAGGCACTATTCTATTCTAGCTCTTTGAGGTTATAACAGAAAATAAAATAGTCCTGCCCACATGGAACTTAACATTTTAATTGAGAGAGAAATATATTAAACATATTAAGTGAGTCAGGTGGTAATAAATACTTTGGAGAGAAATAAAGCAGACTAAGGGAGAGTAATGAGGGTTTGGAGGAAGGGGAGAGTCCTAAGGCTTTGTTACTTTGTATAACTATTTAGGTCAGTTTATCTGATACGATGACATTTGAGCAAAAATCTATAGGAAGAAAGTGAAGGGAGGAAGCAGTGTAGGTATCTAGGAGAAGAGGATTTTAGACAGAAGGAACAGTGCTAAGCACCTGAGGTAGGAGCGCTTCGCATATGGGAGGCATTGCATAGGAGACATCAGTCATGCAGGAGGGAGAACAGATCACAGAGGGAATATAATAAAGATACAATACCTGTATATATTTTTTGTACTATATATAGTACAATATATGTACACATACACTGTAGTATTTAATATTTGTGTGTGTGTTTTTATATATATATATGTATATATAAAATAATGTAGTTGGTGAAACTGAAATCTGTACCCTTGGCTTTATTTCAGATCAGGCGCTATCTGACTAATCCTAGCAGTTTACTTATCTCTGTGATGAAGAATATGGGAATTGCTAACAAAAATGTTTACAGACTCCTTTTAAGGTATCTCTAGTACAAGAGAATGATTTGGAAGTAAATAATTGTAGTGTAGAGGAATAATTCTGTAGTGTAGAATTATATGCCAATTTTAGTCACTGTGAAGGGTACTTTAGTCTGTGGAAGACTTCACTGTGGAAGTACTTTTTGAAGAATGAGCAGAAATGGAAAGATTTGGGTATAAAACAGCAAGGTGTATCACAGAAAAGTGTAAAGTGGTTCTGTGTTAGAGGCTAAAATGCAAGAAAGGAAGATACTGACAATGATGGAATATATTTTCCCCATCTTGTAAGCAGTGGGGACATCAGTGAAGTTAGGCAGTGACAGTGTTGTAGATTATTCTGTGGCCAGTTTAAAGAATGGCCTTGGGTGTGGGGTGAGTGAGATTCCATTTCTCATGTATCATCAGAAGTGAGGAGGCCAGTTAGATCTTACTGGGGACAACCTTAATTGTGGAGTACTGATTGTGCATTGCTGGATAATCTCCCTCTTCCTTGATAGTAAATGCCAGTAAAACCCATAAAACCCTCAGGCAGCATGATAATCCCCCTCTCCAATTTCTGAATTCCTTCAGGATAGATGGTACTACCTAGTTAAATAAATATGGTATGAACTTTGGCTTTGGCACCGGTGATGGGATGGAGAGGAAAAGGTAGATTTGCTGGAGGTTTAGGAGGTCAAAAAGACTTGGATACTGATAAGATCATGGTGGTGTGTGTGCTTTTGTGTGTGTGTGTGTGTGTGTGTGTGTGTGTGTATCTATATATTTTATATATATAGACATACGCAGAAGTAGGTGCACCTTTGGGCAGTATTGTGACAGGTTCAATTTTTAAAAAGTAAGATTCAGAAGAGTAAAATTATTGATGCCATTATGAGGAAGTAGCCTACTATATTTAAGAATTGAATAGTTTATCAAGACAGTTTCTGGAAGGATATAGAAGAAAACTTTAAGTATATAAAGGATAAATATGGAGGGAAAGGAAGCTAGAAATATAGTTTCCTATAATTAAGTTCAGAACTTTACTACTGTGCTTGAAGTTTTAAAGGATTAAAAAATGAAGAAAATAAATAGGCCTTTCCCTCAGTGGATTATATTTGGAATGAGGCAAGTACATTATGTTCAGTGCCATAGGACAAGTATAAAGTACTGTGAAGATTTAGAGAAGGCAGAGATCAAATTTCATTTTTTACTATCAGAAGTTGAACAATATACCCCAAGTTGAACATACTATTTTAAGTTTTGTTTCAAGTAGTCTTAATTATGAAAGCCTTCTGTCATTCATGAGCATTCCTGTTTGACTGTTTTATTCCTTGTTCTTAAAGCATTATTGGCCTGGGTAGCTGCTTTTACCTAAAATGTATTTGCTTATCAAATGTTACTTTGTATAATAATTAGACCTCTTAAAGCAAGCATTTTAAAAGATAATAAACAGATAAATGTTCATAGTTACATTGTCCTTTCTTTCAAGGCCAAGTTAGCTCATTTGAATTCATACTTAATACACTGAAGATTTTTAAAAGTGAACAAATTACTAATAAGTCATGAATAACTAATTTTTTCCCTTCATGGTAGTTATAGCTGAGATATTTATACATTATATTTTGTATCTATTTTAAAAGTAGGACAACTTATTTCTTTGTCTTCTCTCTTCTCTAAATTGTATTATATTTTGTATTTTTTTCACTGAATTTGCCAATAATATCTCTTAAGCAGATTGGAGGTAAAACTTTTAGGTCTGTTAACTTTTTTCAGTTTTGATGCTGAAATAGTTGTATATTACACTATTTTGT
Organism: Microcebus murinus; assembly: GCF_040939455.1. NCBI lineage: Eukaryota > Metazoa > Chordata > Mammalia > Primates > Cheirogaleidae > Microcebus > Microcebus murinus. Next base: position 69,736,040 of record NC_134107.1, on the reverse strand, counting down.
AGTAAGGCTTTTGACTTTGAAATATAAAGTTGAGACTTACATTGCTTTAATTGTGTTAAGAGTAATACTAAGTAGAGTTCTTGGTTCATTTCTCATTTGGAATTCATGCAGTAAGAAATTTCAATCCATTTTCAGTTTTGCTTATCAGTATTACTCATTGATATTAACTAATATCTGAGCTAATTCAGTAGAACTATAGGAAAAGAAAAATGAGAAATTTTTTTTTTTTTTTTTTTTTTTTTTTTTTTTTTTGAGACAGAGTCTCACTCTATTGCCCTGGCTAGAGTGCCATGGTGTCAGCTTAGCTCACAGCAACCTCAAAGTCTTGGGCTCAAGTAATCCTTCTGCCTCAGCCTCCTGAGTAGCTGGGACTACAGGCATGCACCACCATGCCCGGATAATTTTTTCTATGTTTTTGGTTGGCCAATTAATTTCTTTCTACTTTTAGTGGAGACGGGGTCTCACTCTAGCTCAGGCTGGTTTCGAACTCCTGACCTTGAGTGATCCACCCACCTCAGCCTCCCAGAGTGCTAGGATTACAGGCATGAGCCACCATGCCTGGCCAAGAAATATTTTTTATGCACAAACTGAGATACTACCCAATCACAGACCATATCTCTGCTCTGTTATCTTCCTGTTAGTGCAAACATAGCCTTCTAGGGTAGATATTAATAAAGGTAGTTTGACCTTCAGGTTGTTTGTGCTTCTATATGTATGATTTGTTTAAACAAATTTTATTTAAAGAAAAATTCAATTTCAAAGAGATGAATATTGTAACTCTGAAGGTCTGTGAGTAATAAGAAAATCAAAAGTTCCTTGAGGCCTTGAAACAATTCATTTTGGGGTGACTAAAGCACTTGAGAGTGAATTATACCCTAAGAGAGTTTGATTCGCTTTCTGGCATTGTTAATCATTTATGTGATCCTAATTAGTATCCCACTTCTCAGGTAGATTATGGTGGTCTCAATTGCTCTCCTGAGAGATTTTTAACAACTTCTTCAAACTATCTATTGCTACTTTACTTTGTTAGATCTTTCACTTGTTATTATGCTAATCTGGCATTAACAATAAATTAAAACCAGAGAGTAAATTAATGTTTTTTAAAATTTTTAATTTCAGACTTAATTCAGTGCACAAACGAGATGAATGTGAACATCCCACAGTTGGCAGACAGTTTATTTGAAAGAACTACTAACAGTAGTTGGGTGGTGGTCTTCAAGTCTCTCATTACAACTCATCATTTGATGGTGTATGGAAATGAGGTAAGCAGAATTTTTAGTTAACAAGTATATTGGTGCGATAACTGATTATTCAGGTCAATTCTCATTGAAACTTCAGGAGTAGATTCAACAGCTGAATAATATGCGTAAAAAGGGCAAGGTGCCTAGCCAGAAATATAATTGTAGACCCTGTAATTTGAGGAAAGGTGGCCTGTAAGCCAGAAAGCAGAAAATGGATCAGAACACAGAGGACTTTAATAATGGGATCAAGAAGAAAAAATTAGTGCCTATAATCAACACTGCTCTTTGTAGGCCTTTATGGACTATATATTTGTCTGTATCCATTTGCTTTTTTATTATAGCCCACTCAGATTTCTGTCTGATCTCATATAGTTGTCTGAGGAAGCACTTTATTAGTTCAAAGTTGTGATATTGAGGATTCAGATGACATTTTGCTGAGAGGAACTGATTGAAGTGTGCCTTCTGTAGCAGAGAGGTGTGTCTTAACCCTTTAATGTCCAAAAGGTAACAAATAAGACATGTAAGCTTTGCAGTTTTCTGTTTAGAGAGAATCATCTTGTTTTCCATGGTGGTCTAGCAGCTAGTATTTTGGTTCTGAACCTTACATATTTCCTCTGCTCAATACTTATTTGTAAAATTGTGTATGAAGGAGCTTTCTGAGAACATTTGAATGGAACTAGGTAAATCTACATTAGTATGGGCCTTAGAAAAATGCTGCCTAGGAAGATAGCCCTCATAGAGATAAGAAAGGACTTTAGTCTTTGGTATTAGTCTTCTGAGCAATATCGTAACTTTTTGACATCCATCACTTCACTTGTTATTTTGAGCTTTTCAGGAAAGAGACTCTACTCTCTTCTTAGCTACTAATACAGCATTATTAAAGTTCAAAATTGAAGCAGGAATTTACCTACAACTTTATTATTCCTACAGATCTTACTGTTGGCACATTTTGGTGTTCCCTTCTGGTCCTTGTCCAAAAGTATTTGAATTTTTTAATAGCTGTAATCATAATTTAGATAAAATACTATTTTTAGCTTTTTATATGCTATCATACTATCAACTTCATGTTCTGTATTCTTTATATTTATCATCTTTAATAATAACATAATTGATCATAGAGTCCAATTTTTTAAATTATTCCCCTTGCTGGAAATTTAGTTTTTTGATTATTCAATGTAATACTACCATGTTGACTGATTTTATTTGTAGTTTCTAATTTTTAAAAATGATTAACAAAATGTTACCTGAAATGTGATTATTAAGTCAATGGATATGACTGTTTTTAGGACATGTGTTACTTAGTTGCTTTCTAATTTGTTATAACAAGTTGACAGAACTAATAGAAATGTTTGGATGTGCTAGCTTAAGTGTAACTTGAAACATTTTGATCCTAACTAGGATATAGTTTCTATTCTTATCAGGAATGTGTTTACTTAAGATCATGATGATTTTATTCTAAAGAATTTCAGGTTCATATGTGTTTTTTATGTGTGTGTGTGTGTGTGTGTGTAGTTTATTCTTTAAAAAGAAACCAATTATAATTCCAGATAAAGAGGCAAAATATCAGTGGTGGCTTTCAGAGCCTATAAATATAAGGTGACAGTACTACAGGCAAACTGTTGATAAAGGCAAAACAGAGTTGACTATCATTCCATAGAAGTGACTCACAGGAGGAGAAAGATAGCATTTTAGTGTGGTTAGATAAACTCATATTTTAATTTATTTATTTTTAAATCTTTTTTTTTTTTTTTTTTTTTAAGAGACAGGGTCCCCCCCCTTGCCAGGCTGGAGTGCAGTGGTGTGATCCCAGCTCATTGTAACTGAACTTCTGGGCTCAAACAATCCTCTTGCCTCAGTCTCCCAAGTAGCTAGGACTACAGGCACACATCACCAGGCCTGGCTAATTTTTTAAAATGCTTTTGTAGTGACAGGATTTCACTGTGTTGCATAGGCTGGTCTCAAACTCCTGGCCTCAAATGATCCTCCTGCTTGTAGCCTCTCAAAGTGCTGGGATTACAGGTGTGAGCCACTATGCCATGCCTGATGAACTCATGTTGAGCTTCCCTTAGCAGCTAAGGGAAATCCCCATAATCGGCTTGCTTTTTATGCTAGTCTGTACAACTCTCAGGTTTTCCCATTGGCAGGTGTCATTAGTCTTTTAAAGGGCATGCATGGGATTTTACTATGCAGTGGTGGTGAGAATACCATAGAGCAGTGATTTTCAAACTGTGTGGGGAAGGTGGGATGATTTCTTTACTTTCAGGGGATATTTGTCACATCTGGAGAGGATGCTTATTGGTACCTAGTAAAGGCCATGACATCTTGTCATGTACAGGACAGTCCTCAACAACAAAGAATTGTCTGGTTCAAACTCTCAGTAGTTCTAAGGTTGAGAAACCTGGCAACAGAGAAAAATCACAAATGGTTAAGGCTGAGTGGGCATTTTGTCATAGGCCCTTGATGTCGGGCAGCTAGGAGATCCTATACCATTGCCCACTTCCTGACTGGATGACTTGGGCAAGTCATTTCTATGAGCTTTAGTTTCCTTATCAATAATATGATAATACCTTAATGAGTGAATGGAATTGATCAAGGCTCCTATTACAGCATGAAAACTTGCAGGTGATTAGTAAATGAAAATGTAGAGTTAAAAATTTGTAGATGAAATTGAAAAAAGGAAAGTATAGAGCTAAGCATGAATTTATTAATAGTATAAAGTATTTGGAGAAAATAACCTAAACCATAATCTTTAAACATTTTGTTATGAAAAATTTTGAACATACACAATAGTAGAGAGAAAAATATAGCAAATGACTGTGTACCTATCATCCAGCTTCAGCATTTTATCAGCATTTTGTCATTCTTTAAATGAGAGTTTTAGGGTGATGCATTCATGCCCAGATACCTCTTATGACCCAAATTGGTAACCCGTGATGCCTTATTACCTGCCAGATTGGTGGAATGGTGCTTAATACCATTTTGAATATCATTAGGATGCTATTGAGAACAAAATCTAAACTTGATTAAAGCCATATGTCTTTGCAGCCAAATGTTAGGGTGAAGGTTAGAAAGGACTAATAAAATGAAAAGGAAATTTAGATTTATTATCTCTAAAGTCATGGATGAAATGCCCTAGTATTTACATTTATTCCTAGAATGCAGAGGTTAAGAAGAATCACCGTATCAAAGCCTATAAAATCATAGTCTCAGTGTTGTCTTATATTTTAATACCTTTTTGAAACAGATTATTTTAGAATAATGAGAGAACATGAGTCTTCAGTTTACAAATTGTTTTTCAAAATCCTGCTTTTTTGGTTTGGGGTGACCTCAGGTGAACAAGACTGAGTTGTTAGGGTGATAGTGTACATCCTAGGTGATACTAAGCCTCTGCATGCATTTGAAAAAAAAGAAAGGGAATCCTAAGGAGAAGTGAAGTTGAAAGGTCTTTTTGTGGCTATTTTAGAGATTGTATGTAAAAGAAAGTTAATGTACTATGGTAAGCACTTTGGAGAGCATTTTGACAGTGTTGAGAAGATGAACTTTTACTTACATCCCAACCTAATAATTCAACACTAAGTATATATCCTGAGAAACTCATATAATTGTGCATGGAGACCAAGAACAAAAATGTCAATACAACATTATTATTAATAGTGAAAATTAGGAAGAACTTAACTATCCATAAATAAAGAAATGAATTCACAGTGATATGTTAGTCTGTTGGAATACTAGAACATCTTTTAAAATGAAATGAACTAGACTAACATAGTAAATGGATAATTCTTGGGCAACAGTTGAGTTAAAAGGCACATTGCAAAAGAATATGTATACTATGATATTTCTGTAAAATTAAACTAGAAAACAAAATTAGGTATGGCTTATAGATACCATACATCTAGTTAAATTGTGAAAATGTGTGGATATGGTGCATACCTGCTTCAGAAAAGTAGTCACCTCTGAGGAGGGAGGGAGGGGAATGAGATTGAAGATGAGTGTCTTCAAAGGAGTCTATAATGTTTTAATTCTATAGCAAGATCTGAAGTGAATATGTGAATGTGTTAGTTAATGGGGGCACGGGGTAAGACAGTCCCTATAATACTGCTGTCTTGTGTGATTGGAAGTATTTTGTTTACACAAAAGTCATAAAATTTGAGACACCAGGTAGCTGTTTAAGATACAGATGCCTCCTCTGGCAAGACACTTTAAAATAAATAAATAAATAAAATAAAATACAGATACCATCTGAATATGATCAGCAATAGTCTTGATATGCTATAATAAAACCAAAATTACTGGTTCCAATTTAAAAGTGTCTATTCCCTTTTAAAATGTTGACTTTAATACTCTACCTGTGGGCATTTGGTTTTAATAAATTCTCATGCTAGTGAAGAATGTGTATTAGGTTTTTAGGTTTGGTATTTAGTTAATAGGAGGAGTGAGGATGAGAAATTTAAACTTGATAAGTGTAATGGAATGTGTTAACCATAACTTTTCCTCCTAATTTTCAAATTAGAGTTTGTGAGATGGCAGTACCTTAATTTGATGTAATTGTTTGTTTTTTTTTCCAGCGTTTTATTCAGTATTTGGCTTCAAGAAACACGTTGTTTAACTTAAGCAATTTTTTGGATAAGAGTGGATTGCAAGGTAAAGATAACTTATTCATTATTGAAAATCAAAAGAGTGAACCCACATGGTGATTACTGTAGAATTGAACTTTTTTAGACCTCATATTTTCGTGAAGGTTGTAGGAAAAGGAAAAACTGTCTTAATTTGAAGATTATGATTGATTTTACTATCTGACACCCAAAGCTCGTGGGGAGGCAGTACAGGTTAGTTATGTGAGAGCATGGACTCTGGAGCTGGACTGCCTTGATTTGAATCCCCACCCTCATTGCTTACCAGCTGTGTGAACTTGAGCAATTTACTTTACCTCTCTGCATCTGTAGAATAGAACAATGATAGTACCTACCCAGTAAGGTCTCATGAAGGCAAACCGAGGTAGTTACTATAAAGTGCTTAGAACAATGCCCGGCATACAAGAAACGCTATGTAAGTATCTGCTTTCATTGTTATATAGTTTTGTGCTTCCTTTCAAGAACTGTAGTTGTAATAGTATATGTTTTAGTAGCTAAGGTGAATATAGTTTATTTATCTGAATTTCTCATTGATACCCATACCTGTTACTTTTAAAAAAATTTTTACTTTTAATTTAGTAACTTGAAATTTCTGTAATCTGGTTGAAGCCATCTATGCACATTCTGTCTTAAGAGGGTCTGTTGGGCTTAGTTCTAGAACTCGGCTGTTAGCATTATAGAATGTCAACTTCAGGAAGAACCTCATAAAGCAGTGGTCTCCAACCTTTTTGGCACCAGGGCCCGCTTTCACAGAAGACAGTTTTTCCACAGACTGGTGGGGGGCGGAGGGGATGGTTCTGGATGATTCAGGTGTGTTAACATTTATTGTGTACTTTGTTTCTATATATTATTACATTGTAATATGTAATGAAATAATTATATAATTCACCATAATGCAGAATCACTGGGAGCCCTGAGCTTGTTTTCCTGCAACTAGACAGTCCCATCTGGGGTTGATGGAGACAGTGACTGATCTGACAGGGGCAGAGCTCAGGCAGTGATGGATGTAAGCAATAGAGGGCAGCTGTAAATACAAATGAAGCTGCTCACCTCTTTGTGTCTCTGGTGGGTGGGAGGGGGACTGCAGTCATAAAGGATGTACCAAATGACTTGGGAATATTCAACAGTGAGGCTCAATCTGGGAAATAAATGTCTTTAGAGAAGGTGAGTTTTACTGGGCTCTGAAAGATGGATGGGGAAATGACTTTGGCTTAAGCACAGGACCACAGATAGACGTGGGTGTGAAAGTACATGGAATATTTAAAATTCACAGAGCAAATGAGTATGAATAGAATGTATGAATGGTATATTAGAGAACATGTAGTGGCAGATAGCCCTCGAGAAGCTTTTCAGAGCCAAAATATCAGGCAAAAAAATTTTTGGTAGAGTTGGGATTTTGTAATGCTTTTGGAAACTATCAAAGTTTTGAGTAGAGGGGAGAGAAGGGAGTATGTGTTACAAAGAAAACATCATAGCTCAGTCAAGTTGCATCCCAGTGAACCATGTCTTGAAGATGTTGAGACTGTTCTAGTCATCATTCTGATCATCTAGTGGAAAGGTAATGAGGGCCTGAACTGTGGTTCTTGTGGAGGTAAAATCAATGAAATTTAGTGACTGGCCGCGTTTGGGTTAGGGGCTGTCTAGTTCAATCCTTATCTCATATTGTCAGGTGGAATTATTATCTAGAATGAATTTAATACCCTATCTTCCAGACATCTGGAAGGCCAGTCACCTATATTTAGGACCCAGTGTTACAAAATTCATTATAACATAACAAGAGTTGCAGTGATCTAATTAAGAAAAAAATTTAAACAGTAGGCCCCCGGCCCTTTTTTGAAATAAAACCTTAAATAGAAGCCAGATATATATACATAATGGGTAAAAATGGAGCTTCTCTGTTTTCAGAGCCATGGAAGAAACTGCCTGCTCATCCTTTTATTTCTACTTCCCTCCTCCTTGTTCAATTTATTTCAACTTTAAAAGTCTGTGAAAAAATAATATACAAAGCACTCCTCTAGAGCAGTTTTTGCTTATGTCCAAGTAGGCTTTTTGTGTCTTATTAACTTATAATTTCCCATTTTTCTTTCTTTCTTTCTTCCTTTCTCCCTTTTTTTCCCCTCCTTCCTTTCCTTTTCCCCTCTCTCGTTCTCTCTTCTTTCTTCTTCTTCTTCTTTTTTTTTTGAGACAGAGTCTTGCTCTGTTGCCCCAGGTAGAATGCAGTGGCATCATCGTAGTTCACTGCAACCTCAAACTCCTGGGCTTAAGTGAGCCTCCTGCCTCAGCCTCCCAAGTATCTGGGACTACAGGTGTGCGCCATGATACGTGGCTGATTTTCTATTTTTAGTAGAGATGGGGTCTTGATTAAGCTGGTTCCCATTTTCTTAAAGCAATTACAGTGATATAGTTTTAAGAATTTCATTCCTTTCATGTAGAGGACAGTTTTTAGGGCTTTTTTCTTTTTTAAGCTCATAGTCTAAAGAGATTATAAAAGATAAGACTAAACAGTAGTTAAAAGTATGTAATTCAATGGTGTATTTGAAAAATAATTTTTATTGCTAATGTATTCTGTGGGATGGAGTCTGGCACATTAAATATATACTGGATGTTATATTCAGTTTGTATACTTATAAGTAAAGTTATAATCTAGTGAGTGGGGTAGATGTTGTATACAACTAATAGCTTGGAGTACCTGGGGTATGAATAATATGGGAGCACAGAGGGTTCAAGGAATGTTTCAAAGAGGTTGAGCCTTGAAGAAGAGAGAGGTATTTCCCTTATCAGAGAAGATGGGATAGAGTAGATTGTGGGAACAATATGAATGAACCAAAGAGCTGAGGAATGTGAGTTTGTAACACATGATAAAAGTATACTAGTAAGTATGAGACTATATGAAGGCAGTAATTGTTTTCTATTTTGTTTACTGAGTTTTCTCCAGTGGTACTTAGTAGACACTCTTAGTAGACAGTAGATATTTGCTGAATAAATGAACTGGTGATGATGTTAAAATTCAGTTACTTCATTCATAGTCCTTGGTTGCTTTGGTAGGTATTCTCATTTTAAAGTAGTAGAGATCATCAAGTAAAGTTGAATTTGTTAGATGAAGATGAGTTAACATGAAATAGACTCACTTTTCAATGAGGAGCAAAACTTTATAGGCTTCCTTGAGCCAGGTGATAATAAAATACAAGGTTTTTGATGTTTTTTAAAAATAATATTGTGTCTTATGTTGTTGAAGTTTTTAAATCTCATTGTGATGAAACAGAATCTTAGAATGATTTTTATATTGACTTAGGAAGTTTTATTGAAAATATTCATATAATTGTTTTTTGTTATGCCTTAACACATTAACTGCCATGTGAGTTGTATTTAACTCACACTAATTTTGAGCCCAGAGTCTTGTGAAGCATATGTAACTATAGTTGGTTCGTGAAAATCTTACTTGTTGATTTTCTTATTGTTACAATTAATATTGACAATTTAATTGCATATAACTCATGCATGGAAAACAATACAAAAATAAATTTTTCATTAAATTAGAAAGGACTGTTTTGTTTTTGAAGTTTTTATTCTGTTTTCATAATAAAACAGTATGGCCCCAAGGAAAAATTTTTTTTTCTAGTGTGGCTGTCAATGTGTTAAAACTTACATATTGCCATTTCTTTCATTATAGTAGGCAATAATTTTTCATACTTTTTATAAGGTTGTCACATATAAGTTATGGTTCTACATAATACACAGCTAAATATTTTATTAGTATTAAGTATGAAAATTACATAGAATTGCTTACTGAGTTGAGGAATGGGATTGTATTAATAGTTCCTTAGAATGTTAAATTGGAGTTGTGAGGTTAATTTGTGTAAGAAAACATGGTTTTCCCATAACTGATGAATAAAGTATACGAATGTTGATCAGAAGCAAAAGAGACTTCCTATTTTAGTGAAATCCTAAGGGAAAAGATCTTTTAAAGCCATAAGCGATGTACCCCACTTAAAAATTGTGGTCTTAGAGAATTTAATATGATATTATTCATTATTTCCTTAATTTACATCACTAAATTGAGTTGGAATATCAAAACATTATTGCCATTGGATAAAATAAGTTGTTTTTCTAGACAGATTGGTAATTCACCATTTATAAAAACTTTTATTTCTTTTTTGTTTTACAGGATATGACATGTCTACATTTATTAGGCGATATAGTAGATATTTAAATGAAAAAGCAGTTTCATACAGACAAGTTGCATTTGATTTCACAAAAGTGAAGAGAGGGTGAGTTAAGCTTTCTCTTTTTTTGATATCAAATGGATTTGAATATTTAAAAATGTAAAACATAGGAATTATTAGATTATGAATTATGAAATTTTAGCCAGTTTTAAAAGAACTTCATATTTCTTTTCTTTTTTTATTTGTAGAAATTTAAGGGATACAAATGAAATTTTGTTACATGGATATATTGCATAGTGGTAAAGTCTGGGCTTTTAGTGTGTCTATCACCTGAATAATGTACTTTGTCCCCAGTAAGTAATTTCTCATCATCTACCCCCCACCCACCCTTTACTCTTCCTAGTCTCCAATCATTATACACACTCTATCCATTTGTTCACATTATTTATTAATAGTTCCCACTTATAAGTGAGAACATGTGGTATTTGACTTTCTGCTTTTGAATTGTTTAAGATAATGGCCTCCAAACTGGGCGCGGTAGCTCATTCCTGTAATCCTAGCACTTTGGAAGGCCAAGGTGGGAGGATCTCTTGAGGTCATCAGTTCAAGACCAACCTGTGCAACAAAACGAGATCCCCGTCACTACAAACATAGAAAAAAATTACCTGGGTATGGTGGCGTGCACTTGTAGTCCCAGCTACTTGGGAGGCTGAGGCAGGAGGATCTCTTGAGCTCAGGGTTCAAGGTTGCGGTGAGTTATGATCACGCCACTGCCCTCATGCCTGGGCAACAGAGTGAGATGCTATATCCAGAGGTGGGGGAAAAAAAGATAATGGCCACTAGTTTCATCCATGTTGCTGTGAAAGACATGATTTCATTCTTTTTCTGGCTGTATAGCATTCCATTATGTGTATATATACCACATTTCCTTTATGCTGTCGTCTCTTGATGGACATTTGGGTTGATTCCATATCTTTGCTATTGTGAATGGTGCTATAATAAACATACGAGAGCAGGTATCCTTTTGATTTAATGATTTCTTTTCCTTTGGGTAGTTAACCAGTAGTGGGATTGCTGGATTGAATGGTAGTTCTATTTTTAGTTCATTGAGAAATCTCCATACTGTTTTCCATAGAGATTGTACTAATTTATATTCTACCAACAATGTGCAAGCATTTCCTTTTCCTCACCAACATTTGTTATTTTTTGACTTTTTAACAATAGTCATTCTGACTGATATAAGATGGTATCTCATTGTGGTCTTAATTTGTATTTTTCTGGTGATTAATGATGTTGAACATATTTTCATATGCTCATTGGCCATATGTGTATGTCCTTTGAGAAATGTCTATTCATGTCCTTTGCCCATTTTTTAATGGGGTTATTTGTTTTTCAGTTTCTTTTTTTTGTTGTTGAGTTGTTTGAGTTCCTTATAAATTCTGGATGGTAATCCCCGGTCAGTTGCATAGTTTGTAAATATTTTCTCCCAGTCTGCAAGTTGTTCGCTTTGTTGATTATTTCTTTTGCTGTGCAGAAGCTTTTTAGTTTAATTAAATCCCATTTGTCTGTTTTGTTTTATTCTTTGTGCTTTTGAGGTCTTAGTCATGAGTCTTTGCCTAGACCAATGTCCAGAAGAGTTTTCCCTGGGTTTTCTTCTAGTATTTTTATAGTTTTAGGTCTTACAAAGATTTAAGTCTTTAAATCTATCTTTTTTTTGGGAGACAAAGTCTTACTCTGTTGTCCTGGCTAGAGTCCCATGGCTTCATTCTAGCTCACAGCAACCTCAAACTCCTGGGCTCAAACAATCCTACTGCCTCAGCCTACCAAGTACCTGGGATTACAGGCATGCGCCACTATGCCCAGCTAATTTTTTCTCTATATATTTTTAGTTGTCCAGCTAATTCCTTTCTATTTTTTATTTTTTTATTTTAGTAGAGACAGGGTCTTGCTCTTGCTCAGGCTGCTTTCGGACTCCTGAGCTCAGAGGATCCATCTGCCTTAGCTTCCCAGAGTGCTAGGATTACAGGTGTGAGCCACTGCGCCCTTTAATCTGTCTTGAGTTGATTTTTGTATATGGGAGAGATAGGGGTCTAATTTCATTCACATATGATAATTCAATATTCCCAGCACCATTTATTAGAAAGAATGCCCTTTTATTGTAGATTTTTGTCAACTTTGTCAAAGATCAGTTGGTTGTAGATATGTGGCTTTAGTTCTGGGTTCTCTATTCTGTTCCATTCATGTATGTGTCTGTTTTTATACCAGTACCATGCAGTTTTGATTACTATCCCCTTGTGTAATTTGAAGTCAGATGAAGTGATGCTTCCAGCTTTGTTCTTTTTGCTTAGGATTGCTTTGGTTATTTGGGATGTTTTTTTAGCTCCATATGAATTTTTAGGATTTTTTTTTTTCTAATTCTCTGAAAAATGATGTTGGTATTTTGATAGGATTTGCATTGAATCTGTAGGTTGCTTTGGGCAGTATGATGATTTTGATGATATGAATTCTTGTGATCCATGACATTTGGATGTTTTTCCATTTGTGTCACCTATAATTTTTTTCATCAATGTTTTGTAGTTTTCCTTGTAGAGATCTTTCACTTTCTTGGCTAAATATATTGCTACCTATTTTATTTGTGTGTGTGTGTGTTACTGTGAATGGGATTTCCTTCCTGATTTGGTTCTCAGCTTGATCGTTATTGCTGTATAGAAATGCTACTAATTTTTGTGCATTAATTTGTATCCTAAAACTTTAATGAATTTATTTATCAAATCTAAGAATTTTTGGTGGAGTATTTAGGGTTTTCTAGATATAAGACTATATTGTTAGCAAACAGAGATAATATGATTTCTTTTTTTCCAATTTGGATGCCTTTTATTTTTTCTCTTTCCTGATTACTCTGGCTAGGACTTCCAGTACTATTTTGCACTGGAGAAATTCATTTTTCTTTGAAGAGGTTTATCAGACACTTTTTGTCATAATATTTTTTTTAAAGTTCTTTTTATTTTTGTAACAGCTTTATTGATAAAGCTCTATCAATAAAATATTTTTATTTAAAATTATAAGTATTTATAGTTTATTTATCAATAAAATGTTTATTTATAATTCACACAATGAGTATTTTTACAAAGTTGTGCAATATTACCACTATCTAATTCCAGACCATTTTCATCACCCCAAAAAGAAAACCTATACCTATAAGTGATCATGTCCTATTCTCCTTTTCCTCTAGTCCCTGGCAACCAAGAATCTACTTTGCGTATTCTGGACATTTCATGTAAATGGAACCATATGATATGTGGCTTTTTGTATCTGGTGTCTTTCACTTAGCATGATGTATTCGAATTATAGCATCCTACGTTGTGTCATACATTAATACTTCATCCCTTTTTATGGCTGAATAATATTGTTTGGATATATACCATGTTTTGTTTATTCATCAGCTGTTGGACATTTGAGTTTTGGCTATTAGAAATAATGGTACTGTGAGCATTAATGTATAAGATTTTGTGTGGATTATCTTTTCAGTTCTCTTGGATATAAACCTAGAAGTGGAATTGCTGGGTCATATGATAACTCTTATGTTTAGTGTTTTGAGTAAGTGTCAAACTGTTTTTTAAAGCTGTTGAATCATTTTACCTTTCTACTAGCAATATATGAGGCTTCTAATTTTTCCCTATTCTTGCCCTTTTTTATTATAGACATCCTAATGGGTATAAAGTGTAGTGTCTAATGATTTTTGGTTTGCATTTTGCTGATGGTTAGTGATACTGAGCATCTTTTTATGTGCTATATTGGCCATTTGTAGATCTTTGGAAAAATGTCTCTTCAAATTCCTTGCCCATTTTTAAATTGGGTTATCTTTTTATTGTTGAGTTGTAGGAGTTTTTTGTTTTTTAAATATATTCTGGACACCAGTGCCTTATCAGATATATGATTTGCAAATAGTTTCTCTCCTTCTGTGGCTTGTCTTTTCAGTTTCATGATGATATTCTTTGAAGAACAATTTTTTAATTTTTATGATTTCCAATGTCTCTAATTTTTTCCTTTAGTTGCTTGTATTTTTGGCAGCATATCTAAGAAAACATTGTTTAATCCAAGGTCACAAATATTTACTCCTTTGTTTTATTCTAAGAATTTTGTAGTTTTAGCCGTTACATTTAGATTTTTGATCTATTCTGAATTAATTTTGTATATTGTATGAGGTATGGGTCTAAATTCATTCTTTTGTATTTGGATGTCTAGTTGTCCCAACACCATTTTATGAAAAGACTATTTTCCCTCATTGGATAAGTCTTACCACCATTGTTGAAAATGAATTGACCAAAAATGAAACGGTTTATTTTTGAACTCTCAGTTCTGTTCTGTCAATCTATATGTGTATCCTCACGTCATTACCACCCTGTCTTTTTTTTTTTTTTTTTGAGACAGAGTCTCGCTTTGTTGTCCAGGCTAGAGTGAGTGCCGTGGCGTCAGCCTAGCTCACAGCAACCTCAAACTCCTGGGCTCAAGCAATCCTCCTGCCTCAGCCTCCCGAGTAGCTGGGACTACAGGCATGTGCCACCATGCCCGGCTAATTTTTTTTATATATATATCAGTTGGCCAATTAATTTCTTTCTATTTATAGTAGAGACGGGGTCTTGCTCTTGCTCAGGCTGGTTTTGAACTCCTGACCTTGAGCAATCCGCCTGCCTCAGCCTCCCAAGAGCTAGGATTACAGGCGTGAGCCACCGCGCCCGGCCCACCCTATCTTGATTACTGTTGCTCTATAGTAAGTTTTGAAATCAGGAAGTATGAATCCTTCAACTTCGTTCTTTTTCAAAATTGTTATGGGTATTCTGGTCCTTGGCCTTCCCATATGAATTTTAGGATCAGCTTGTCAATTTCTGCAGAAAAGATAGCTGGGATTTTGTAGGGATTGCATCAGATTTATAGATCAATTTGGGTAATATTGCTGTCTTCCTAACACATTAAGTTTCTAGACCATAAACATGGGATATCTTCTGTTTATTTGGATCTTCTTTCATTTCTTTTAGTGCTATTTTGTATTTAAGTTCCCTTTTGATGTTGAATGCAGAAGATGAATTTAGTTTTTGCTGTATCCTAAATAACAATCATCTTAGCACATTAACTAGTCACATGCATGGTACAGTTTGTGCTACTATACCTGATAATGCGTGATATGCATATTTTTTTCCTAAGATACATGATGAGACCTCAGGGAAAAGCCACTATAAAGACATTCTTAGGGGCAGTAATGACACTTGTAGCCATGAAGGCCTGCTCTGGGAATCTGGCATCTGAAGAAATATTATAGTGAATGCCTTTCTGAGCATTTTAGTAGAAAACACCAAATTACCCTTTTAAAAATTATACCAAATTATTGACTTAAATAAAGTTATAAATACCTCTTTTTCTGTATTCTTCCATCATCATAGAAAATGGATCTCATTAGGTATTCCTTTTATTATTGCTTGATAAATAATTGAATAAATGGTGACACTGAGCCCTTCTCTTTCTTTTTTTAAAATTCATTCATGCTTTGTTAATTGTCTTTTGATGTCCTTTGCCCATTTCTTTATTGGATTTTTTGTTCTTTTTATTGTCTTGAAAAATGATAACTCACAGGCTTTTTTTATTCAAATGAATGTAAGGTTTGAATTCTAGCTTCATTCCAATTAGATGAGGGACTTTAGAAAGATATTTTAGGCAGTTTACTGACTTTTAAAAAATAATTTTAAAATAATTTCACTTCTAGAAATGTCACAAGAATATTACAGAGAACTTCCTATACACTTAGCCATTAACATTTTAACATTTTGCCACATTGCTTAATCATATTTTCTGTCTCTCTGTATACATGCACACAGTTTTTTTCCCCAGAACCATTTGAGAGTGTGTTACATACCTCCAGCCCTTTTATTGTTAATATCCCTTGATACTTCAGTGCATATTTCCTAAGAACAAGTATCTTTTATTGCATATCCATCAGCTTGTTAACTTTTTTCACATCATATCACACAAACTGATACTATTTATGCAGGATACTGGGATAAATGGAGAAGAGTGCTTGAGGCTTAATGGTTAAAGCAGAGGTCCCCAACCTTTTTGGCATCATGGTCTGGTTTCATGGAAGACAATTTTTCTACAGATGGAGCTCAGGCAGTGATGCATGGCCTGGTTCCTAACAGACCTGGGGGGTAGGGACCTTGGGTTAAAGGATCCATATCATGGAACACTAAAATGCTTTTCTATCATACTTGTATACTGTAGCACAATTGGGAAGCCTTGACTTAAGCTCTGAGTTACTTCACCTGTAAAATGGTGATGATTTAATGGTATTTGTCTGTTAGGGTGATCGTGAGAATTAAAGGATATATTATGTGTAATGCTCAACATATAAACACTCAACAAATTAGCTTTTTATGTATTAGGAAAGTAAATCGTCATGGGTTACAAGTATTTTTCCTGTTTTTTAACATTGTTAAAAGTTTTAAAACCTTATGTGATCAAAATTGTTACCTTTATCTTTGTGGTTTTTATATTTCAAGCAAGCTCAGAGTGAGCAACCTCAGAACGCTCAATTACATGCTGACGTTTTCATCAGATATATTTATGGATTCAGTGTTTTATATTTTAATCTTTGATTTACTCTACTTTGGTTTAAAAAAAGTGGGTTAGAAGCCAACTGTTATTAAATAGAAATATAGGATATTGAAAAATCAAAATGAATTATTACCAGATAATGGTTAAATGGCCTTTTTTTTTTTTTTGAGATGGTATCTGGCTCAGTTGTCCTGGCTAGAGTGCAGTGGCATCATCACGGCAACCTCAGACTCCTGAGCTGAAAGGATCTTCCTGCCTCAGCTTCCCGAGTATCTGGGACTACAGGCGAGCGCCACCACACTTGGATAATTTTTTCTATTTTTTCAGTAGAGATGAGAGGTCTTGCTCTTGCTCAGGCTGATCTCAAACTCCTAAGCTCAAGTGATCCTCTCGCCTTGGCCTCCCAGAGTCCTAGGATTACAGGCGTGTGTCACTGTCACCTGGCCCTTTTAAATGGCTTTTCTCATATATAATTCTTTCTTTCTGTAAAAGCCCTTTTTTGTTATTCTGGCAAAATCTTAGGCATTCTTCAAGAATTCACTTAAATATCATTTCCTTGAGAAAGCCTTATTTCTGTTGTTAGATTGTATGTGACACTGTCACTTTCAAGAGGATGTTATACTTTTGCTCATATTTATATCTTCAGAACATGTCACAGTGTCTAAACATAGTAGAAGTTTAATAGTTTTTGGAAAGATGACTAGATGAGTTTATATAAACAGCACATTACATGGGTTCTATGAAAAATAGATTGAGTAAATTACCCGTGGGTTTATCTTTTCATTTGTTTGTTAAACACTGGTCCATTCATTTTCTTTTTGTTTAACATTTCATTTTTTGGTAGTATTCATCATGTAGAATTATCTTGTGTTCTAAATTGGTACTGTCCCAAGTGATAAGATATTGTTGTATAACAAGAAAAAGCAGGAATGGTCTAGATACTGTTTATGAATAAGTACATGGAAGGTAAACCTTTAATCCATTGGTCTCTTGTATTTGGGAAGCAAGTATCTGAGTTTAATTATAATCCATTTAAGAAATCATAAAAACCTGTGCATAGAGTATGTGAATTGTCATGCATTTGGTCTGAATCATATTCCAATATTTGAGTTTGTAAATTATTTTTTTGAATTCTGATATAAGCATATGATATCATAAGTATATGGAAGTATATGGTAAGATTTTTCTAATTTGAGAAATTTAAAGTTTCTGGAAGAAATGATTTGAAGGCTAGTGAGAGGGAGGAATCTAAAATATTTCTCAAGGGGCCGGCATAAGTTACCAAGAGAGTAGCACCTTTTATTGGTGAGAGTTTTAAGGGTAGTATAGGGTATAGTGACAAAGAACTGAGGATTTAATTTACAAACACTAGTTTTGAGATGCCTGTAATTAATATGGGCTGAGATATCAAGTAGGCAATTAGATATATTAACTTGAAAGTTGAGAGTTCTAGTCAGGGAATAGAAAAATGTCTGGCATTTTGATAATTTTGGTCTTGAGAATGACAGATAACTCAGGGAGTGTGAGTATAGAATGAAAGGAGAGGGCCCAGAAACACCTTGAGGTATACCAACATTTAGTTTGGAGGATAGGTAGAGGATGAGGAGCCAATAAAAGAGACTGCAAGTGATAGGGAGGTGGGAAGAAAATGAAAGAGAGGTATAGTGGATGGTAAGAGAGTATTTTAAAAATGAGGGAAACTTTTGAATGATGCTGAGAAGTCTAGTCAGATAAAGTAAAGTGCCCATTGGAGAGGCACTGTGGAATTTCTAGATTAAAGTAGGGAAGTTTAACTGGGTGATAGGAGTGGGACTCATATCAGAATGAACTGAAAAATGAATGGAAAGTGGGAAAGTGTCAATTCTTTTGAAAAGTATATTTGACTCTGCAGGGGAAGTGGTAGCTGGATGGAAAGTGGGAATAAGTGGAGTGTGTGTATGTGCGCATGCGTGCATGTGTGTGTTTAAAGAATGGTTCTCCTAGAGCCTGTGTTTGCATATTTATGGGAATGATCTAATATAAAAGAAGAGATTAATGAGCTGTGCTGGCCCGTGTGGCAGTTACTTGCCATGTGTGGCTCTTTAGATGATTAAAATGAAATAAAAAACAGCCCCACAGTTGCATTGGCCATATTTCAGATGCTCAAAAGCCACATATGGCTAATCCAGCCTCCCATATTGAATGGTGCAGATACAAAACATTTTCATTATTGTAGATAGCTCTGTTGGACAGTGCCATGTTATAGAAAGGAAGGACAAACAGATGACTGTGACAGAATGAGATCCAGAAGACCTGTGTGAGTGATACATTTGATAGAAATATATTTCCTCCATTGTAACAGGAGCAGACCAGATAGATGTAGTTTGGGTGGCAACAATGCCGGGATCTTTTTGTTGTTTTCTTTTCTTCCTGAATGAAATATTTTGAGAGTTATGAGCTGAGAGTTTGTGTGTTAGGTGTGAAGAGTCAGGGAAGGAGGAGTAGAAGAAAGAGATTTGAAGACGTTTAGGAGAGAAGTTCCTTAGAGAAGGCTAAAATGCTGGCAATATTGTGTACTCAATTGAGGTTGATGGTCATGAATTTTTAGTTTTGCCAGTTTGCCCATTTTTATGGTTTTTGTTTTACTAGCACTCAACTGTGTGTGTATAGGCATAGATAAATTTGTTTGCTCAGCCAGGATTGTGAATTTGCCAGATAACTGCAAGGGAGGAAGAGAGGTGCAATAAAGTTAATGGTATTTGCAAAGCAGCAATTATAAATAAGAGTCTGTGAAATTCTAAGCTAGATGAAGAAACTTAAAAATGAGAAGGGATCAAGGTGGGTAGTGGTAGAGTTGATAAATTGACGTTTTGAATGACATCAAATAGTTTTTACTATGGGAATATTTGACCAAATCACTTGGAAGGTTAAAAGAATAGGAGAGTAAGGTATCTGCATGAGCTGAATTTTGTCTTTTTAAAATTTACTGGTGAGAAATGTGATGATGTAGTTTCTGGTGTCAGTAAGTTTAGTATCGGAGCCATGTAGATGGTGAAGTTAACCAAGACTGAGCCAGTCTTCAAGTGTTCTGTGATGAAGAAATGACCAGAGGTCAAAAAGTGACTTCAGCAAGAAGAGAGAAGGAAAATTATAGAAGGCAACTAATAGTGACTGATAAAATGAGAGTGTGATGTGTATGAGAATAAAGAAAGCGTTATAAAGAAGAAACATACCTCAAATCCTTAATATAATACCAAGCCTATTATGGGGTAAGCACTTAAGATACCTTTTATCTAGTGTTTTTGGTACCAGTTTTGAAAATTTCTTGTTTGATATTGCATATATTTCTTTATTTTTAGAAATCTCTAATCTGTTTGGAAATATTTAACAGAGTATTAAATATAGTACTGTGGCTGGGCTCAGTGGCTGAACACCTGTTGTCTCAGCACTTTGGGAAGCTGAGGCAGGAAGACTACGTGAGGCCAGGAATCACAGACCAGCCTGGGCAACATAGGAATACCCCAACTCTACAAAAAATTTTTGAAAGTTCCTGGGAAGAGCTGAGGCAGGAGGATTGCTTGAGCCCAAGGGTTCAAGGCTATAGTGAGCAACGATCATGCCACTGCACTCCAGCCTGGGCAACAGAGTGAGACCCTGTCTCTTTAACGAAATAAACAAAACAAAAAATCAGTCCTTGTTTAATAGCCAGATTAGACAGGTCAGAATGATTTGATAAAATTGTTTTTTATTTTGTAATGAAGTGGTTTTAGTTATAATTTTCTGTGTTATAAGCCATTGCTGCTTGAATCATGAATAAAATAAGTTAAATATGCTCCAAGACTTGAGTTCAACTTCTGACTGCACAGTGTTTAACTGTTATGTGACTTGAGGCAAATGATTTTTTTAAATTTGTAATTTAAAAAAAATTGGTACAACTGTTCTTTACACATGAGTGGTTATGAGGATCAGCTGATTCCCTTGTGCACAGTACACTGTTTTCCTGGCTGTATAACATAAACTTTTGTTTTTATGTCTCATGCTTTACATCATCTTATTCTTTTTTAGTTTTAAATGAGTACCTTGATATTGGATATATAATGTTGCCTATTTTTGTTTTTTCTGTATAATCTCTGCTTGAGGTTTCAGGTTCAGTAATGACTTAAAAATATGTGACATTTCATGGCAGCTTTGTTCTCCATTGAAGTAGAGAACCAGATGGGAGTTACAAATGTAGATTTAATAGCAAATTCAATTGTTTCCTTTTTTTATAACAGGGCTGATGGAGTTATGAGAACAATGAACACAGAAAAACTCTTAAAAACTGTACCAATTATTCAAAATCAAATGGATGCACTTCTTGATTTTAATGTAAGTTGTTTATGTTTATGATGTTAAAAATTAGATTATTATGATTCATAATAGTATTTATTCTCAGGTTTTATAGACTCTAGATTTCACTTCAGTCTCCTGCTTGGCTAAGGATTTTCTGTAAAAGTGGTTCCATTACTTGAACCAGTTGCCAGCTTTGTCATTTGTTTGTAAAATGTTAGAAGTTAACATTTTCAACTCTATTTTTTTTAGCATCTATCTTAAGATGTTTTATTTTAGAGATTGTAAGTGTCCGTTACTAAATGGAACTGTGACAATTTCATGCTGAAATTAATTTTTCCTTTAAATTGTACTAACTGCTTTAAGCTTCTTCAGAGCAGGAACTAGTTCTGCTTTGTTCTCTGTAATTTGAAGGTAGTCATATTATTTTCTAATTTTTCCCCCAGGTTAATAGCAATGAACTTACAAATGGGGTAATAAATGCTGCCTTCATGCTCCTGTTTAAAGATGCCATTAGACTGTTTGCAGCATATAATGAAGGAATTATTAACCTGTTGGGTAAGTATTGCTGTAGCCTAATGACGTTGTATTTTGTGTCATATGAATAAATAATATTGACTGAATTGTTACTTAAAGCTACTGAAAAATGCATTATATTATTCATTCATTGTAACAATTAATTTGGGGAAAAGAAATGTATGCCTAGTTATATATGTAACTGATTAAATACTTATTTTTGTAATTAGAATATTTAGCTAGATGAACTTTATTTTTTTAGATGTTTTTTCTATCCATTTCATTAATATTTTGAAATATAAAAACCCCTTAAAAATTTAGTTGGGTTAAGACAGTAAATTTTGTGTTACAAGTATTTTACCACAATAAAAAAATAAATGGAAAAGAACCACAATTTTTTATCTCTGGAAAATCTTATTTTCTCATAATTTACCCTATAATGAACTTTGTAAAATTGATGTTTTTTCTAAGCATTTATTTTTAATGGTGCCTTTTACTTTTGAGGCATTTTAGGAATTTTTTTTTTTTCTTTTGAGACAGAATTTTGCTCTGTTGCCTGGGCTAGAGTGCCATGGTGTCAGCCTAGCTCAAACTCCTGGGCTCAAACAATCCTCCTGCCTCAGCCTCCCGAGTAACTGGGACTATAGGCTACGGCTAATTTTTCTATTTTTAGTAGGAACGGGGTCTCACTCTTGCTTAGGCTGGTCTCGAACTCCTGACTTCAAGTGATCCTCCCACCTCGGCTTCCCAGACTACTAGGATTACAGGCGTGAGCCACCGCATCCAGCTGCATTTTAGGAATTTAGGTGCTCTATTATGTATTCAGTATATATGGAATGTAGTTAATTTTGCTTAGAAATACTCATTTATTGTAGTGGGATTTGGATGGAGTAGACAAGTAACTGTCTGCAAAGGGTACCAAAGTATCAACTGTCAGATGTTAAGTATGTGTACTCTAGTAGCTCACACTCTCCTCATTTCTTACCCCACCCCATTTTTTTTTTGTTTTTTATAGTCTGGGATAAGATGAATTTATTCAGGATGCTTTAACCCATGGCAGTAGGAAAATTTGGCTTATTTTTTCACAAGTGAAAAATGAGGATTTTCTTTTCTATAAAACTTTGGAAGCCATGGTCTTCTACCCTTTGAGTAGTATAAATTAACCTCTTTGCACTGTTTATATTTTAAATTTAAATACATTTTCCAAGTGTGACATTTGAACACATTCTTACCAGTAAGAATATTTTAAAGTAGATGTTAATTCTATTTTAAATGGAGTAAAGTATGATATATGTTTACATGCTAATAAATATTTAGGAAATTATGAGGGAAGAAGTATTGTGAAACAAACTAGCAATTTGAATATAAAGTCAAGTTTTCTATTTTTAATATAATAGTACCTTTATTCTAATTTGCTTTAAATATCTTGACTAATTTAACATTTGTATTTTTCTAGTAGAGTATGTTTTCTTTGAGAGACCTATAAAATCTCTTAGGAGCTATTCATCTTTTTTCTTTTTGAGTGCCATATTTTGATGTGAATAAAAGTATTACTTTTTGGCAGAAAAATATTTTGATATGAAAAAGAACCAGTGCAAAGAAGGTCTTGACATCTATAAGAAGTTCCTGACTAGGATGACAAGAATCTCAGAGTTTCTCAAAGTTGCAGAGGTAAAGTGTCTTTAAGTGACATTATGTCTCCTAACTTGCTTTTTTGTCTCTAAGTATAGATTTTGAAAAAGTCACTTATTATCCAAATGAAAGAAATATCTTAAATATAGTAAGGAATTCAATCATATTAATATATACTGTATTGAATTCTGTGCAATATGAATATTGCACATTGAGTAAAATATGTGCAATATATTTACTTCCATATTGAATATTCAAAGGTACTCTATTTCTAAATTGTTTATTTCTCTATAAAGTTAAGTAGGTGGCATACAGCAATAGCGGAGATTTTTATGCTTAGAATTAGCCATGTATTTGAGAAGGTTTATTTTGTTAAATGTGGTTGGGAATGTGCAAGTCCTTTTCTGCCAGTGAGACTGGAGCCATATCGTTTAAAATGTTTTTGTTCCCCTACAGAAAGAAATTTTATATATTTATTATCACTGATTATGAAAGCTATGAATGTAGATTATAGGATAATCTAATTTTGCAGAGCTGTTTAAAAATAATTTTCTGAAGGTGTCACAGAAGGCAGTGTGGCAATTCTTTTTATTTATTTATTTATTTATTTGAGACAGAGTCTCACTCTATTGCCTGGGCTAGAATGCTGTGGTGTCAGCCTAACTCACAGCAACCTCAAACTCGTGGGCTCAGGTGATCCTCCTGCCTCAGCCTTCTGGGTAGCTGGGCCTACAGGCATGTGCCACCATGCCTGGCTAATTTTTTCTATATATTTTTTAGTTGGCCAATTAATTTCTTTCTGTTTTTAGTAGAGATGGCGTCTCACTCTTGCTCAGACTGGTTTTGAACTCTTGACCTTGAGTTATCTACCCCCCTTGGCCTCCCAGAGTGCTATGATTATAGGCGTGAGCCACCGCGTGTCTGGCCAGTGTGGTAATTCTTGCAACCATTATCTTGCTAGCACAGAGACAGCTCTTGAGGTTTTTTATTTGTTTTTTCTTTCTCCAGCCTCTTCCCATCTCTCCCAGAGATGTCTTCCTTGGATAATTTGATCCATTACATCAAAGGAGTTACTGTGGAGCTAGCAAGTTAGTGATGGCTCTATTACTGTAGTGCTGTATGATTCTGTAGCACATGGAATAGGATAGAACAGGATGATGAGACTTTTGAAGAAAGTAGCTTTGTTATTAATCAGCTATTTTATGAAGGCTACTGAGATTTATTTTGGATTTAAAGATCTTTCAAGGAGAAATCAAGGCCGGGCGCGGTGGCTCACGCCTATAATCCTAGCACTCTGGGAGGCCGAGGCAGGCGGATTGCTCAAGGTCAGGAGTTCAAAACCAGGTTGAGCGAGACCCCGTCTCTATTAAAAAGACAAAGAAATTAATTGACCAACTAATATATATAGAAAAAAGAAATTAACCGGGCATGGTGGCACATGCCTGTAGTCCCAGCTACTCGGGAGGCTGAGGCAGAAGGATTGCTTGAGCCCAGGAGATTGAGGTTGCTCTGAGCTAGGCTGATGCCACGGCACTCACTCTAGCCTGAGCAACAAAGCGAGACTCTGTCTCAAAAAAAAAAAAAAAAAAAAGGAGAAATCAATGGTTTTCTTCTAGTTATTCAGGGTCAGTCATATACTAAAACCAGAAGAAGATAGTGTTTATGCTGTGATTCCAGTACATTCCTTAAATAAGTTTAATTTGTTGACTTTCCCCTTTGGCCTCTTAACATTCTTTGCATTTGGTAGTGGTAGTTATTGATTTAAGTTTTAAGTCCCCTTCTTTACCTCCAGATCTGCTGTTCTGACTTTGTATTGAGATAGATAGACTGTTCCATATGATCTAAAAAATGTAAAGACTCCTTACCCTAAAATATGCTGTAATGAGATTGTAATGTAATGATGCCTTTGGGTTTGCAGTTTCATTAAAAGACCTTAGTTCTTGGAAGAAAGTCAAAAGTAACCTGTTATAATGTGTTTTCAAGGGGACAAATGTATCAGTAGTGATTAGCTATTAGCTGTTAACATCTGAGTATGAAATAATTTATCAGATCTTCTACTGACAATTCTGAGACTGGCCACCAAGAGGTTGAAAACAGGAAGAGAAAATGATTAGAAAATGAAACATAGCCTTAGGAGAAAACAGTTTTCTAATTTGTGTGCTTGAATAGGCAGGAACCATTTTATCTTTTTTTTTGGAAATTGCCTAGGGCCTTAGCATCATGAAAATGTATTGGGATTGCTTTGTGGAGATAGTCATATCCTTGTTAAGTATCACTTGACATTTGTATAAAACCTGGCCTGACAGAACATAGGTTTTAAAATGTATTATACATCGTCACTGCCAAGGAAAGCATATTTTATGGAGAGACAAAGTTAATGTTTTCAGGTTTGTTTCTTAAATTCTTTTATGCCAGAGAGAACTTGTTCACGGTTAGCCTTTCTCATTTTTGCCGTAGTGTTTTTATCATATGACACATAGAAGAAATGGATTTTTCAGATTGTGATAGGTGTTCAAAAGATATGAGGGTGGTATCTTTGTAATAGGCTTCTTGAATTTCCTACTCTAGTTCCCTGTTACAACTTTTAGAGCCATGAAATAATATCTGAGCCATTGGAAATACTGAATATCTTTAGAGATTAAATATTTTTCTGATTTTAAGAAGTCTATTTAACATATTAGCAATACTAGCCATACATGTCATTTTTTCAAATTTTATTTATAAAGCATATTTATTATGATTTGATCTGTTAAATACAATGTGTTTCTTCTTATAGCAAGTTGGAATTGACAGAGGTGATATACCAGACCTGTCACAGGTAAGTATATTGTTAATATGTCAATTCACTATCCGTTATGTACTGTCGAGTGTGAAGAGTACTAAGATGAGTAATATATAGCCTCTGCTGTCCAAGAGATCAGTGTAGTTTTTCTTGACAGATTTTAACATTTTGATATTTGCTGGAGATTGTTCTAGCAATATGACCACATGAAATGATCTGCTCACCTCTTTCTTACATTGGTGGCCCTACCCACTATTATACCATTCCTTTATTCCCTTTAATCTCTCTTTCACAGCATCATCATTATCAAAAAAATGAGAGAGGAAAAAGAAAAAAAAAACTTTGGTAACTGAACTTAGAGAATGGTATTTAAAAAACAAAATTTTCACTGTACTACTGATAGGGAATTATGCAGGATTCATTTTTCCTGTTTTAAACCATTTTGACTATTTGACTCAGATAGGAGTATTAAATAGGAAAAAAACCTCAAAACATAATATTGCATTAATAGAGCAGGCTTTGGGGTGAGATGTCAAAGTTTGAATCCTAGCTGTGCCATTAACTGGCACCTGTTACTTTGGAGAAGTTACTCTCTGTGCTTCAGTTTCATTATTTGTAAAATCGAGATATCATAGTACCTACCTCAGGTGATAGTTCAGGGAATTAAATGAGTTAATACTTATAAAAACATTTAGAGCATTAAACACTAAACTAATGTTAGCTATACATTGTTACATTGTCTGTATTATCATCTTTAAAAATATTTCTAGGAAATAAACTTCATACTTGCAGTTTTTTTCTGGCTTATTGTCAGTGTTTTATCAACTAAGTATTAAGAATAAAAGTACTTGGCACAACTATCCTTTATAACACTTGTATCAACTCTCTCCTTAAGAGTTGGCATCTCGGCTGGGTGTGGTAGCTCACACCTGTAATCCTAGCACTCTGGGAGGCCGAGGTGGGAGGATCGCTCAAGGTCAGGAGTTCGAAAACAGCCTGTGCAAGAGTGAGACCCCGTCTCTACTAAAAACAGAAACAAATTAATTGGCCAACTAAAAATATATAGAAAAAAAAATTAGCTGGGCATGGTGGTGCATGTCTGTAGTCCCAGCTATACTAAGAAGGCTGAGACAGGAGGATCGCTTGAGCCCAGGAGTTTGAGGTTGCTGTGAGCTAGGCTGATGCCATGGCACTCTAGCCCAGGCAACAGAGCAAGACTGTCTCAAAAAAAAAAAAAATGAGTTGGCATCTCTTTTACCTTGTTTTGAGTTGTTCTGGGACATCTTTTAATGGTTCTTGTTTCTCTGTACTTACTTGTTCTGATTTATCCCTCTCTCACAAAGTTAAAAGTATGCAATAAATCTAGTTATGGGTTATATGTACAGAAAGTATTCTTACATATGTCCAGTTGAGATAAATTGGTTTCATTAAGATCGAGCAAATTATTCTAGGCTGAATATAGAAGAGTCATTGCTTGAATAATGTGTAGTATAAAATGATTTGTTAACTTTAGATTCCCGTATTTTCCAACCCATTTGTCATGCCAACATGCTCTGTATTTTGTTTAAAAATCATCATCTTCAGTCCAGATATAGAAATTATAGGCTGTTTTCATGTGTCTGTACTTTAATATTCATGGCATTGTAATTGGGTAGTGTTGGTCAACCTCCATTCCCCTTCCTTTTTTATTAGTGACCTCTGAGCTAAGGGAACTTTCTAGGCATTCTTTTGGTGATTCAGAAAATGTTCAAAAGTGAACTAAAAGCTATTTACATTTTAGGGAAGATGCTGTAATGTAGAAGAATGGAAACTTGAAATTATGTATTTTTTGTCATTGTTGCTACGTACTGTTCTTTTAAAATGTGAAGCATCACATTTTCTTCATTCTTTGTAATGTGGGTTTGATTTTTGAAGAACAACCAGATATATTTAGAAAGGATTTTAGAAATTGCTGCCTTTTCAGGAGCTAGTCCTTCAGAAAAAAGTAAACTACAGTTTAAATGACCACAGTTTCAGTCTAGGATTTGGTAGGATAGTAAATGTCTAGGCTTTAAGGTCAGACATACCTTACACCCTGTTTTGGCTCCTGCTGTATCAGATGTGTGATCTTGAACAAATTATTTAATTTTCACTGTGTCAGGTTACATGTAAAATGGATATATTAGCAGTGTCTACCTCATAGATTCAGTAGTAAAATACAAAGTAGCTAGCAACAGTACCTGTTGTGTTAGAAGAGATTTTTAAATGTTAACTGCTATCATCAACATCCTCCTCGTCTCCTCTGAAAGCTCTTGAGACAGTGCTTTGCCTGCTGGCTAGCAGACATTTTGCTGGGGCTGTGGGAAGTGTACATGTGTTCTCAGCTCAACATAGTAGTCAGTTTTATCATCTCGTATTTGGTTTTAAATGGTTTTCTACTATATATCCCTTGTGCTAAGGTCTTGGTTTATATAGAGAAGATACTGAGTGAAAAGCAGTTATTTAAGTCATAATTGATAGAGAAATTAGCTAAATATTGCCTCTTCTGTTTTTAGGTCCTGTAATCTAGAAACTGTATCTCAAATCCTAAAGAATATTTGGGGTAAATAAATGCCACTGATACATTTGCTTCACTTAAAGATAGTGAACAATTCTTGTTCTGCACACTGAAAAGTTTTCCTTTTGATAGAAATTACCTCTTTCTTCATATTGAGACTGACCTGTAGCCTGAGAGTTTAAAACTAGTCTTCCATTTAAAAAAATGATAAATATCCATTTTTCCGTGAGATTTTATAAGTGCAAACATTTTTGTAACCAACACACCATTCAAGATATAGATCACTCCTATCACCCCGATCCTCATGTCCCTTCTAGTCACTCCTTAAGCTCCCCTCCATACAAGCTCACCATTTTGACTTCTAATAGCATAATTTTATTGGTTCTTTAACTTAAAATAAATGAAATCATACAACTATTTACCTTTGTATTTGGTATCCTTTGCTCATCACAGCGTTTTAAAATCTGTCCTTGTTGTTAAATGTACCATTAATTCATTCTTTATTGCTGAATAGTATTCCATTATATGAATTTACCACAAAATTGTGGTAAATTTTGTCTATCCATTTTCCAAATGATGGACTTTTGGATTGTTTGCAGTTTTTGTCTATTGTAATAAAGCTGCTTAAAACATTCTTAAGTCTTTTCTTATGGAGATAAGTTATCTTTTCTCTGGAGTAAATAGGAATGGAATTGGATTATTAAGGTAGGTATGTATTTAATTTTATTTTTTAGAAAAACTGATCCTTTTTCAAGGTGATGATATATTCCCACCAACGGTGTATGAGAGTTCCAGTTGTTCCATATCCTCACCAACATTTGATGTTGCTCGTTTATTTTCACTTTAGCCATTCTAGTGGGTGAAAAGATATATCTCATTGTGATATTCATTCGCATTTCTTTGATGCTCGTGTTCAGTATCATTTATCAATAACTATTTCAGAGTAATGTTTAGAAACTTTGTTACTCAGCAAGTACTTACTAAGTACCTGGTGCATGCTCAATAGCATGTGTCTATCTTTTAGGAGTATGTTTTTACTTAAAATCCTAATAAATATAAAAACATTTAAGTACTTATAGAATCCTTTTAATGTTTCATGCTTATATGGTCTTTAGCTTCTGTATTTTTTATAATGTTTATTAATACCTCCAACTAGGTCATATTTATGTAACAAAAATAAGATTATCATTCTCACTGAGTAGCTAAAACTCTACTGTTAATTAGTGCATGAGGAATGTACCTATTTATTTCTATTGCTCTTGTATGTTAGATGATACTTCATTTATTTTAATCAGAGGCCTGATTATCATGAAATTCTTAATATTTGTACAATTTCAGGCCCCCAGCAGTCTTCTTGATGCTTTGGAACAACATTTAGCTTCCTTAGAAGGAAAGAAAATCAAAGATTCTACAGCTGCAAGCAGGTATATTATTTGTTGTAAGAAAGAGGAGGAGTGATATTTCTGAGGGAGATGAATCCAGCTCAAGTTCCAAGCCACCTAATTTTTCGTTATTTTGATTTAATTATCTATAAAATGGGTTCGAACTTTGCTTAAGTTCCCTCTCTTGGGGCTTAGAAGAGGCAGTGTGCCCCACTTTATTGTGAACCCTTTCCAAAGTCTAACCCTTACTTTAAAAGCAGCAGAGATGTAAGTCAACATTCTTTTAATTGCTGTAATCTTCTAGGTAACTAAGTAGAATATTTCATCTGAAATACTGGTTTTGAGTCCATCAGTTAAGTTCATGATTACAATATCTATCCATGGCAGGGTTGCCAGACCATTTTATGACATGGCTGTAATGTGAAGTGCTTAACAGAAAGCCAGATTACCTCTGTCCAATTATCCTAGGGCAACAACACTTTCCAATGCAGTCTCTTCCCTGGCAAGCACTGGCCTCTCTCTGACCAAAGTGGATGAAAGGGAAAAGCAGGCAGCATTAGAGGAAGAACAGGCACGTTTAAAAGCTTTAAAGGTAAGTGTGGGCATTCTCTTTATTTGGAAAAACAGGTACAAGTGATCATAAAGTAAATGGGGCCTCTACACAGACTTACAGTATTTAATGGGCTGAAACTCGGTCTTGTTTTCATCTTGACATAGAATGACTTGGCTTAAGCAGTGAATATCTTTCTGCTATCAACACAAAATTAGAAAATACCCTTCTTCAGAGCTGTACAAACAGATCTGGTTTCTGGAATACTTACGGTAGTTCCCTTTTTCAACAGGAACAGCGCCTAAAAGAACTTGCAAAGAAACCTCATACCTCTTTAACAACTGCAGCCTCTCCTGTGTCCACCTCAGCAGGGGGGATAATGACTGCACCAGCCATCGACATATTTTCTACCCCTAGTTCTTCTAACAGGTAGGGGGGGAAGTTACCTTTCAATATTTAGGATAGAAATTTCACGGGGGTTTTCAGGTTCAAATTTTTCAGGTTTACTTTATGATTTTATAATCATTGATTCACACAAAAGAGGTGGTGATAAATGGTGGTATTGGTATAACACCTAAATACAAAATGATGAGAGTTTATATTTTGTGTATTTAGGAAATGGAAGGTGGAGGAAATGGAAGGTGGTTGAATTACTAATTTATACTCATTGGAATATAGTAGTAATCTCTGGGCACATTTTTCATTGTATAAAAATGATGATTAAACACAATTATAAAGCATCTAATGTTCAAGACCATAGATAGCTCTTGTATATTATGATATATATTTAAAAGTATCATTTCATTGACTATTAAATGTCTTTCATGTCTGTTTCCTGGTGTTGAATTCTGTAATGTGAAACACAGTAACAGAATTTAGTTGCCAAATTTCTTGATACTGAAGCCTGTCAGACCAACTTTAATAAATCTTGTTTAATTTAAGCTACTTAATATGGAAATATGTTTCCAGGCAAATTAGAATAATTGGCTTTTTCTAAATCTATTCTGTCTTTTACCTGAGAGTAGTTTAAGGTAGTTTAGAAGTCAGATTCTGGTTTAGATCCTGGCTCTGTTATTTCTTACCCTTTTTTGAAAACCCTTTTCCCAAATGAGATGGTATAGGTCAGTGGTTCTCAATCTTAAGCAAGCATCTAAATCCCCTGGAGAGTTCATTAAACCACAGATTGTCTGAGTCTCAACTCCAGAGGTCTGATTTATTAGGTAGGGGTTAGGGACCAAGAATTTTCATTTTGTAGTTGTTGCTATTTATTTTATTAATTCATCCTTGAAAGGTCTTCCTCTTGCTTATTGACTCCTATAACAAGCTCACTTTAAATTTTGATAACTGAACTTCTGTTTGCTTCATGTATTGTCAATTGCTATCTGCTCCCTAAAATCTTAGTAGGTATTGAATTTAGTTCTGTGTTTTTCTTTCATCTTATTTATTTACTTATGTATGCTGCCTGCCTTAATCCCCAATAAAATAGTATTGACCTTGTTAAGGGGCAAGTTCTCAATTTGGGGACTTTGTAAAGAAATCTGTCTTAGGGGAGATAATTGGTAAGAATTTTGAGTGTTTGAGGGTGAAACAAATTATTGGATAAAGAACTAATTTCACTAGATTTTTATCTCATACTAAAAGTTTTCACCTTTTTATTTTTATTTTTTTTTTTATTTTTTTTATTTTATTTTGTTTTTTTTTTTTTGGCTAGATCAAACAGAAGAAATTCACCTTTTTAATAGTAAGGACAAATCTTACAGCCCATTTATAGAATGCTTAATGTATATTCTTTATTTCTCCCCAAAGCATTAAATGTATTTATATGTATATCTACTATCTATAAAACTACATCTCAAAGACATGTCTTCAAAACTTGTTTTTTTAGCCGGGCATGGTGGCGCATGCCTGTAGTCCCAGCTACCCGGGAGGCTGAGGCAGAAGGATCACTTGAGCCCAGGAGTTTGAGGTTGCTGTGAGCTAGGCTGACGCCACGGCACTCACTCTAGCCTGGACAACAAAGCGAGACTCTGTCTCAAAAAAAAAAAAAAAAAAAAAAAAAAAAAAAAAAAAAAACTTGTTTTTTATAAAAATACAGTTAGAAGAAATAAGTTCTCGTGTTTGATAGCACAATAGGATGACTATAGTTAACAGTAATTTGTTGTATATTTCAAAATAGCTAGAAGAGAAGATTTAAAATGTTTCCAGCACAAAGAAATGATAAATGTTTGAGATGATCTATGTCCTAATTACCTTGATTTGATTATTACACATGGTATGCATAATATCAAAATATCACATGTGCCCCATAAATTTGTATAGATACTGCATATCAATTTTAAAAATAAGGAAAAAACTTCTGTTTTTGAGAATGTGTAAGTTAAAAAGTAGGACCCAGGTGCCTGTAATACCAGCTACTTTAGGAGGCTGAGTCAGAAGGATCACTTGAGCCCAGAAGTTCTGGTCCAGCCTGTGCAAGATAGCAAGACTCTGTTTCAAAAAATTAAATTATATTGTGGTATATGTAATACCTCCATTCATGGAAACTCTAGGATCTTTTTTTGAGTTGTTATTCCTTAAAATGATCTAAAATGTTTGTGGTCGGAAATACATTATGTAAATAGTGTCTCCTGGAGTGTGATGTGGTGGCTCTGTTTTAAGCTTATATATGCGTGTAAAATCTTTTCCCTGTATCTTTGATATGTTTGGATATTGAAGCAGTGCAGTGAGGCTAACTTTGTAGAGGTATTGGTATTTCAAATGTGATTTAAGTTGACAATTAAAAATAGGAAAAAGTTTTCCTTAAAAAAATTAAAATTGCCATGATATATCTTATAGATTGTGTTCATTTCAAAAAGGAAATCAGTATTTTCCCGGGGAAGTCACTGGTCCTTTCCAGAAGAGCTTTTGTTATTTGAGTCCCATATAAACCTAAGATATCATGTTTGATGATTTTTTCCAAGCCTCCTTGGAAATATGCTGTTATATGAGGGGCATGCAACTGTTGTTATCTTGCTGAAACTGTTTCAAACTTTTGAGGTTTCCATTATTGAGCTTTTTTTCACTTGTCTTTTGAATGTTTTTATTTTCAGTGTGTGTGTGTGGGATCATGACTAATGTCACAAAGTTTATCTAGTAAATAAAACATCTTTTTAAAATATTTTCCTAGCACATCAAAGCTGCCAAATGATCTGCTTGATTTGCAGCAGCCAACTTTTCACCCATCTGTACATCCTCATCCTATGTCAACTGCTTCTCAGGTAGCAAGTACATGGGGAGGTAAGTATTAATGAATTCTATTTTGACGTTACATAGTCATCTCTCCTTCCATTCTGTCGTGTTTTATTTGCATAGTTTTGGTTATACTTGATACGTGATAACTTGAGAAATATTAAAGTGGCAGTGAGGTAATTTATACCCTTGAAGACATTTTCATTTATTATCAATGTAATTTTGGAATTTATGTTCAATTATGAAATCAAGTTTAATGAAGATGAAATTAAGAGTAAGGGAAAAATACAAATATATAAATATGAAATCCTTCTTTTAATGTTGAATTTCTATTCCATAATCAGAAAATGCTTAGTAGCTGTTTTGCCTTTGGTATAGAAAAATACATTTTTACTTTTGGGGAAAAAATTCATCTTTGTGTAAGTATATGGTAAGGTGCTAGTAAAACTCAGATGGTGTTGTCAGGCAATGAACTATATTGTGACCAGGATTCTCATTACAAACTTTGTGCTGCTTATATTTTAATGTTGGCTTAATTCAGACCTATGAGATTTTGGTATTCAAAGAATTTTCCCCTAGTACCAACGGCAATGTTTACTGCCCATGACCAGTTCTTTGATCTATGGTAACAACAATGTGATCTTGACTATGGCCTGGCATCTTTGAAAGAGGAGAGAGCTTAGTACGTGTCCATTTTTAAATAGATTTGCCTAGACATCTGGTATGTTTTCAGATCGTCTACTTTGCTTGGTTTTGGTGCTTTTGTTTGTATGTATGTAAGTACTATTTTACAAACAGACTCTCAAAAAAATTGGTAGGGAGGGAAAGGAAATATTCTAAGAAGGATATTGTCTAAATAGAGAATGACAAGATACCATAAAATTTATTGTTGGCTCACATGTGAAATCTGAATTAATAGGCTTACATTTCATAGCAAAAATAAATTATTCTAGTGAGCTTTTTAATTTTAATGATTTGAATTTTAAGAACATTTTTTGTTTTATTATTTTAAGGTGCTACTTTCATGCTAGAATGTAAGTTCTGTGAAGGCAGGAATTTTTAAATATTTTGTTCATTGCTATATCCCCAGTGCCTAAAACACTTCTTGATATATAATAGGTAGTTTGTAAATGTTTGTAGAATAAGTCGACATTTTCTCTTCTTCTGGCTAGGTTACAAAGTACAGCTGTTTCAAGGTACAGCTAAATCTTACTATCTAGAGTAATTTCTAAACGTGATAAGATAGTTTAGGTCAATAAGTATTTTAGAATTATTTCATAGTGAACAGTAGGCAGCAAATTAAGGTTAAGAAAGGACTTTTAAAATATCCTAATAAGTCCTGATTTTAGGATTTTTAATCTGCCAAACTTATGTGCTTATTTTCTACCTTATTGTAAATTGCTTTAAGGATATTATATCTAAGGTTAGTAGAATTAACATAACCATTTAAGGAGTTGTGAGTTATTTCCTTTCTTAAAAAAATGTATTTGTCTTTCTAAAACTATGGCTGAGGAGTTGTTTTTCTAAACAGACTAAAAGTTTTATAGACAGCTTAATGAAATTGACGTATTTAACATTTCAAAGAAACCGAACTGTGAAATTCTTAATTTTTTTGTCTGGGCACCGTGTACAATTCATTCTAACAATGACAAGGTTTATACTTGAAATTGTTAAACTCATATATGAAAGCAAAAAGATTTACTTTGGAAGACTAATTTTAAGTAATTTCAGTCTCTAAGAATTGTTCTATATCCTGTCAGAAGAAATTATTCTTTCCAAGTCTATATGTGAATATAGCATGTTGGAATACATTTAATAGTGTTTTATTTTTCTATTTTAGGTTATTTTGCTTTATGTGCTATTTCCACAAAAATTTCTCCCATATTTTAATATTCAACTTGCTGTATACAAGTAGTGAGATTAAAAGTACAGATCAAGTACAATGGGAACAGAGGCAATAGAAATTGCACTATTATTTTTCCAAAAGCTAGCTTCTTGGTACATATGAGGAAAGGAATATTATCTTTACTATGAGCCCCTTGATTTAAGCAGAATTAAATCATGTCTTGACTTTTATATAAAGATATTTGTCTTCTGAGTTGATGATAGTTTCAGGATTATGATTTCTGCATGATTGGATAACGAGAGTATTTTAAGGCAAGAACTTTCATTCTTCCTAATTCATTCAGAGCTCATATCCATGATGTTCAAATTGAGAAGTTTTTTAAAAAATTTTAGCCTAAGATAAATAAATCTTAGATATGAGAAGACTTGATCATAACAGTAAATGCTTGAGATCGTTTGAAGTTAACCTTTTACCTGAACACTTTATGTAACATTTTATATCATGTTGCTTTTATAGCATGTGAATAAAGCAAAGGTATGATTTTTTATAATCCCCAGAGCTCTATGTTTCTCTTGCTTTCCTCAGTTAAAAATGGATGCTATTAAGAGACCTAGTATTTAATTGTTTTCTTACAAACATCACAGAGGTGATGTGTATTTCTAGGCACAGCCCGGTTAGTAATAAGGTTTAATTAAGGAAAAGAAAAGTTTGTGTGTTTATAGGAAAGACATTTAAGATTCCACCTAAAAATGAAATTGAGAAGAGGATACAAGCTCTCCTGTTTGCCTCGTTGCATTATTAATGAGGCTTTGGTTTTTTAAGAAATGATCTGGAGTCTAAAGAAGCACTTGGTATTGAATACTAATATTGAGAAGACTTAGGTTGTCATCTGAAAACTTTGAGTTATAGTAGATCTAAAAGTATACAATATTATTAGCTCAGGGAACTGTTGAGTATTTGAAGCAAGATTTCAAAATTTAAGTGTAAAAGAATCATTCATTCTGAAGTTTACTTTATTCTTAGTTGGCATGAAACATACAACACTTTATGAAAAAATAACTTTTCTGTGTGTAAATGTGATATTAATTATTTAGGACCTCAAGACTATAGTATGCCTGTGCTGCTATTTTAGTCCTTGTTTTCACTTTTTTGGATTTTTTCTTCATGACTCTAGTGTAACATAAAATTACACTTTCAAATGAGTAATATAAAAATAATGGGCAAAACTATTTTAAAATTTTTAAGGTATTTACAGTGGAGTTGCCAGTCTAGTAGATAAAGTTAAAGTTGGAATAGCTGGAACATTATCATCATATCTTAATGAATTTATTTTTATTATTACAGTATAAGTTCCATTAATAGATTAATATCATCCAGATTACCTAGTGTTCTATCAAGTAGACTAGAAGCTGTTTTTCCTTATTGTCTGATTGATCTAAATATAAATATACTTGTACATGTTTATGCATATTCTTCTCTAGAATGTTTCATATAATAGGAAATGATTGAAATTAGGTGCTTGGATAAAACAGTATCAGTTGATAAAACAGCAGATAACTAGTAACCTTTCCTGATTATGTCTCATCGTAAACCAATGGATCTGTTATACAAATGTGTGTCCTTTTATAAAAATGATTTTTTTCATGGCTTTTTTTTGTATGAAAGACTAGAGAGATGCTTTTTGTTACTTATCTGACAAAATATAATGTCCTTTAGAAACTCCATGCCAATACCACGTATTTAAAAATAGCACTTTCAACCTAACTGGTCAAGTCTAAACTTAATGTAGTTCCCATCTTATGCAAGAAGGAATTAGAGTGGCCATCAGTACATTTTTATTTTAATACAAAAAACCAACTTCTTATATCTGACTGTTTTCTACTTTTTATTTCTGAATTATTTTTTCAGATCCTGTTTTCCCCAGTGTTCCATTTACTGGGGAGTGGATGAGTTGGAATAGTATAATCAGCAAATTTTGGTACATTTGTGAATTGATGGTCCATAGGAATGTTTAATTCCTAGAAAAGCTCTCATGTCATACAAAAAAATAAAATTATTTAAAAGTTGTATTAGCCAGGTACGGTGGCACATGCTTGTAGTCACAGGTACTTGGGAAGCTGAGGCAGGATTGCTTGAGCCCAGGAGTTTGAGGTTGCAGTGAGCTATGTGATGATGCGACTACACTCTAGCTGGGCTAACAGAGCAAGTCCCTGTCTCAAGGAAAATAAAATTATGTTTAAATCCATGATCTTAGTATTTTCTTGATGTATTCCTTTTTCAAACATTTGTATTTGGATTTGTAGAACACTTGCCTTGAATTTATTGACTTCAGGGAAGTGTGCCTATAGGAAATGAGCTGTTCCTGAGGCCATTGTTGCCTTCTTATTGGTCAGTCATACAGTCTTAAGAGTAAAATATAGTGCCTAATACTGTGAAGGTTCTACCGTATATTTCAGTGACAACCCAGAACTAGATTAGTATAGATAAGAATAGGCTGCTGATTGGAAGTATAGGAGTTTCTTTTCATTTTTACTTGTTTTACAATGAAAAAATTATGACACTGTATTTTTGCTGCTTTTTATTTCTCTCTCTCTTCAGTTAACTCTAAATCTTAAGAAGGTAGGAAAGATAACTTTCAGTCATTAGAATGACAATTATCTTGAATAAGGTAGGTACAGAAAGTATCTGATTCTAGAATATTAAATATAGGATTTGATAATAGTATACATTAACACTTGTTCCTTTAGCAAATCATTTAAAGACTTTGAAGGTCTTAGCTAGACCCTCAGTCCTGTTCCCAGTCTATTAAATGGGCAGTCTTCCATCTCTTTTCTTAATTGTCTAAAATTTCTTTTACCATCCTTAGATCTTTATTTTTTATTTCCTACCTTTGAACCTATATAGGAGTTATCTATACACACTAGAAACAGCTTCTTGTCCCTAATTTGTCATTACTCTCCATCTTTTTTTGAAAGTTTGATTATATCAAATACATACCAATTATTTATATCAATTATTTGAGTAAACAGAGCTATACCAACAAAGCCAATATACTCCCACCTGAGGCGGGGGAAGATAGGTGCAGGGTGGGTGGGTCTTTTATAAGAGCATCTTGGTTATTATTCTCTCTCTTTAAACTACCTGACTATTGGTTTTTTTCTGAAGATTCATTTTAAAATATGTTAAATGCAGTTCTTTCATCTTGGTGATTAGATATTTTTGCATTTAAAATTAATAAACAGTAATGTAGCTACAACTTTTCACTTTGCATCTTTTGACTAATTACAATACTAATTTATTTACTTCCTTTCTTCATTTTGCTGTAATACATTTGGACTGCACAGATCCTTTCTCTGCTACTATAGATGCTGTTGATGATGCCATTCCAAGCTTAAATCCTTTCCTCACAAAAAGTAGTGGTGATGTTCACCTTCCCATTTCTTCAGATGTATCCACTTTTACTACTAGGACACCTACTCATGAAATGTTTGTTGGTAAAGTACCATTTAACCTTTTTTTTCCAATTAATGTTTATACTGCCTAAGTATTTTTTACGTATCCATTAATTACTTTTAAAGCATTGCAATAATTATGTTAGATTTTAATATCAAATTCTAAAGTAAACTAAACAGCAATACTGTAGTGAGATTTCTTTGACACTAGCATCCCTAATTTTATATAATACAAGCTTTTAGGAAAGAAAATTTCCTTTGATGTTGAACTTTTTAGTGTTTTGTTCTCTATCAAGTTATAGTGCAATACTCTAGCTGTCTAACATCACATGTAGCATCTTGTTTTAGTTTGAAAAGTTGGCTGAAAAGTAACATCTCTTAAGCTTACATGTTCATATGTGCTTAATTTTTTTCCTTTGTACTGGGATAGAGGGTGGTTATCACTTTTAGCAGTAATCTTTAATCTTTTTTTTCTTTTTTAAATGTTGCACATTGCAATTTTGTATTGTCTAAAATCCATACATACCCATCTTCCTATTCTTAAGGGTTTCACTTTATTGTTAGCCTGGATAGATAAAAAGTAGGAAGTG
This sequence comes from Microcebus murinus, assembly GCF_040939455.1. NCBI lineage: Eukaryota > Metazoa > Chordata > Mammalia > Primates > Cheirogaleidae > Microcebus > Microcebus murinus. The sequence goes on along the minus strand of NC_134107.1, from coordinate 69,696,574 downwards.
TATGCTCCATTTTAACTAGTAAAACGAGAAGGCACCTTGACTTTTGAATATCCTGTAATTGCAGTATAAAAACCCATAACAAGGCAAAATTTTACACCAAGCTTATACAGGAATAAAAAGTTCTTAAGTATATACTAAAGCTGAAATAAATGTTTTTGAATCCTGCCAAAAAAGATGCTAACTGCCTCTGAAAAGATGGTAAAACTGCTTTTATTCAGTTCTGAGAAACTTAGGAAACTTAGCTTAAGGTTATGTAAATTTAAATATTTGATTAAAGCAGCATGCAGAAAGTCGTATATGTACCCTAAACAGATCATGTAAATAAACACTTCGTAACTATTCTATTAGAAAGGAAAGGAAGGAGGGAAATACCTAGAAAACAAGTTAATAGTGGAAGGAGATTGGAGAAGTTTCAAGTCAGGTGTCCTGGTTATATGTAACTAGTCTAATAGGTGAAACCATATATATATATACACTCAAAGTGTAATAATTGATTGCAGTAATTCTTTCGTGCCTTTTAAATACATACAAGATCACCAACTCCTGCTCTATAGGATTAAGAACAATACAGGAAATTCATGAATAGCCTCATATTTAGATACCCTCCAACTGTGCCAGAAGGAAGACATTTATTTGACATGATGATCAGTGTAATAGGTAGTTTGTCCTCACTGAAGCTTCAGGAACACTGAATAGTTAAGTGGAGAGTGGGTTGTGGTCTTAAGTATGCCACAAATGGGAGTTTCTGTGAAAGGATCTGGCCTGCTTCTTCATCTGTAAAACCACACATTATAGGACAGGTTAGTATTTGGCTAAAAACCTAACAGCATCATATTTCTTTTTCTAATGAGATGCAGTAATGTGTTGATTTTTAAAAAAATTTTGTTGTAGGCTGGGCGTGGTGGCTCACGCCTGTAATCCTAGCACTCTGGGAGGCCGAGGCAGGAGGATCGCTCAAGGTCAGGAGTTCGAAACCAGCCTGAGCAAGAGCGAGACCCCATCTCTACTATAAATAAAAAGAAAATTAATTGGCCAACTAAAAATATATAGAAAAAATTAGCCGGGCATGGTGGCACATGCCTGTAGTCCCAGCTACTTGGGAGGCTGAGGCAGGAGGATCTCTTGAGCCCAGGAGTTTGAGGTTGCTGTGAGCTAGGCTGATGCCATGGCACTCTAGCCCGGGCAATAGAGTGAGACTCTATCTTTTTTTTGTTGTAAACATAATATTTTTTTAATAGAATTTTTTAAAAAGAATGCCAAGTGCTCAGACTCCTCATTTTTTGTTTTGTTTTATTTTGTATTTCTCAATTACCCATCCTACTCCTAACTGTTCCTCCTCTTCTCTTTCTTTTTTCTACTTTCTCTTCTTTCTCTCCATCCTCCCTGCCTGCCTCCTTCCTTCCCACCCCCCACTCAGCCCCCCTTCATGCCTTGTGCCTTGTACCTTGTATGCCTTGTCAGAATTTTTTGTGGCACTCAGGTTAATGCTAATACTACCCTTATGTGCCATGTTACTTCTGCTGTAGCTGGCTTATTTGGAGGTAGGTAATAGTATCTTTAAAATTTATCTGTTTATGCAAGAGGGATTTCTTTTTTTGTTCTTAAAATGAGTTTTTTTTATAAAAACTTGGTAAGAAAAATATATACTTGTTTGCTTTTGAAGAACACACCAGCTTTTGCCTACTTTTGTTTTCCTCTAATTAAAAATGATCATCTTCTTACTTTACACTCAGGATTTTAAATTTTTAGTAAAGTATGTACATTTTAATATTACAAGCTTATGGAATTTGTAATTCTATGTGTGTTCACCTGTCTTTCTAAATATATTTTAGGCTAGTACAATAGCAATAAAACCTCATAAAGTCTACCAAATTTTTGTGTGTGTGTGTGTGTGCATAGCAGTTATTCCTTTAAATTGGCATTAGGAAGTGTGTGTGACACTAGAGTTAAGGTTCTTGACTGGCAGTAAGAATTAGGCATGCCTAAATATATTTAAAAACAGAATTTATGAGAGTATTTTATAGAATATACTTGGATCTCTGGTGAACTTGGGTTTGAATTCTAGTTTTTCATTAACCATGTGACTTTAAGCAAGTATTTAACCCTACTTCATAGGGTTTAAATAATATTCTGTTTATAAAACCCTTGCATAGTATTTAATAGGGTTTAATAAATCATTGCAGTTACTTTCACAAAAAAGTAGGAAGCCTAATTTACCATGGAACTACTATTAACAGCCCAGCTAATTTTTCTTTAAGGTGTTTGGAATGCCTTTCTGTCTCCAAAGCTTGTCAATCTTGTACCTTTCAGTTAGTTAATTGTTGTCTCTTGAGATTTACCCTTCAGGGCAGTGGTTTCCAAATGTTAATCTGTGGACTGGTGCTGGTCAGTGACAAAGTGTTCTTTCTGGGCTTTAGTTAGATGAAAGAGTAGGCAGGATAATGTAATGATCATATCATAAAGTTAACCCTAACTCTGAGAGCCTGTTCATTTTTTTGTTTGTTTCTAAACTTTCTCCTTTGAAATGATACTGGTTTGATCTTTGTTTTAAGTAACTTTTAAAAATTAAATGTTTAAATTCACTGAATTAAGCTAAAAAAGTTAAATTAAATTAAATGTTGTCAGTCCTTTTATCCAAAAAGTGACTCTAGACAAAAGGCCATTAAGCTGATGATGTTCATCTAAATGATAATGCAAAACTGTTACCTTGATGGTGTGTGTGTGTTATAAGCACTCGTTAATTACTTAAAAGATTGCTGCTTTGGGGCCGGGCGAGGTGGCTCACGCCTGTAATCCTAGCTCTCTGGGAGGCCGAGGCGGGCGGATTGCTCGAGGTCAGGAGTTCGAAACCAGCCTGAGCAAGAGCGAGACCCCGTCTCTACTATAAATAGAAAGAAATTAATTGGCCAACTAATATATACAAAAAAAAAAAAATTAGCCGGGCATGGTGGCACATGCCTGTAGTCCCAGCTACTTGGGAGGCTGAGGCAGGAGGATCCCTTGAGCCCAGGAGTTTGAGGTTGCTGTGAGCTAGGCTGACGCCACGGCACTCACTCTAGCCTGGGCAACAAAGCGAGACTCTGTCTCAAAAAAAAAAAAAAAAAAAAGATTGCTGCTTTGGAAACACACTGATTCCTTCCTTGATAGCTAATCAGCTATTGCAATTTATTAAAAGTTTCCTTTTTACTTTTTTTCATCTGTCTACATAGAGGCTTTTAAAATTTGAGATACAAGTTCTGGATTACTTTATATTCTTTTGACCTTTTGTACTTTGGGGTAATAATATTGTAATTGGTGCCCCTAGCTACCTCAGGAGATGGCTCCTCTCTTTATAGAAAGAAATGAAGTCATTTCTATATTACTATGAAGAATAGGCTTATCTCTGGGATATCAGCCATATTCTGGAAGGCTGGGACAAAAATAGCAAGAAAAAATAGAAATTTGATATATTGGTCTAGTTTTAAATTGTTTCATGTATGATCTAAAAGTTAGTGATATCATAGCGAAGGCTGTTACTAGAATGATTTAAAGAACAAAATATATATACTACTTAAACACTGTAATGATAGCATGAGCACATAATTAACCATTTGAGTAGTTACATTGGCTTTTTATATAAAGAGTTATGAGAAGAACCGGTAAGCCCATGGTCTAATTCTTAAACAGCTTGTATACTTTAAAATGTTACTAAATCGGTAAGTCTAGAATTCTAGGAATTTTTTGATGACTAGGCAGGAGATTTGTATTATTAGATTATTTTGTATCTTTTTTTTTTTCTTTTGAGACAGTCTCACTTTGTTGCCCAGGCTAGAGTGAGTGCCGTGGCGTCAGCCCAGCTCACAGCAACCTCAAACTCCTGGGCTCAAGCAATCCTCCTGCCTCAACCTCTCAAGTAGCTGGGACTGCAGGCATGCGCCACCAAGCCCAGCTAATTTTTTCTATATATATATTAGTTGGCCAATTAATTTCTTTCTATTTATAGTAGAGACGGCGTCTCACTGTTGCTCATGCTGGTTTCGAGCTCCTGACCTTGAGCAATCCGCCTGCCTCAGCCTCCCAGAGTGCTAGGATTATAGGCGTGAGCCACCGCACCCGGCCTATTTTGTATTTTGATGGTGTTTGTGTTCTCATTGTATGACCAGTGTCTTTGAGTAAGTGTAGTTTAAGGGTTAAGTATGGAATAAGATCAAACTGGTACATTCTCAAAAAATTTGTGCCCTACGGAATATTCATTATTGTAGGATATAAGATGCTACTTAAAGTAGTATCTTTGATGTATACCAGCTTATATGGTTCATATGAGCCTGGTATGTTTGCTTTTATACCATTAGTGTCAGTGTAACACAGGCAGATAGAATAAGGCTTCCTGTTTATGGTTTGGTGTTTCAGGCTAGAGTTAGTTAGGTTAATTAGCATGTTTGATAGTATACTTGTTAGCCCCCTTGTTGGGAGTAGTAAGCTGAAGTTAGAGGGTGGTTCAGAGTTGAAAATGGTATATCTTTTTTTTGGTATTCTGAAATCACTTGTACAGGTGGACGTAAGGATTGGTGGGTTACAACTTTCAAAATCCTGTCACTTCCCAGGTGAACCTAAACCATTTAGTTTTTGATTAATTTTGAAGGAAGGAAGGGAGTAAAGAAGGAAGGAGAGAAATATGGAAGATGGGTAGATAGCAGTAGAGACTTTTATCTTGGGCATACTAATAAGGTTCATATTTTTTTAAGCACCATAGAATTCTTATTTTATTCTCAAATGATCCCTTATGTTGCATGTATATTTTGCTTCATGCAAAATCTTGTAATTTTATTTTTGTTTAGTTTTTAGAAGATTATCAGCATACAAAATTAAAAAAAGATAAGCAAAGATTTTATTTCTGTAACGAAGCATACTTGCACTTCATCAGTTGTTCATTTGCTAGTTTTTTCATTGGGATGATTTTGTTATGGAAAATGGAATCACCATAAGAAATGTGGTATAGAAAACATTTTGTTTGAGGAATTGGCTGTTTTTGTTTTGGAATTTATTGCTTTCTCCATTATATTGTCATCATTTTTAAAAAGCTTTAAGTGTAGTGTTTTTAAAGAATTGAGCTTTTTTTTCCATTTTGGTTTTTCTCAGGATTCACTCCTTCTCCAGTTGCACAGCCACATCCTTCAGCTGGCCTTAATGTTGACTTTGAATCTGTGTTTGGAAATAAATCTACAAACGTTATTGTAGATTCTGGGGGTAAGAAAAATTTTTATTAAAAGTACTAAAATGTTCTATTAATAATTTAGATTTTGTGTAAGGAAAGATAATGCTGCTTCTAGTATGTGTAAGTAGATTAAGTTGGGGTAGCCAAAGAAATCATCCCCGTTCTCCCCAACTACCAAACGAGAACTCTTAAGGAACTATTAGTCAATATGCTTTTCCTGGTGGTAGTGTAGACTCTGGGAAGCTTTTGTTTGTCCCAAAGCAAAATAAAAGGGAAAAATGAGACTTAGCTCAATAGAATGCTAAGTTGTTGGTAACTATATATAGTGTTGTGCCTTAAAAAGGGATATAATTTTTACCTTTATGAAAATGGATAATAACCTTTTATTTTAATGTATAAAATTGGCTGTTTTTTGAAAACCAAGATAATATATAACCTGTGGTATGTTAAACTTGTTTAGATAGTCTGTGTATAAATAATAAATATCAAACCTGTGGATAGAGGGGCTTTTTATTGTTTTAAGAATGATCATTATTAAAGTTTATTTGTCTTAAAAGACTTTTATAAATCTGCAGGGCCAGGTTTTCACCTTGTGTTTTTGTTAATACCTTATTAATTTGAAGTTCTTATAAAACTTTGATATTCATTAATTCTATTCTTACCATGGGATGGCCTTTGATTTGGTTAAAAATTAAATTTTAGCTATGTAAAGAGAATACACTCTTTTATATTCTCTGAGATGTTCTTAACTTTATAGCATATAATAGTTATCAATAAAGTAAGAACTTTATCAAACTTATGAAGAATGTATGGACTAAGAATTTATTTTTTTTCTTTATACTAGTAGGTTTATAATTATACCTTTTTGATGCATTTTGAGTTTTTCCTTTTGAGTTTGTTTTACCTGGGAAAAAGTAAATAGAGACCAATTGTTCATATTTTTAAGCTACCATCTTTGGTGACTTTTCTTTTTCAAACTCTGTAGTATTTCTAGATCATGCTATTGAGTCCCTTAGAGCAGTGGTCCCCAACCTTTTTGTCACCAGGACAAGTTTCATGGAAGACAAATTTTCCATGGGGGAGGGGTGGTGGGGTAGAGTATGGTGGGCACTGTAGCTGGATCCCTATCAGGCTGTGGCCCAGCAGTGGGGTCAGGGGGTGATTCAGGACTGCAGCCTTACAGGGTTGGTTTGGTTGGACTTGCTTTTACCTTCCACCCTTTAGTAAAGAACTTTTAATGTTTTATTTTCATTTTCAAGAAATACCTTCATTTGCTAGATGAATTAATGCAATTAGAGTTGTTTAGAAATTTCTTAGATATAATTTAGATTAGCTCTCATATTCTATACTTTAAAGAGTATAAAAAGGTCTATAAAATATTCTTAAAGTAAAAGGAATTTTTTTCAGAGATATATTTTCAGCCTGTATTTCTTTAGTTATAAGGGAGTCTTCAGAAAGTTTTGCTTGGTGAGGGGGGAATTATATTCTATTTTTCTTCCCTTTCATAATGCTTTTCTCTTAATACCCTTTAACCTTAGTATAATTTGTCATGATATAAGAGAAATGATTTCTGTCAAAACAAGTATAGCCTTCTCAGTTCACTATGAACTGGTGAATTATTCCTTTTTCCATTTTATTTTTTATTTATTTATTTATTTATTATTTTGGACAAGTTAGGAGTTGATCCTGTTTCCATTTTAAAGGCATTTACTTATGCCTATTTTTTGGAGAACTTTTCCAATGAACAAATAAGGAGAAAAGGCAAAGACCTCCCTTAGTAAGCTGTAGCACCATAAAGTTCCTTACAAATTCTATTTCGTCTGTTTGTAACTTTAAGGCTTTGATGAACTAGGTGGACTTCTCAAACCAACAGTGGCCTCTCAGAACCAGAGTCTTCCTGTTGCCAAACTCCCACCTAACAAGTTAGTATCTGATGACTTGGATTCATCTTTAGCCAACCTTGTGGGCAGTAAGTAATCTTTGGATTCTTTAATCTTCTTTAAAATAAGTAGCTTTATTAAAATGAGTTTAGTTTTAAAATGCTTTCTTTTTCTCCTTTCCTAGATCTTGGCATTGGAAATGGAACCACTAAGAAGTGAGTGTTTTATATTGGTATTCTTTCCCTTTGTGTCATTTAGAGGTTGATGTGGCTTTCATCTCCACTGTTTATATAGAGATGTCAAGTCTGCATCTTATATGCTCTATAGAATTAGAAACATTTACTCTTCTCAACTTATGTTTATTTAAAGTGATGTAAATTGGAGTCAGCCAGGTGAAAAGAAGTTAACTGGAGGATCTAATTGGCAACCAAAGGTTGCACCAACAACTGCTTGGAATGCTGCAACAATGGTGAGTTGGAAAAGCTCCTCATATACTAACAAATGAATAATTTAGTTAAATGTGTAACATGAAAACATTTTTAAAGTGATAGGCATAAATAGAAAGATTGCTACTGAGTTTTAGAAGTTTGAGTAATTTGTATTTCTCTTAAAGGAAGCTGGTTGACTATATTTGCCAGGTAGATTTTAGTAGTTAAATATGTATTTAAGGGTTACTTTGTGTTAGACATCATTTAATAAATAATAATGTGATTTTATTTTGGATAATCCTTATATCAACCCTATGTGTTAGCAACTGTTATTATTCTCATTTTACAAATGAGGAAATGGAGGCATAGAGTTATTAAGTAATATGCCCAGAGTTACAGAGTTTTTAAGTGACTAGGTGGATTTTTAGAGCTCAGGCAGGCTACCGCAGAGCGTATGCCCTTAGTTACTATACTACAGGTCTAAAATTTATTACTTAGCTTGTCTAAAACATAAAATCTTTAATTTTCTTCTGATTTCACTATTGGTGAAGAAATTTATACTTGCTTGGTTTTGTTGGTATTGTCTTATAATTTATACAGTTGATTCTCATTATTTGTGGCAGTTAATTACTTAAAGTCACCCCTAACACTGAACTATTACTAGGGGAAATATGTACATATTTATATATATTTCATAAACATTATAATTTTAAATCCTATTTTCAAAAAAAATCTCTGGAAGAGATAGTATTGTCTTTACTTTACAAAAGAAAAAATAAGGTTCAGAGTGTTAAAAGACTTCCCTGAGGCTATTCCACTAACTGGTACCAGAGTTGGAATTCTAGCCCAGTCCAACTGGCCCCAGAGCCAGAGCTTCTTGCAGTATGATGGACCACTTCCCTACCTTCTCCATCTTCTGGTCTGGTATGAGAGCTAAAACAGGCAGAATGTCACCTTTTCCACCTCAGCTGGAAATGAGCTGCATTGGGTGAATCAGATTTTTGCCACTATATGATTTTGCCACTATACACATGTGCAGGAATGACCTGGAAAGCATCGCAAGTATTTAAATAAATTCTTGGGGGCTGCGAATTTTAGCAATTGGGTGAATTTGCAAATACAGAATCCATGAATAGCGAGTAGTAACTGTATTTGCCAATTAAGTAGTTAGCATCTATTACTGAAGAGGTTCTAGTAATGTTTTTAATTACTATAAGGTATGAATAGGCCCAAAGTAGCTTTGTGGCTATTCCTCTATCCTTGGCCAGCTGATATTTTAGCAATCCAACAAATCTCAGCCAGAGAAAACTACTTGTGAAAGAATTTGGAACATGCATTTTTCTAATAGTGGGTCAGTAGCGGTGTTTTGATTACACAGGCAACATATTATAGCCTTCCTGTTGTTGTTAGAAACCGATTGTCCTTGGTATAGCCACTTCATACCATTGCCCTGATTCCCTTTGGTTAATCGTATGTTAAAATTAATAAGGCTGAGCTAAAAATAGTATGTTGATAACATTTATTGAATTTTATTAGCTTCAGACTTCATAAATGGGAAATAATATTGAAATTTAGCTACTTTTTTAACACAGTAATTTTTCACAGATAGTGGTTACTACCATCACTAATGATAAAACATGTTTAGGTGTCTACACACACGCACGCACGCACATACGCACTATCTTAAGCTTGTAAACAGTGCGCTTTGGGAGAGTTTGAGCACCTGTCATCCCAATTTTAAAGATAAAATTATGTGATTGTTTTTGCCCAAGTGCAAAGCAGTTGAAAAGCAGATTTAAACAAATCCAGGCCGGGCTTGGTGGCTCAGGCCTGTAATCCTAGCACTCTGGGAGGCCTAGGCAGGAGGATTGTTTGAGCTCAGGAGTTCAAGACCAGCCTGAACAAGAGTGAGACCCCGTCTCTACTAAAAATAGAAATTATCTGGACAACTAAAAATATATAGAAAAAATTAGCTGGGCACAATGGCTCATGCCTGTAGTCCCAGCTACTCGGGAGGCTGAGGCAAAAGGATTGCTTGAGCCCGGGAGTTTGAGGTTGCTGTGACTAGATTGATACCATGGCACTCTACCCAAGGTAACAGAGTGAGACTTTGTCTCAAAAAAATAAAAAAGCAGAAATCCATCCCTTCTGACTCTGAAATTAGTGTTTTTCCCACTATAGCAGAGTGGGATGGAAAGTTTAGGCTAGTATATTTTATGGTCTCAGATGTGAATTACACATTGATAATATATAGGGAATAATATAAATACAAACGTTAATATTAAAATACAATGAATATTTTCTTTATTTTCTTATATTTAGTATTAATCTATATAAAATATCAGAAGTTTATAGCTAGCACTTGACTTAATATTGACTAAAATGTAATAGATCTCTAACCATGTAGAATTTGTCTGTAAGTCGATATTAAGATAGCAGTATCTATGGTGCTGTGTTATATATGGTAATGTTTAACATCTCTTGAGGGTTTTGTTAAAATATTTGTATTTTCTAGAGCTTCTATTTAATGGCTAACATTTGGGGCTGATGATGTGATTCACTACCTAAGATAAACTACTGCTTTTGACATTTCTTTACATTTCTAACCTTTTTATTAATCCTTAAACACTGTCAAGGTTTTTAAAAATATTTTAATGTAGCAAATTTATTGGAATTTTAATTAAATATATGTTATAGTACAAATTCTTTTAATTAATGCCTCATTTTTTTCTTGTGGTAGACCTCTGATGCAATCCTGTTTATGAGATGCACCAAATTGTACACTATTGACACTACTGATTTATTTTGTGTTTTAATGATATTTGTAATCAATAAACTATCGTGTATGTAAAAAAATGAGGCCAAAGACTAAATTTTCCTTGTCAACCTTGATAGTGTTTTTGTATAGATGTTCTTTCATTAGATACTGAAAATACAAGGGATTTTAGGTAGTTAGTGAGTGTACATGTGAACTAAAATGCTCTCTGTATTTTCTGTTGTGTAAGTACTTGTTCTAATCCAGTGTTATTGCATTATGTAATTGTTCTCCCTGGGAAAAACAGAATGGCATGCATTTTCCACAATACGTAAGTGACCAAAAACTAGCCTTTTTGCAATAAATTGGCATGCTATTAACCACTGCTGTAGCAGAATCTCATAACCTTTCAGCTATTACTTGTTTTCACATTCAGATTTTCAATGTGCAGATATTCTTCCTAGCATCTACTGATTTCATGGGTGTGTTGCAGAATCGATTCTGATGGTGGCATGGGAAATACCAATTTTTTTTCCTTGCTTAATATTCTGCCATTTGCTGCCAGATGGCTGGGTGTCTGTGTGTGTATCTGTGCTGCCACTGTGCACTTGATGACTTCTGAATGAAGGGAAATGTTGATTGTGGTAATGTTTATAATAACAACTGCATGAAATCTTACAGGCTTCTGCTGTACTTGGCAGTTTGTCTACTGCTCTTGCAGATCTTGATTTTTAAGTAGGGAGAGACCAATAAGCCCTATAGACTCACCCAAATGCTAAACTTTTAACTGTTCACTTTAGTGTTATTTTTTTAAAGTTATGCTTCATTTAACTTCTTCATGCATATGTTCAAATTGCCATATAATTTCAAATTATTTTATGTTTCAGCAGTGTTATTGGTCTTTCACCTGTATTCAGTTTTCATTATGAGAAACACAGGCTTAAAGATTGACTGTTCCTCTTAAATAATTTTTAGTATAAATTAGAAAGAAAACCAGCATACATACTCTTTATGTAAGAATGCTGGTTCACAGGAATAGTCATACTCAATAGTGATTTTGAATCTCTTTTGGTTCTTTGAAAAGAGTGAAAGACGTCCTTAGAAACTATTTTTTTGGAAGATCAGGTTATTAATGGATTTGAGAGCTTTAATTTTTTTCTTTGAGTGCTAAAGAAATGAAGTACCTAGGAAAACATTTAAGAATACTTTTTCTGGGTAAACTTTTTTATGATAGTCATAGACTTTAAATTTTAGAACTTTAAATAATTTTTTTAAATCTAGAGATTTTTAAAGCTGTAAAAGCACGTTGAAATCTTAGATCGTTGTATCTAAGTGGTATTTTTTTCATCTAATGAGTCTGCTTTTCTGCTAATTTCATGACACTTTTCATTGAGCATTAATTGACACAATTATTAATGATCACAAGTGTCACTTAATCACAGCTGTCCTAGCAATACTTTTTAGTAGAACTACCGCTATTAAATCCTTGAACTCATTTTGACACAGTAGTTTTACTTCCTTGTTTGTTTTTCCTTTCGCCATATCAGGCACCCCCCGTAATGGCCTATCCTGCTACTACACCAACAGGCATGATAGGATATGGAATTGTAAGTATTTTTCCAGACACAACTTTTAGAAAAAAGATTGATTCATATTTAACATGCTCTTGTGACAGACTTAACCTAGAAAATAATTTTCTGTATTCTCCTAGCCCTAGTGCCTAACACAGTAAACCGTAGCATTGGTTTCATAAGTATTTTTAGAATAATCATTATACAAGAGATATTATTCATTAATGCTCTAGTATTACTTATTTTTATCCTCATAACTTTGCTAGTCATTTTATATTTTCATTATAAAATTCATGTAAACATTAATGTTAACTCTAAACCTTTGTTGCTGTGACCTTATATTTAAATACCAGTGAGGTCTTATAACCTTGCTATTGTAGAGGAAGGGAGAGATTAACATTTCTTGAATTGTATAGGAGTAAATTTAATCTGGTAAAGGCCAGAGAAATTTTTCTATGACAGTGGTTGTTACGGTGCAAAAGCAGTCTTTTAGCCTTTTAAGCTTGTCCACAATGCACATCCTAGACTACTCTTACTCCCCCAACTCTCTCAATAGACTCGCTTAGATAAGAAATGGAGGTAAGTAGATAAGAAATGGAGGTTGAACCCACTCGTAATATATTTGAGGAACTCTTTCTGGTAGAAGGTAGCACTATGTCCCTTGGGTATTGCTTCTTTGGCTGCCCTACTATTTCTTTATGCATATGATACGGAAATAGCTCCTTTCATACATGAGGAGAAATTCCATAGCTTTTGTATTGGTGGTCATTGCATTAAAATGTCTGCACAAAAACTTAGGCCATAAAGTTCCAGATGCAAATAATGGTCTACTTGAAAGGTTAAATAGAACCCCTTGAAAGATATTATTTTAGAGCATTGCGTTTTAACCAAAATAATATAGAGGTCTCTATGTGCATTCTTTTCACACTGGATATTGTCACTTACTGTGTTAACTTTATACTCTGGAGTGGTAATTTTTAAAGAAACAGATGTTTGGTTGAGATTCTATTTTCAATTACTCAAGAGTGAATTAACCTCTTAAGCCCATTCTTGATTTTCCCTAAAGATACCTAAAAAAAATGAAAGAACTATAGAGAGTAAACCTTTCTTCAAAGAATCAATTGTCTTCATTTGTGATCACTTGCATAATGACATAAGAACTTGTTTTGATATACAAAGGCAGTTTAGTTAGAAATGTCTTAGTGGTTAATGCATATAGTCTTAAGATTTCTCTATGTGTAAACCTGACAAATTTGGAAATTTTGGAAGATTTTTGGGCTAAATCATTTTGTCTTTTGTACTATAGTAGAGTTTAAATGTTGCAGCTTATTGAATAGAAAAAGTTAGGCTCTGTTGCCAAAATGAACATATTAAAGATTTTCTGTACCAGAATATACTGTGAAAAGTTTATAGCTGTTCTTCTTATTTGCTTTCAGAGGAAGCTTCCCTTTTAGTGAAAGCAAAGATACTAGGACCTTTCATCCCTGTTACCATTCTTGTTTACTTAGTTATAATAAGGAATATGCAAGTCAGTATCCTTTAACTTGATACTCTTCTATTTTTTAGCCTCCTCAAATGGGAAGTGTACCTGTAATGACACAGCCAACCTTAATATACAGCCAACCTGTTATGAGACCACCAAACCCCTTTGGTCCTGTATCGGGAGCACAGGTATTAACGTGCTACATGTAACTATTGTAATGTGCTTGATTTGGAAGGAATATAATATGTAAAAACTCTTACATGATTGGAGAAACAAGTTGTTAGCATTTTCCCCTTCATCATAGATGCTACTTGCATCGTATCTTTCTCATGTAAGAGCATTTAGAAATACTGATTATTTGGCAGGAAAGGACAAGTAGATTACAAATATTAAAGGTGGAAAATTCTTGATAACTTATAGTTGGTGGCTCCAGAGGATGGTTTTTCTGAGGTTAAGAAACCTACTCTCTCTTCATGATTCTGGAATGCTATCCTTTGTGAACCCTTGAAACTATTAACTCAAACTTTCAGTTCCTTGGACTTAAATGATGCTACAACAAGGGTGTTGCCCTTGTATGTTTGTAAAACTCTTGGCAAGTCTCCAGAAAGTTTTGAATGCTATGTTTTCATTAGATGGCTTTCTGCCACTGAGGATTGTATTCAAAAACAAACCAAAAAAAGGCAAAACACTTTGAAGTGTCACGTCATCCTAAATTCTTTAAATGAGAGACTTTCCTCTTCAGATGTATCTAAGCCTCCCTCTCCCAGTTCCTGAAAATTCACTCTTCATACTTGATTTTTGTTTTTATTTCATTATTGTTGGCATTAGAGGAAGCTGCATTTTTTTTTTTAAAGTTTTTACTTGTTATGGTTAGGAAAATAAATAGGAAACTCCTTTGTTATTTACTTCTCTGGTGGCATACTGTGGGATAAGACCCTTGTGAAGTGACAGGATGGCTTATCTTTCTGTGTCTGACTCTGCTTATACTATTAACAGTTAGAAATAGTTGATTACATGCAATTGTTAAAGCATGTAATGGTTTTAACCATAAATAGTTTGCAATACCAGCTGATTGCCTCCTGTGTTTAATGCTTATTTGAAAACTTTTAAGTGAGCATTTGGTAATGGATTTGTTATTCCTTTTCCACTTGAATGCATATATATTACATTTGCCAAGGCATTCAATATTACATTGCCAAAATTAATTTATATTGATACAGTTTGAATCTAGTCTCTGTATAGTAGTCCCCCCTTTTACTTAGGGGATGTGTCCCAAGACCTCCAAGTTTATGTCTGAAACCACGGATAGCACTGAACTATGTGTGTGTGTGCGCGCGTGTGCGCTATGTTTTTTTCCTAGACATAAATACTAATGATGAAGTTTAATTTATACACTAGGCATAGTAAGAGATTAACAACAACTGATAATAAAATAGAACAGTTATAACCTACCTCTCCTTTCCTCCTTTTTCTCTCTTAAAATATTATATTGTACTGTACTCATCTATTTTCAGACCACAGTTGACTGCAAGTAACTGGAACCACAGATAAGAAGGGACTATTGTATTTCGTGGACTAGTGAAGCATAGGAGATCCTTTCATTTTTCAGCCTTTTTGAGTATTAAAATCATTTAATAAATTGACATTTCTGTTGCTTGAGAGTGGGTAATAAATTTAGTTCTGATTAAGAGGTAAAATCCATGTTGGTTGCAAGTCAAATTATTTGGCCACATGCCTTTTTATTTTTTGGAGACGGGGTGTCTCACTATTACCCCGGCGGCTAGAGTATACTGGTATCACTGTAACCTCCAACTCCTGGGTTCAAGCAATCTTTCTGTCTCAGCCTCCCTAGTGGCGGGGACTACAGGCACATGCCACCATGCCTGGCTAATGTTTCTATTTTTTTGTAGAAATGGAGGTCTCGCTCTTGCTCAGGCTGGTCTTGAACTCCTGACTTTAAGTGGTCCTCCCACCTCGGCCTCCCAGAGTGCTAGAAGTACAGGTGTGAGCCACCTTACCTGGACTCCACATGTTTCCCCCACCCCTTTTTGTCCATGTTAAAGTGACATTTCCTTCCTACTCTAATCAGTTAAGTATTTACAATGAATATAGTTTAAGGTTAGTGTAATTGACAGAGTCATTACTTTTATAAGTCAGTTACTTTTTATGCATTTGTTTTTATAAAATGGATTATGGATATTTACAGCCCTCTCTCTCTTCTGTCTTTTACCAGCAATAGTTACGATTATTGTTATAACTTGCTAAAGAAAAGTAGATTTTGATACTACCTTTCAAGAAATACATTGATGATTTCCCTATCAATGTAGGTGTTTTCTTGAGATTATACAATTATAAATTTTCCACATGTTCCTTAATTTTTTGTTATCCATACTTTTAACTTCAGATATATATCATTCATTCATTCATTCATTCATTCATTCATTCATTCATTTATTTATTTATTTATTTATTTATTTATTTATTTATTTATTTATTTTTGAGACAGAGTCTCGCTTGTTGCCCAGGCTAGAGTGAGTGCCGTGGCGTCAGCCTAGCTCACAGCAACCTCAAACTCCTGGGCTCAAGCGATCCTGCTGCCTCAGCCTCCCGAGTAGCTGGGACTACAGGCATGCGCCACCATGCCCGGCTAATTTTATATATATATTAGTTGGCCAATTAATTTCTTTCTATTTATAGTAGAGACGGGGTCTCGCTCTTGCTCAGGCTGGTTTCGAACTCCTGACCTCGAGCAATCCGCCCGCCTCGGCCTCCCAGAGTGCTAGGATTACAGGCGTGATATTTTTTAAAATTAATTTGATTTTCTTCTGTAAAGGACTAAGCAATAAGAACCTAAATGTGCAAGTAAATATATTTTTAAAAAAAAACAACAACTATAGTCCAGAGCTAAAGATGGATTAGGAACCACTGACTACAGAAGCTTTTTTCCTGATGTGTACTTAAACCCTTCACCCAGTCTGCATCTTGTTTTGCAGGCTTCTGTCAGAATATATTGCTACCTCAAGCTTGGATGCCAATGGACAGTTTCCAAGCACTTTTGCATACATTAATTTCTCCAATTCCCAAAATCTTTAAGGTAGATAGGTCTTCTGTCACCATCACATTTTATGGATGATGACTGAGACTTGGAAAGATTCTTCCTCTATGTAAGTGGTGAAATGCAACTTATCCCCAGGTATCTCCGATTTCTGGTCTAGTGCTAATTTGTCTGTCTCTCTGCTAGTGGAACTAAGCCCTCATGGCCACTACAGGAGCACTCACTGTCTTCTTTTGTCAGCATCAAACCACTCTGTAAATTCCTTGGGTTATTCTGCTGGATTATAAACCACATTTAAATATTCAGGATGTAACTACTATAGTTGTCAAGATCCTCTATAGTTTGGGGTAAAACTTTCAACCTTGAAACATTGTATATGAGTTTTTCTCTTTAAAAAAAGTTTTAAAAATCTTATTATTAAGTCTGGGCACAGTGGCTTGTGCCTGTGATCCTAGCCTTCTGGGAGGCTGAAGTGAGAGGATTGCTTGAGCTCAGGAGTTGGAGACCAGCCTGAACAAGAGGGAGACCACTCTCTACTAAAAATAAAATAATGAGCCAGGCATCCTGGTATACACCTATAGTCCCAGCTATTTGGGAGGCTGAGGCAGGAGGATTACTTGAGCCCAGGAGTTTTGAGGTTACAGTGAGCTATGATGACGCCACTGCACTCTAACCAGGGTGACAGAGGGAGACTCTCTGTCGGGGGAAAAAAAAAAATCTTCACAAAATCTATCTTTTAAAAATTGCTGGCCCTTGAGCAGTTACTCTTAACCCAGGCTTTATATCTCGTTGCCTTCTAAAATCCACATAACCCTTTCATTGAAACACTAAAAATGTGCAAGCATTATCATGTGCATGAAAAAAAAGTGACTGAAAAGCCTTTTCCTATAATAATTACTTTATGCCAGAAGAGAAATGAATGAAAACATTAGGGTAGTAAGTTTCTTGTTGAGAGAGAAAATTTGCAGTGAGTACTTAATTCTAAATATTACTGACTAAAAAAGCAATGAAGGAAGCAGATTGATAAAACTAGAAAAAAAATCAGCTGGCAAGGAAGTAGCTCAAAGAAGTTTTAATCTTATACAGTTGTTTGAATCATTTAAGAGTCAGAATCTTAAATCTTTTAATGTTACTTTTAATTCCTTTTTTCCTTTGTTCATTATGTATCATCACAAAATCCCGCTAATTGTTCCTCTGCTATTAGATCCTCTGCTCCTTGTGTTCTACAGCCTTTATCCAGGTTGGAACCTCTTTATTCACATTTGTTTTGCAATAGTGGCCTGTGTTCTTTGCCTCTCTGATTTAATCCTTTAGATTAAATAGATAGATTAAATTAAACAGATAGATTAAATTCCAGGTAGATACTGGAATAATCTTCTGTAGACAATATTTGTAACATGTTATCTCTGTACTCAAATATCTAAGGAGGTGAATCTAATGAACATTTAAAACATGCCCTTAGCTTCCCTCCATCTTAAAACTACCTCATGAAGTCTCCCTGTTTTTAAGAGTAATAACGAGTGATCAGAATATTTAGGTTCTTCAATTCCTATGCCTTTATAATTCTCCATAAGTATCCAGTGTTCTTCTGTTATTTGTCTTTTCCAAAAGTCCTTCATCTGCTGTGAAGTGGATTTACCCTTCCCCATTCTTCAGTCACCTCGTGTCCCTTTTAAGTCCTTAGGAGATATGGAATTTCTTTCTTTATCCTGCACTGTTTTTCTTTATACACCTTATGACTACCTGGCATCCATCTATCCATCCAATTTAGCAAGAGACTTCTTTACTAGATTGTAAGCTTCATGAAGGCAGACTTCTATGTGGTAAGTTTACTTAGGTAACCAGGTTACCCTGGTTCCTAGAACAGTGCCTGACATGTAACAATTTTTCGATATTATTTGTCAAACGAATGAATCTCATTAAAAACTTACCTTTTTCATCACGTAATTTACTCTGTGCCTCTTTATTTTTTTTTTTTTTTTTTTCTTTTTTTGTTTACCTCTAATCATGTGCTGTATTCTGTGCCTCTTTAATCCCTCATTTCACTTACAACCATTGTAATAATTTATAGCATTATTCAAAATTGGTTTGATTTGTAGGCTAATAGTTACTGTAAGCTAAAATACTTCGATGGCTCACCTAAGTATTAAAGACACCTTGACTTCATGATTATTTTTAATAATTTAAAAATAATTTAAATACTAATAATTTTAAAATAATTTAAAAACTAAACCATTTATCTTTGAAGTAGATGAGATTTTTCTCATGCTTTAATGTTTAATGATCCTTAGTCGCTTGGATTGATTTTGTCCATACAGTGTGTTAGCTGTAACCAAAATAATTTTTTTGTTACTTTTTAATTGTTTTTTCATTGTTTTGTTATCTTTTTTCCAATTGGATTTAAAATTCCTTGAGGGCAGAGACCATCTGTTTGTACATTGAAGTAAATGATAATTTAAATGAAAAATGTAATTTTATCACAATGAAATCTTTTAATCAAGTGTCAGTTCTACACCTATTGCTAAAAATCCTTCCTTGTTCCTTGAAATATTTCTTTTGGGAAACATTACTCACGTAGGCCATAACTTGTTGCTTCTGGTCTCTTGCCTGATTACTTTTAAGCCAAGTTATTTATTTATTTATTTTTTTTGAGTCAGAGTCTCACTCTGTTGCCTAGGCTAGAGTGCCGTGGCGTCAGCCTAGCTCACAGCAACCTTAAACTCCTGGGCTTAAGAGATCCTCCTGCCTCAGCTTCCGGAGCAGCGGGGACTGCAGGCATGTGCCACATTGCCCAGCTAATTTTTTCTATGTGTTTTTAGTTGTCCAGCTAATTTCTTTCTTTCTATTTTTAGTAGAGACGAGTCTTGCTCTTGTTTAGGTGAACTCCTGAGCTCAAATGATCCTCCCGCCTCGGCCTCCCAGAGTACTAGGGTTACAGATGTGAGCCACCGTGCTGGGCCCAAGTTAATATTTTAGGCAGTACCCCAGCCCTCCCAGATATGTTTACTGTGTTGCCATTTAGTGAGACATTACAAACAGTGCCTTGTGTGTTCTCCTTTATATCTAGGTTACTCTAACTGCTACATTAGTGCTTATTACTCCAAGTGCTACATTAGTGCTTGCTTATGAGACAACTGTTAGCTCAGACTTTATATTGTTCTTTAGGAAATTGTCATTATAGGTTTTAGTAGACTACACTGTAGTTTTGAAATTATGGCCTCCTGTACACATACCCTGTTCTCTCTCCATTGTTCTTGCTACATCTTGTATTTTTTTTTAAAAGATATTTTCATGGCATTGTTAGCTGTTTAAAGATGTACGTTATGTTGTTCTGTTTCATGCCTAACTTGGCTGTTTTTAATGTGTCATATAATAGTGCATTCTCCTAAATGTTTCATGGAAAATGAAATGCTAGGTTCCTCTAGTTTTTACTTTTTTGTGCTTCCTCAAAGTCTTACTATTTGTTTGATTGCTTGTTACAGGTTGCTAAAGTGTCTGTTTAGTAACTTAGGGGAAATGGGAACTCTTAGGCCTTCTCTTACTGGTGCTTCATAAAATAAATATAAAATATTTTGAATGGAGGATTGCCATTTTTGTTTATGGAGGATGTGGCTAAAGATGCAAAATGGCTGCTGTATTTTTGTTTGCAGTGTCCAATTTTAAGTAACTCTGACATCAGTTAAGAGTCTGAAAGGAAACAATGGCTGGTTGTGAGTACTTTTTACCCTTCTAAATGGGGGCACTGTTGGCTTTAGGTATTGGAATAATTTAAGTCTTACCAAAAAATGGCCCTTTTAATGACTTTCTTGTATTTAAGAACTAATGGCTCTTTGGTTTTAGGCTTAGTATTTGTTTTTTGGTTTTTTTTCTTTTTTAAACTTTCTTGGTGTGTCAGTTGTGGGTATTGGCATTGCCTCTTCTGTCAGCTGGTCTGCCAAGCTGGATTTCTGTGAAGAAGGCCTTCTACCTTGACAGCAGTGTGTTGTGTTCATTCATCCTTGCCATAAGGGAATTTGCTTTGAGAATTGGTATTTAGTACTAAAGGTGAGAAAGCTGGTTCTGTAGCCCCCAGTGTACACCTGAAAAAGTTGAAACAAAAATATGAAAAGTCCTATCTGCTGACTTTCATTAACAAGATAACCTGAAGAATAAGAGCAAGCTTACTAGGTTTTTGCTGGAGACATTATTTCTAAAAGATGTAAATCTAATGTTTGTCTTAATATGTAAAACAAAGTATTCTTAAAATCTTGGGTGACTGTGAAGTTCTACAAAATCTTCATAATGAACATCAATGACCATGTACAACACTGTGTATATAGAAAGCACAGGAATATAATGACTATTTAACATTTACTAGAAAAGTCCCTTTTTAACAAGTATTTCTCTGCCGGGTGCAATGGCTCATGCCTGTAATCCTAGCACTCTGGGAGGCCGAGGCAGGCAGATTGCTCAAGGTTAGGAGTTCAGACCCTGTCTCTACTAAAAATAGAAAGAATTAATTGGCCAACTTAAAATATATATATATAATAGAAAAAATTAGCCAGGCATGGTGGCACATGCCTGTAGTCCCAGCTATTCAGGAGGCTGAGGCAGAAGGATCGCTTGAGCCCAGAAATTTGAGGTTGCTGTGAGCTAGGCTGACGCCACGGCACTCTAGCCTGGGCAACAGAATGAGACTCTGTCTCAAAAAAAACCCCAAAAAACAAAAATAAAAAGTATTTCTCTACTCTCACTTTAACTTCTTCCTGTAAGTTAAATATAGCCATAAATTCTAGCAGAAGTGAAATAATTGGGATAGCAGATTTTAGAGAGGAAAAAACACTAGTCTTGGAGTGAGTAGATCTGCATTAGAGTCTCTATTAGTTTCCCAGGGCTGCCATAAAAAAATACCACAAACTTGATGGCTTATAACAGAAATTTATTCCCTCTCAGTGCTAGAGGCTGGAAATTGAAATCAAGGTGTTGGCAGAGCAGTGCTTCCTCAGAATCCTCTAGAAGAGGATCCTTCCTTCCTTCTTCCAGCTTTTGGTATCCTCAGTCATTCCATAGTTTGCAGTTGCATCCCTTTAATCTGACAGTCACAAGGCATTCTCTCTGTTTCTGCCTTCATGTGGCCTTTTCTTATGAGGACACCAGTCATAGGATTAGGGCCACACTAGTGACTTCATCTTAACTTGATTACATCTACAAAGACCCTATTTCCAAATAAGATCATATTCATAGGCACCAGGGATTAGGACTTCAATATATCTTTTTGGGGGGACACAATTCATCAGAGTCTCAACTTGACTGCTCACTAACCATGTGTTTGAGAGAAAAATTGTGTAACTTTGAGCCTCAGTTTCCTTATCTATAAAATTGTGATATTACTTTGTGTGCTTTATAGGTTTGCTGTAAGAATCAAATGAAAATATTTAAAATTGATTTAGGAATATGGAGGTTTATTATATTTTTTTATTGATGATTATAAGGAACATTTTTTGTTTTTAAAAGAAAATTTAACAAGGTTGCTTATTTTTAGAAATTGTCCCTAGACCTTGATGTTGTCCTTATTTTCCACTTCTCATTTATTACAAATATATATTTCTTTCCATGTGTTACAGTTTTTTTTATTAGTAGTTCACTTTTTGAAATCTTAATTATGACTCATTGTTATTTGACAGCATCTTTTAAAATTATGAACCTGTCTTAGACATTTTTAGTCGAAAGCCCAATATATAAATAAGGAAAAAGCAGGTAGCCTCAAGATTGCACATGCAACATAGTTTGGAGGTTGTTATTTTTTTTTAACCAGGCAAAAGTGCTGTGTTTCTAATAAATGGAAAATAAGTGATACATTTTAATACATTTAATTTTTATTTTGTGTTATAGTACCAGTTGACATAAACCATAGCTTTTTCATTTTCTTTGGTTTTTGAGGGCTCACAAATTGAAATCCATGTGAATCAGCAACAAACGATAAGCTGAGCCAGTTTTTATGATTTCCATCCATGAATGGAACTTTAAAAAGACTTCTCTTAATTTTAAAATTAAGAGAGAAGTTCTAATAATTTCTTCTTAACATTCCGTTTTGGAGACTGTTTTTACATAGAGCTTGTTTAATCACCAAAAGGCATTTTAATTTAATGCATTTTAGAATGCTTACAATGTATAAGTCACTGCTGAGAAGCCTAAAAATTGAGTGTAATATGGAAGCCTAGGTGATTGGTTGATGATAGAATGAGAACCCTGACAAAGAGAGACAAAAATGCTGAGAGCACAGCAGAAGAGCAAGAGCAACAGATTCAATGACATTTGAACTGGGCCTCATAAGGATAGATGAACATTTAATAATAGGTGATAGGGAAGGTTGAACTAATATTTGAGCTACTTAATATGTGCCAGGCAATATGCTGGGTATTTATGTTCATTTAATCTTCAAAGCAGTCATAAAGAGAGGGATACAGGTATTGGGCTAGGTATTCTAGACCCCATTTTATAAGAGAGCCAGGATTAGACTCGGTTCTATCTTTGTACAAAATCTTGCCCTGTCATTCCAGGCAAAGAAAGTACACCCATTTTTCTCTTAGGATGTTGACTTTGGTTCTCCAGTGAAGACAAAATGAGTCTGTACAGCATGTTGTTACTTGATGTAGAGATGCATTCTGTTATATGCAATGTTATTTTTCAGTCACCCAGGCTTTGGGGTACCGAAAAATCCAAATGTAAAGATGTAGCAAAATTGCTTCTCTAAGAATTTTAAGCACAGCCAAAGATACATTTCAGAAGTTTTTCCCTAAATATGCAATCTTTTATTTTCTCATAAGCTTTTAATTGCACTACCCTCACTTTCTGAGACTGCTGTTATTTTCTTATTCTGACCTAAAACTTTCCTTCTTTGGTATTAAGCAGGAGTATAATGAAGGAGTAACACCATTTTTGTTTTATGATGTTTTAGTCTATTGATAGAATTTTTTTTAATTTCTTTACTCTAGATATATTTGTCTTTTATTAAAGTTATTAATAACTTATGATTTCTCTACTTTGTTTTTACTATATGAAACACACTCTACTAGGCTGGGCATGGTGGTTCATGCCTGTATTCCCCAGCATTTTGAGAGGCCAAGGTGGGAGGATCACTTGAGGCCAAGAGTTTGAGACCAGCCTGGGCAATATACAGTGAGACCCTGTGTCTACAAAAATTTTTTTCTTAAATTTTTACCCAAAAGAAAAAACAAAACAAAAAACCCACACTCCACAACCAAAAAAATCTTTGCTCTGGAGATAAGTATTAGAATTTTTTTTTCATTTCAACTTTTTTGAAGGAAGGGTGGAGGGATTTCAACTAAGAGTTACTATCAGTTACTTGCAGATTTTAGTATTTTTATTTATATGCTGCTATTCTTATTTCATTTTCTTATAAATGAGAAAAGACTAAGTAAGTATATCTGGACTGGACTAGTAAGACTGACCACTTGTTCACAAGACATCTTCTGTTGTGATATAGATCACTTTGATTTGAACAAACTGATAGGTGTACTAGTTTTTTTTAAGTACTGTGGGAATTTTTAGATAGATAATACTATTGTAAATAAATGGAGTAAAGGCTATTCTTCTTTTGTTTTAATTTGTTATAGATAGATTTCTAGTGATGACATACTTTTACTAGGATTTGACTTGAGTGATCATGATTTGTCTTAGACTGGCTTGTAAAATTTGGTGATTTTGTGATAAATGTTCATAGTTTTTTCTTTTTTTTCCCTTAAAATTTTTTTTTTTTTATCCTCTAGTACTTTAACCTTGCCTTTTTCTGCTCCTCGGCAGTCTTACATCATGATCTTTAATTTATTTACAGAAATTATAAGTAGAGGAAGGTCAGCTCTTATTGTTTGGGGTGATTTCTGAAACTTTTAAAATCTTGCTGCTTTTCACTCACCAGGATTCCATTGCCCTTTCATGCTCTTTTATTCATCCTGATTTCCTTGAGCAGTAATTGGGCTACTACAGCATAATTCCTTTCTTTCTTTTTTCCTATTTACTCTCTGGGCTGACTACTTCCTCGCCAGTGCATGGTGTGTCTATGCTTTGGTACAGGTGCTGGAAGTCGGGGGCCAGATGGTCAGGGGCTGCGGAGTGTGCCAATCCTTGGAGCTGTGCAACCAGCCAAAGCAGCCTGTGCTGCACTTTCATCTGCTTGATATGGATATTGATGATAAGAAACTTATTCCAGGGATATCAAGTCTTATTTTCTTACTAGTGGTATCTATCATGTTTTAATTTGCTATATCTTTATAGCAAATTATAAGACATATATAAGACATTCATAGCATATATAAGACGTGTATGTATTTTACCAATTTAAGAGACGTGTAGAAGTTTTTGTTAAAAAACTGGCACTTTTTCCCCTAAGGAAAATTGATCCTTTTCAACATTGTAAGCCTTGGGATTTCTCTAGCAGTACGCTCATGTATTGAGAAGAATGGAAGTGTCTCTTTTGCCTGTATTCTTCCAGGACATTTTCCTTTGGGACTGTCAGGTCTTCAGACTGCTACCCTCATGAAAACATGTGATTTAAGAAGACATTTTAGTGTGGGGCTCTCATAGGCAATTTGTGCTTTTGGTTGCAATCTTATCTGTAGTTAAGCAGAGTTTGTTCTAACTTCAAGTGAAAGAGTAAATCTGCTTTGGAGGAAAACCCAGTTAATCTTATTGATAAATTTAGAGGTTGGGCTCTCTCTAGCTCAGTGACTGATGATCACTTGAAATCAATCTGTTTCTGAATGGTTATCTGTTATTAGGCTGAAGGAGAAGAAAGGGGGGTATCTTTCCAATAAAGTTACCTTAATACCTCTGTCTCTGCATGGATGATATTTGAAACCTCAAGACCAGGCATGATGCCTTCTCCTCCTATCTGTAGCCATCTGTGTGATTCCACCATCCTTCCCGATTGTCTTTGAACATTTATTTCTGAGAACAAGATATGGATTAGGAAAACTGCTCAACAACTAGTATAGCTGATGGTGATTTCTAAACCTGTAAATTGATCTTGGTGTCTAGAACAACAAATTGCATATGCTGGTAATGTAAAATATTTGCTGAAGCTCATTGGCTACTCATTCTCTATAGTGCTTTTCTTAAAAGAAATAAAAAGGTAGAAAGAAATAAGATCACTTTGGACCAGCAAAGACCAATTTTGCATTTTGAAATCCTTCATAGGATTTGAGTATGAATTGAAACTATTTTCATTTAGTCAACTTTGATTTAATGCTCAGTTGAATATACCTAAAAGGACAGCTCATTTTACAACAGCCCTTTGTTTGCATGGTCTGCAGTTTTATCTAGAGGGAGAAAAAGAGTTAAAAATTTGTTCCAAAGTAAAATGGCTCATGTTGTGTTTGAAATACTTGGTGAAGGAGATACATGTATGAAAATCAACATCTTGGTTCTTTGGGAGCTTTCTTCGGTAGAATATTAAAGATATATTATGAGTTCAGTGGTCAACCTGCCTCACGCTATATTCAGATTAAATGATAGTAGATTCTAAAAACCAAGTAAATATATTCAAATAGGAAGCAAGATCAAAGATCTTAAGTATTCCCCATATTCAGAGCAGTATGTGGACAGTTAGAGTAGGTGACCTCAGGTCCCTTTCACCTCTCACAGTGCATCAGATGGGATGTATCCAGATAACAAGCAGGGGGACAGCTCCATATTTAAAAAAAAAGGTGTGTGAGAGTTGAGGACAGGACTTTCCATGCCTTATCCCCTTATGAAGAAGGAAGGAAAGAATACTGCAGCTAGATGTGTGTTGGGTCTAGACTGAGGTCGTAGTTTGCACAGCTTTGGACAGATAGCCTGGACACATGAAACCATCTTTCCTCCATTTAAAAAACAACATAATTATGTATCCCTTCCTATAATCCCCTCCCCTCCATGCACACACATTAAAAGTCTTAACCATGGGTTGGCTTATAGCAACCTTTTTGGGTAAAAGACTTTATTCCTTTGGAATTTCAGAAACAAGAATTTGTTTTCTGAAAACCGCATACCATTGGATACCTTTTGATTTGACATGTGACTACAACTTTTGTTTTAACAATTCCCTTTTCTACAAAGGCTGCCTTTATTAAAGATAACAAAACAAAAACCACTTCTTCTTTCATACATTTTCTGCTTTCATGTTCTGTCATTCTGAGATCTTTTTTTCTTTCCCTCTCTCTGTCTTCTTTCCCCCCAGCTGTCGGCAGCATCCAGCCCCTCCAGTCACAGTCCTCACAGAGCTTCAGGAAAGGACCCTTTTGCAGAGCTCTCTTTGGAGGATTTCTTATAAATCACTTTAGGTATTGCTGCTTGTTGGGGGAGATGGGGACTTAAATACTTTTTAAAAAATTACCAAACATTAAGGACAATTCACTCTTCTTCTTTGTTTCTTTAAGGGACCCTAGGTTCCCTCTCCTCCACCTCATCAACCTCCATCTCATCCTCCTCCTCCTCCTTCTTAATGTGAAGAATAAAAATAGGTCAAGATAGGACATAAAGAAAAACAACTTTTTTACAAACATCTTGATTACATTTAAAAAAAAAAGAAAAACAACTTTTGGAAAATATCTTTTGCATAATTATTTCACTTAATTTCATCCACTGCTCATAACAGATGGATGAGTTTGAATACCACCCTTAAAAACCAAAGTGTTTTAGTCAATCTTAAAATAATTGTAGAGAACTACACAGTATTACCCATTGCATGTAGTATATGATTAGGAGCATCTTTAGTTTTAGTATAATGTCCAGGATTAGTTGTAAAAAAATTCAATTCAGCAGTTCTTAAAGGGGTATATTTTTATGTATGCCTTTTCATTTAAACAGTAACTTTTTTAAAAAGCTTTTTAATTAAGGGCCAGTGAATACTTAAGCCCTTTCAATTAGGATTCTGCTTCTGTTTGCTAGAAGACAGTGTAAAGTATAATTTCTTCTTGGTACTCTAGCCCCCAGTTCAGATATACTTTCTAGATCTTTGGGAGTTTTTACTCTTGTGATTTGGCAAGTTTATATTAGCACATCTACTTCAGTAATAAATCTTTCGATGGGCAGTTTAAGGGAAATCATAGTTGAAGTGTCTTTGAGTAAACAGTGACACCCTATTGAAAAGCATTTCTTTATAGATCATTCAGATTTTGGTTTATATTATTAGTAAAGAAATGACTTAGTATAATATTATAGTTACCTGTATTATCTCTAGTTTTATGGTCATTTAGAAATAATAATAATAAGTTTTGTTTTCCCAAATGAGGTTTTACACGGAATATTTGTGCTTTATGGAGAGATTTTTCCAAACTTATCATGGAAAAATAGGTCATTGATCTTCCTTCTTTCCCTCCCCCACACACTACTCTTCTGTTTTTAGTAATTAGAAAGATATTTGGAAGTCCCTAAAACTATGCTTCAGATATTGAGACTCTGGTACATGATAAGCTGATGATGCTGACTGTGTTTTTAATCATGATTTGTGGTAAACATGTTATGATCACTTCTAGGCCAATTAAGTAGTAAAGATCACAAAGCATTTTTAATTGGAGAAGATACCCTACAATGCAATGAATTAACTTACATACTTGTTATTTTTTTTTTCAGATACAGTTTATGTAACTAGATGGAAGAGAATGGAATTATTACAAAAAGACAAGTGCTCAAATGGCGAACCCTTACTTCCAGCAAAATCCGAACTGCTGTCTGTTAAACTCTCTTCTTCCATTAGAATGCTACAGTTAACTCAGTGAAGGCCCATGAAGGAAATTGGGACTAGTTTATAGGAGAACGTATCAATACAGTTTATAAAGCCAAGAATTGCCATGATTTAAGACTAAGACCTGTCTTTTTGGTGACTAACCCTTCAGTTCTTTCAACTCCTGTTAATTCCCATAATCAGTAACCTACCAGGAAAAGCCCTTATTTGGAAAGTGTGAAATTTGTATTTGGAAAAGCTGCCTGGAGAGAAGAGTTATGTCCTTTACTGTAATTCAACAGGACTCTTTGGGGGATCAAAATCATAATTATGTATTATCTTTCTTTTCTCCAGTCCTCACAGGTCTAGAAATGGTAACTGAAATTAACTTTTCTTTTTAAAAAAATTTATATTCAGTTTGCAGTAGACATTCCTTAAGTATTTGTATTTATTTATGATTATCAGTTTTACGTAACATTAATATTGTATCAAACCTCCTTATAAAAATGAGTATGGATGTATACAGTATGTTTGATTTTTATCCACAAGAATGAATCAGATTCAGAATGCTTTTCTCAGCTGACATACAGAGCACTAAATATTTTAAGGCAAGTCCATAGGTCTGGATCTCTTAAGAATTCTCCGTCTCTGTGGGATTTAGGGAAGCATTATATAAATGCATTAATCCTTATAGTCAATTCTGTGCCTAGGATTTTGCCAGGGAACAGTTCACTGACTAGGAAAAGCACTACATTTTAAATTCAGCATTAGTGCATTGGGAAGGATCTTTACTGCTTTGTGCTTGGCATGTCATTACTTTCCATTTGACATTAGGGCCTTTCCAAAATGAATGTGAGGAATTGCTTTCACTTCAAGACTTTCCTTCTTTTCAGTAAAACTCTAGGAGGTGTTATGGGGGGAGGGACGGGGGACAAAATCCTTGAACCTTTTATTTGGCTCGTGCCATGTTATGATCATGTACCTTTTAAATAAGGGGAAATAGTATCTTTAAAGTTAATGTCTAGCCAAGAGTTTAGTAAACGAAGAATTAAACTGCACTGTTGATCGGTGCTTTGTGTAAATACATCTTAACATTTGGGTTGAGAGGGGCCTTAAGAAGGACAGTTCATTGTAGGAAAGCAATTCTGTACATGAGTTTAAGCATACTTGTTGCATTGTCTCTGCAGATTCTATTTTTGTTTACAATATTAAAATGTATGTTAGCAAAATGGGTGGATTTTCAAATAAAATGCAGCTTCCACAAAACTTTTGTTATGGTATTCTGGTCTGAGGTACATTTATTTTCTTCTTCCTTTTTTCTTTTTATCATCAGTATCATCATTCTTTCCTGGTAAAAGTATACCCAGATGATTATATATACTGATTTAATAAAATGTAAGATTTATTTCTGTTTTATATAAATTTCTAAAAAGATTTATCTTTGCATTTTTTTGTTGCCTTCTGGACTTTTATTGATAAGCTGAACTACATTAAAATTGTTCACTTTAGTCTTTTGATCAGATGCCTTTAATCAGGTAAGTTTAAGGGAGAAAATGCTTTTGAGTTTCACATATTGGTGCCTATGATTATGTATGCTAAGGAAACCTTTGATTGTATCCTGTTGTCCACTGAATAGTAAGTAGGATTCAGAGTACATGATAAAGGAATTAAAAGTTTTACATTGGTAAGTGACTGCATAATATTTGCCATGGCTGGAAAAAATATATAGTCTTTAGCCAGTATGTTCTGTTAAATTTACCAGTTTTTAAGTTTCACTATTAAACCATTTTCATATGAAGTGGGAAATTATACTTTTATAAGTTACCTCCCTTAACATCACAAATTTTGATTTGTCTCTTCTGGTGTTTGAGGTGGTTGTTATATTTAAGGTTTGTGGCTTGTTTCATTCCTATTACCTTTATTATTATTTTTTTTAAGTATGTTTCAGTATGTGAAGTGCTTCATAACCATTTCCATTTAATTATTCAGACAGCTTTTGGGCTATATTGGATAGATATTGATCCACATTTTTCCCACTTTACAGGTAGGAATCAGGAACCACCAAAGGAACTTGCCCAGATAAATTAACCTAATAGGTGGAGGAGCCAAGTCTTTGGTTTCATGATCCATTGTTCTCTCTATGACCTGCTATCATTAATTCAAATATATAAACTGAAATGGAGATTTTTTTTCCCCTCTGTAGTCTAGACTGATGGCCACTCTTTATTCCCAGGTGGTCTTTTATGAAATACATTTCCTACCTCCTCCAGCCCTGATGCCCAGAGGTCATTGACACGGAAGAATGCAAACACATGATAACAGTAACTTTAAGCAAAATATAACAAGTGAAGCATAAATCAGCTATTGAATGCATAACTACATCAGCTTATAAACTCATACATACCCATACTATTTTATTATACTTCCCAGTTTACCAATTTGGTAGTGGCTACAGAAACAAATATTGTAAGATTGATAACTGAGAGCAACTGTAGCTGTCCCAAATTATTTTCAAAATTAAATTTTTGTTTTTGATTTAGCATCTCATTAGCAGTCAGCATTTAAAGAAAGACATCCCTTAACCAGTGACTATGAGAGTCCATATTTAGGAAGAGGTCTTATGTTAGGCTAGGAATCTTTTGCTTCTCCACAAGCCAACAAAACATGATTCCTGAAAAACAGGCCTTTATGGGATGTTTTTTCCCTGATCTAAAGATAATTTCAAGTCTCTTCTTCTCTTGTTTGTCATCTTCCACAAACATGTTTCCAATGAGAATTCAGAGTATAGATGCAAATGCTTATTCTACAAAATTCCATGGAGAAAAACAAAATCTGGCCGGGCGCGGTGGCTCACGCCTGTAATCCTAGCACTCTGGGAGGCCGAGGCGGGCGGATTGCTCGAGGTCAGGAG